>NC_140178.1:19529686-19882962 GCF_963971535.1 Notolepis coatsorum
CAACTTCTTCTATGGTTTTATAGATAACAGGGGTGACACTACTTGCCCCTTGGCACAAATTACCCCACTCTCCCCTATAGGGATTCATCATTGGGAAAATGGATTATCGGCTATTCTGCCGCATGGAAATTGACAAGCTTCCATCTTTGCACAAAATGAGTTCCCTTCGAACACTAACATTATTGTTTAAGCATTTTTTGTTGAAATAAAAGTAGTTATAAGGTTTTTAATTTGTTGTAAAAAAAATAACTACAGTTACCAGCCTGTTGTTACCTAGCTAAACGTACTAGACGTTAGCAATGTCTACTGTCATGAACCATTTTAAATCGGGAATGAATGAATGAATGAAAACTTTATTAACAGATTGCAGAATGGGTACAGTACAGTACAGCTCAATACATACAATTGTTAAGGGGATGCAGACCAGAGAAAGACTTTCGTCTTGTTTACATCAGGGTCCCCCATTTTCAATTCATCGTAACATATATGACATACATGACATACAGATAGACAGTACTGCTCCATCTATACATTTATGACATACCAGATTTGCAATTACAGTACTGTTTGTGATACAAAAAGAGTCCAGAAAGAAAAGAGTATATACCTTAGGCGTGGAAACTGTACATTGGATTGGGTAGGTGGGGGTGGGGGGGGACTGTACATTGGAGGTGGTTGGGTGGGTGGGGGGGGGGGGGTTGGGTAGGAGGGGTGGGTGGGGGACACTGTACAACTGTACAAACAACACTGTACATTGGATTATTGACAAGACCATACTTGGTAATTTACTGTACATTGGAGGGGGTTGTGTTCGGACATTTACAGGGGCCAGTTTCGGGTTGCAGTCTCCCTTAGGTGTTTTTTGAGAGTGTTTTTGAAAGTGGGTAGTGATTCACATTCCTTTACAGCTTTGGGTAGGGCGTTCCACATTGATGTGGCATAATTGCGAAACGTGTTTAGTCCCTTGTTTGCGCCGATTCTGGGTTCAACATGATTTGTGGAGCTCCCTCTGGTGTTGTGATCGTGGTATTCACTGACCTTTGGGAAGTATTTTGTCATGTACATGGGTACCTTGGTCGTGTAGTGTATCTTGTAGACCCATTGCAAGTTGCTGTACTCTGTCGTCTACTCTAAGCCATCCTAGGTTGTCAAAGTGGGCAGGGGTGAGGTGGGTTCTAGGAGTAAGGTCAAGCAGTAGTCTGACCAGTTTGTTTTGAGATGTTTGTAATTTTGTTTTTAGCGCCTTTGAGGTGCTTTGGTACCATGAGGTGCAAGCATAGTCGTAGTACCCTTGAATGAGTGCTCCTGCTAGAGTCTTCAGGGTATTCTTGTTTACCAGTGAGGAGATCCGGTACAAGAATCGAGTTCGTTGGTTGACTTTTTTTATTACATTGGATGCCATTTTTTCACAGGAAAGATTTGCCTCTAGGATGGAACCCAGGTAGGTAATATCTTCTTTCCTTGTGACAATATTGTCACCCACTGTAACTGAGAAGCCGTCGGTCTTGCTGAGTTTGTTATTTGAACCGAAGAGAATGGACTCTGTTTTGCCCATGTGTAATGATAGTTTGTTGTCGGCGAGCCATATGCAGATTTTGCCTAGTTCTGAGCTGAGGGTTTTTTCAACCTGTAACTTGTTCTTGTCAGAGACCAGCAGGGCTGAGTCGTCCGCAAACAGGAACAAGTTGCAGTCACAAGCTGACGACATGTCATTTGCATAAATTAGGAACAGTAGCGGACCTAGTATGCTTCCTTGTGGAACACCACAGTTTACTGTGAGGGGGGGGGGGATAGGGTACCGTTTACCTCCACCATCTGCTCTCTCCCCTCCAGGTATATTCTTTATAAAGAAATAAAGGTAGGATTGCATCCAGCTCACTGATAGACTATCAAAACCAATTGCTTTTAGCTTGTCAATCAGAATGGTGTGATTGACAGTGTCGAAGGCCTTTTGTAGGTCCAGCATGTACATGTAGAGGAGTTTCGGGAACGAGTCAAATGTGCAGGTCCTCTTCTCAGACCTGTGGTTACACTCTGGGGCAAAGCGCTGCATGCATCATGCCCAGTTTTATCTCTGTGAGCTAGCTAGCTACTAACGTTAGGTAAAAAAACAATAACGTTATAAACTATACACAATATGTACAACGAAACAATGATTTACATTAGTATTTACAGGGATTTAATATGCAGCGAAATAACGTTATACGATTTAAATTATAAATACAAATATGGTAACGTGGTTGTGGCTTTTACAAATAGTGGTTAGCTTTAGAGATAAATGGTTATGATCACCGGAGCACTAGTGTTGGGTGAAACAGATACTAGCCACAGATTCAGGGTCAGTTATTTTCCCATTGTACGTACTGTATTGTTAAGCTTATGGAATGCAAGGGAAATCTGATCCTATAGGTCTGCGACTAAAGCCAGGCGTCTACGCTGTGGGGACGTCAGCAGCGCGAAATGGTAGTGTAGTTTCTCAGTGAACGAAAACATAAACGTTGTTATTTTGCAACTTTTACGATTAATTGCGAATATTTTCATGTTGAGCTATAGATTGTGGATGAATACGCACAGAAAGGTACACCATGCAAATGTCCATGCTTTATTTGTTTTAAATGAGACAATCTAGAAATGGGCAATGGGGAAATACATTGTGTTCCACAGAGGGTGGAACACGAAACAACTAAAATTACGTAACCACTACACCTCCCTATACGTTCAGAATAGTTGACTGTAACAAGATGGCCACCGGTGAACTACGCTGCGCCATCTAGTCTTTATATATGCTGTCAACAAGCCCGAAACATCTATTTTCTGACTGCAGGATAACTGTACATTCAAAGACGAAAGTGGCGACTGTGGTATAATTCATAGAATTCCAATCGCCATACATTTTCTATCCTACTTATGGTGTGTAACTGAGGGGTACAATTCCCTGACTGTATTAATCAAGTATTAGTATCATTAAACTACTACCGTCTTATGTACATTACTGGCCAATACCGTACAAAGGTATATGATGAAAACGTCTCCACAATAACCCGGTTTCCACACAAATACTCGTTTAGAATATTTATTACATCAAATAGTATTACATTACATTACTTAGTTGCGCTTATAAGGCAAAGAATGTGCGTAGGCAAGTCAATACTGAATATTAAGAATTATCTCTGGTATATTCTGGGAAGGGGGGTGTACTACCGGTTGTAAGCCAGCAGGGGGAGGCAATGCTCTATGAAAGTCAATGGTTCCACGGAGGCGATCTTACTCCCTGGAGCAGCGGGGAAAGGCAGCCTCTGTACTCTCAATGTGCGCGCCGCGCTGGTGAAAGCCGTGGAGCCTCTGGTACGACAGAGACGGGCTCGAGTGATGTCTTCACGGGCAGGTGTAGATCCCACAGTAGCAGCGGGGTAGGCGGTTCTCTGCTCCAGCAGCCACAGTCAAAGCAATGAAGAATAATAATCCTGCCTGGTGGCTCTGCAATCACCGGGGTAAATCCTCCGGTTGGTCCGTGGTTCACAGTTGAACTTGACGTTACTATCCTTATTAGCACGCGGCAATAAGTGCTCTATGTAGACGCACAATTACCCACTTCACGTGGTCTTTGACTCGTAATGAAGGCCTTTACTAGTAAGGAGCGAACGATACGTTAAACAAACGTACTAGGATAACACGAGACTCTATTTGAGGCAATACGAGCCCTGCTGTACCGCACGTTGCGTAGTGGGTAAGGCTTTACTTGGTAACTGAACCAGACTGAACTGAAGGCGAACTGAAAAGGCGAACTGAAAAGGAAGTTCTGTATTTGCTGGTCATATTTATACGTACGGTGGACAAATAGTGCCGCTCTGCTTTCGGTAGCCGTATTCATGGGCAGAAGCGGGCATGTTAAGACAAGTCATGTCGGTAGCTTTCAAGTCAGCTCTAGGGGGGTAAGTCACTGGCGCCTAGGGGATCGCTTCCAATAGGAGAACGAATATTATGGTCTGTCCTGTACCAGGTAAAGGGATATTCCGTGTATATGTACAAAGAATATACAAGGAATATCAAACGATATACAAATATTATACATGGGATCTCAGGCAATAAATATATATATTCGGTTTAATCTGACCCTTTGTAACAGCCGCCCCCTAATTAGTCCCACCTAATTAGCTAAGCAGAGACAGATTAACCGCACTGTCCACTACTCAATGTCCGTTGTGAGGGGTAGGCAGGTCACAAAGTCAGGGGTCATGGTCGTCATTAAGCGAGTCGGGGAGCCTTGGCGACTCTATCAGCTTCGCCACGGGTCGGTTGTAGATCCGCCCTTGGCCGAGCACTTCTGCCACTCTGACCTTTCCGTCGGCACCAGTGGTCACTTTGCTTACGCGGCCGGCCGGCCACGCAGCTCGGGGTAGTGACTGGTCTATGGTCATGACGACTGGACGGGATGAAGGGGGGCTTAGGAGGAAGCGGGCCTGAGACTGCTTTGATCTGTGCTTGGCTGTGCTTTCTCCTCCTCTGTCTGTTTCTCTTGTTTGCTCTGTACCCCATCTGAGGAGGGGCCGGTCCCGGCCGCCCCGTCAAGGAGTCGCTTGGGGTGTTGGGTTCGAGGTCAGCTACGTCTGGAGCGCAGCTGAGGGGGGTGGGGTTCCGAACTCCCTCTTGTACCCACGGTTCTCTCACGGGCCTCTCGCTTAATGTCAATAGCCTCTGCTGTACGGGGGAGAGGCCGGTGTCGCTCGCCTCTGTGTGTAGGCAGCTTGTAGACGTGGGTTGACTGTCAAGTCCGTAGAGGGGGCCCTGGAGCGTCCATCCCAGTCAGGTCTGAACCGCGACTGGGCATCCTTTGGGTCCGACGTGGGCCGCCTCAATTGGGAGAATGAGGTCCGCGTGGTCGGAGCCGATGAGCAGGGTCGGTGTGGCGCCGTCGATAAGCGGTATAGGTAGTTGACGTAGGTGCCCATACTTAGCCATCAGCTGTGGGATGGGGTAGGTGTACTGCGACAGGCCTATGTCGTGGCTGGTGAAGACGTTGCTTATACTATAATGCTTCTCGGGCTGGTCCACCGCTGCTATCTCGAAGGAGCCCTTTTCACCCTTTATGGTCTTCTGGTCCCTTCTGATGGTGCGTATGGTCATTGTATCTTTGACACCTCGCAGGCCCAACTGAGCTGCTGCGGAAGCGAGGAGGAGAGTCTTTTCGGACCCATCGTCCAGGACGGCGTAAGTGTCCAGGACCTTGTCCTCGTGGCTCAGGAGCACCCTGACCACTTTGAGGAGCACACGGGGGGTCCCGCTATGCTGGTCAATGTGGGGCACTCCTGTGGGTGGTGACGTAGACTCTATATGGTGCGAGTCGCACCGTGACTCCCAGTGTCTGCCGTGGCAGTCGGGACACCAGGGAGCGGTCTGGTGGAACTTTGGTTCTGGTGCCACCGCCTCGGCATGGTACATTACCGCGACGGGCCCACTCGGTTGTCCTGGCTGACGCTTGTTGATGTCATGCAGGACCTCCAGGTGGGTGCCACCGCACCTGCTGCACTTCTTTTTCAAGCGGCACTCAGCTGCTAGGTGGCTGCGCGCGCAGCGGAAGCAGCGGCGGTGGTGCTTGACCCACTGAGTCACATCATCCGTGGTCAGCTTCTTGAAATCTTCGCATTGATAGAGCCGATGTTCTCCCTCACAGTACTGGCACTCAATCTTCCACTGGTCCTCTTTCGTCGAGGGGGTGTTGTGGTTCTGGTGCTGCGGTACTGATTCGGCTTGGTGCATGACGGTCACCGATCTTCGGCCATCGTTTACTCTCCTAGGTCCCTCTCTGGAGCTTGGTGTGCTCCGCACGAACGTATCCAATCGTAGGCTGCTGACTTCTCTCGCCAGGAAGTCGGCCAAGTCTAGGAGGGATGGTTCTGGACCGTTAGGATCACGGTGGTCTCTTTGCCGCCTGAAGCGCTCCTGTCTGGCGGGCGGCAGCTTCTCTAAAATCCTCTCGACGTTAGAGTTGGCGTATAGCTCGTGCATACCCTTTTCTCGTTGCGCTCCCAGCATCCCTACCAGGGACTGTACTTTTATAGACAGGTCGTCTAGTGAGCGATTGTCTGTTGCTGGGGGTAAGCGGTCAATATGCCTTATCTCTTCTATTACGTAATCCCATATACGTCCATATCTCTGGTCCAGCGCTGCTAGAGCCGCGGTGTATGGGGTCGTAGAGGTGGCATAGGCTAGCGCTATATTGTGCGCTCGGGGCACTTTCAGGTGCTGCAGTAATATTGCATACTTGTGGCGTTCATCAGCGACATCCACCATCATTGTCTCTAAGCACATCCGGAGCTCCGTATACTGTGCTCGATTCTCATGGGTGAAGTCTTGAAACGTCGGTGTGCCAATGTATGATGTCATGGATGACTGGCACATCGGTGAGCGTTGGGGGAGAGGCCTCCTAGGCGAGTCTCCTCTTGCGTGTCGTCTTGGGCTGGTACTTGGTGGGTACCGAAGGTCGGGTACCCAGGTGCTGTTCCTCGGGGCTGACGGTGCGTCAAACTCACCCGTGAGTTGGGTCGGGGGTTTGTAGCGCAGGGCCTCGGGGCTGACTTCTGGGCTGTACTGGACCTCCTGGTCCTGAGTACGTTGCTGCTGGTCGGGGCTGTACTGGGCCTCCTGGGCCAGAGTACGTTGCTGCTGGTCGGCTTGACATTCCTCCTCTTCCTCCTCCTCTTCCTCTGCTAGGACCTGGAGTCTTCTGTTCAGTCTCTCGGCGTGGTCCGATTCTTCCCGGTTGCTGGGTCTCGTATGGACCGGCTGGGGAGGGGGTTCGGAGACGTGGACAGGATCCTCCTGTTGGCGGGGTCCCGGGTCGCTTCGTCGGGTAGGGGAATGTGTCCTAGACCCATGTCTTGACGATCTCTGAGAGCTCCGTGTGGAGTGAGGGGGTGTCGCCATGGCAACCAGTTTGTCCATCAGCTCCGCCTGCAGCCGGTCGCGCTCTGCCTCGCGCCGGGCATGGGCTGCGTCGCGCGCTGCTTCGCGCTGGGCATTGGCGATGTCGCGCTGCGCATTGGCGCTGGCCTGGGCAGCGTCGCGCTGTGCGTTGGCGACGTCGCGCTGGGCATTGGCGCTGGCATGGGCGGCGTGGAGCTGTGCATTTGCGACGTCGGCGCGGCTTCTCTCAATGTTCTCTTCTGTCTGGAGGCGTCTGGTCTCCAGTCTTATTCGGTCGTCTTCACTCCTTTGTTGCGCCTGGAAGCGCTCTCGCTCGCCTGCAAAATGTTCGCGCACGCACGTCTGTTGCGCTTGAAGTCGATCGCGTTCGGTGGAGGCTGCCAGGGTGGCGATGAGTGCTTGCGCCAGCATCTTGTCCGCCTCGCTGGGGGAAGACGCCGTTCGGCTCCCGGCAGTACTTGTTGGAGATCCGTTCTCCTGTTGCGTACCGAGGAGATCCGTCTCCTGGGTGCGCGTCTCTTTAGGGTTGTCTTCCTCCCGGAGCTGATCAGGGACTATTTCTTCGGTATTGTCTGGGGGTAAAGTCGTGTCAGTTCCCTCCTGGTCCCCACCGTGAGCTTGGTCAGTTACATTAGAACCCACTAGGGCCTCTGTGGTCGGGGTAACCTGGTTGTTAGGGTCGGACATAATTTTACTATCCGCTTTAGTTATTTTATCCGTATCTAATTTCCCTTTAAAGCTAGGTATTGGACTGACAGAGTATGCCTCTAGATAGGGAGGTGGCTGCCGTCTGCGCTGCGGGCGATCTAGCTTAGGAGAACCGTTTGTGGAGTGTTCGTCATCGGCCATGTCAATATTAATATTATATTAATATTACGCTAATTATTCTCCGGCTCGAAGGACCAATTGTAACTGAGGGGTACAATTCCCTGACTGTATTAATCAAGTATTAGTATCATTAAACTACTACCGTCTTATGTACATTACTGGCCAATACCGTACAAAGGTATATGATGAAAACTTCTCCACAATAACCCGGTTTCCACACAAATACTCGTTTAGAATATTTATTACATCAAATAGTATTACATTACATTACTTAGTTGCGCTTATAAGGCAAAGAATGTGCGTAGGCAAGTCAATACTGAATATTAAGAATTATCTCTGGTATATTCTGGGAAGGGGGGTGTACTACCGGTTGTAAGCCAGCAGGGGGAGGCAATGCTCTATGAAAGTCAATGGTTCCACGGAGGCGATCTTACTCCCTGGAGCAGCGGGGAAAGGCAGCCTCTGTACTCTCAATGTGCGCGCCGCGCTGGTGAAAGCCGTGGAGCCTCTGGTACGACAGAGACGGGCTCGAGTGATGTCTTCACGGGCAGGTGTAGATCCCACAGTAGCAGCGGGGTAGGCGGTTCTCTGCTCCAGCAGCCACAGTCAAAGCAATGAAGAATAATAATCCTGCCTGGTGGCTCTGCAATCACCGGGGTAAATCCTCCGGTTGGTCCGTGGTTCACAGTTGAACTTGACGTTACTATCCTTATTAGCACGCGGCAATAAGTGCTCTATGTAGACGCACAATTACCCACTTCACGTGGTCTTTGACTCGTAATGAAGGCCTTTACTAGTAAGGAGCGAACGATACGTTAAACAAACGTACTAGGATAACACGAGACTCTATTTGAGGCAATACGAGCCCTGCTGTACCGCACGTTGCGTAGTGGGTAAGGCTTTACTTGGTAACTGAACCAGACTGAACTGAAGGCGAACTGAAAAGGCGAACTGAAAAGGAAGTTCTGTATTCGCTGGTCATATTTATACGTACGGTGGACAAATAGTGCCGCTCTGCTTTCGGTAGCCGTATTCATGGGCAGAAGCGGGCATGTTAAGACAAGTCATGTCGGTAGCTTTCAAGTCAGCTCTAGGGGGGTAAGTCACTGGCGCCTAGGGGATCGCTTCCAATAGGAGAACGAATATTATGGTCTGTCCTGTACCAGGTAAAGGGATATTCCGTGTATATGTACAAAGAATATACAAGGGATATCAAACGATATACAAATATTATACATGGGATCTCAGGTAATAAATATATATATTCGGTTTAATCTGACCCTTTGTAACATGGTGACAGTGTGGTTCCTGAACAGAATGAGATCTACCTAGGCTCCAATAAACACATTGCTGATGCTGGGCATATATTTGAAAAGGAATACACAGGACCCCTTCTTATTGATGCTGTACCTGATGCTACTGTATACGAGCCATTGATTAAAATGTATTGTCATCATACAGCATGAGTACAGTACAACAAAAATGAATTTGGCATCCAACCAGAGTGCAAATGTAACAGTAAAGTGCAATAGTAATATAAAATGTACAGGTGATTAAACAGGGTATAAAATATAAATGAGTACTACTGAGTAATAGTGCTAATCAGATGTATGTACAGAGTTGTAGTATTCATGTGTACAGTTATACAGGTATAAAGACACTATGGTAGTAAGTCATACTGGCCAGCAGCGTAACTAATAAGAATATATTTTAATTGTTTTGTATGTCTTTCTACTATTAACTTGTTTATTTTTCCTATATGTATGTCTTTCTACTATTACCCTGCCCATACCTGTACCTCCCCTCCCCCCTCCCCCATGCTACTATGACGCCTGCATTTCCCCAAGGGGATCAATAAAGGAATATCGTATCTTATCTAGGTGAGCCAGGGGAGGACAGGGCTGAGATGCAGGGCTAGAGGGGAGCAGGGCAGAGCCAGGGTGAAAAGCACAGAGGCGGACTTCCGGTTTGAGATGAACAGGTGAGAAGCCACAGGAAAGAGCTCCCGGTCAATAAATACAAAAAAAGGAAGTAAAACTATTCAAAACGAAATAAAAAGTGAAGATTCAAGGACTAAACAAGGAAGAAACAATGAACACGAGGATGAGTGAAAGAAGAACGGCCCCAGATGAAGAAAATACACTGATGAAAAGAAACCAACACGAGGAGATGATGCAACAGGCGAATCAAGCTAGCGAGACGCTAGCCGGCAGCGCAGGGATACATAGCTGGGCAGAGCAGCTACAGGCTAGTATCCAAGCTAGCATGCAAGCCAACATAGAGGCGAACCAGGCTATCCAGGCGCCTGGATACTGGACTTTCTGAGTGAAAGGCCCCAGGCGGTCAGGGTGGGGGGTCAGACCTCCAACACCATCACCCTGAGCATCGGATCCCCCCAGGGCTGCGTTCTGAGCCCCCTGCTGTACTCACTATACACACATGACTGTGTGGCCAAGTTCAGCTCCAACTCCATAGTGAAGTTTGCGGACGACACAGTAATAATAATAATAATAATGCAGGACCTGCTCAGAGGTCTTTAATTGGCATGCAATTATCCTCAACACACACACACACACACACACACGCATGCATTGTCTCTGTAGGATCGCCGATGCGATTCGTCTCTGCAATTAACCCATCCCGTCGTCCTTTCCCCCCCAAGGGCAGCCGGGAGCAGACAGGCATCAATGTGAGCCGCGCCAGGGGACCAATCCAAGTGCTCCTGTCCGTCTGTTGTTGTGCATGTTTTTACATTGGGTTTTATCTTATTGGGGGGGAAACCCTTGCGAGCACGGGGAGAACATGCAAACTCCACACAGAAAGGCCTGGGAGATACCCCACCCATCATGGAAATCTGGTCCCCAAGCGGGAATCGAACCCTGGACCTTCTTGCTGTGAGGCGACAGTGTTAACCACTACACCACCGTGCCGCTACAGTGGTGGTGGGGCTGATCTCGGACGACAACGAGAAGGCCTACCGGAAGGAGGTTGAGGTACTGGAACGCTGGTGCCAGGACAACAGCCTGCTCCTGAACATTGGTAAAACCAAGGAGCTGATCGTGGATTTTAGGAGGAGACAGCAGGGGACACACACACCACTGAGGATAAACGGGGCTACCGTGGACAGGGTGAGCAGCTTCAAGTACCTGGGGGTCCACATCTCAGAGGATCTGACATGGACAACACACATAGACTCAGTCGTAAAAAAGGCGAAGCAGCGCCTCTACCACCTGAGACAGTTAAGGAAGTTCAGAGTATCTGGGAAGATACTCCAGTCCTTCTACTCCGAAGCTGTAGAGAACATCTTGACTGGAAACATCACTGCCTGGTATGGAAACAGCACGGCACAGGACAAGAAGGCCCTACAGAGAGTGGTGCGCTCAGCCGAGTGTACCACGGGTATTGCACTACCACCCCTGCAAGTTGCTATACAACAAGAGGTGCAAATCCAGAGCCTGCAGAATAATGAAAGACCCTCACCACCCCAACAACAGCCTGTTCAAGCTGCTGCGGTCAGGCAAACGCCTGCGAACACCAGCAACTAGGACAGAGAGACTTCGACTCAGCTTCTTCCCCCAGGCCATCAGAGCCTTGAACACTGAACTCTCCACATACAAGTACACATGAGCACACACACAACGCACACACTGTACACGCTCACACACTAGCAGCCACTTTAACATGAGCACACACACACTCATGCTGCATACGCTCACACTTATGGTCACTTTACATAAGGAAAGGTCACTTTAAGAATAGTATAGTATAACTTGAGATTGTATAATATAGCATTGTATAGCAGTGTACATAAAGACCCAGTGCCTCATCCTCCAATGTACAGTTTTTACATCAAATGTATATACTCCCTTTTCTGGACTCTTTTTGTATCACAAACAGTACTGTATTTGCAAATCTGGTATGTCATAAATGTATAGATGTAGCAGTACTGTGCGGCACGGTGGTGTAGTGGTCAAACACTATCGCCTCACAGCAAGAAGGTCCAGGGTTCGATTCCCGCTTGGGGACCAGGTTTCCATGATGCCAGTTACCCAGGTGGGGTATCTCCCAGGCCTTTCTGTGTGGAGTTTGCATGTTCTCCCCGTGCTCGCAAGGGTTTCCCCCCGATAAGATAAACCCAATGGAAAAACATGCACAACAACAAGATTGCTAACGCTGTGGCATCCTTGACAAAGACAGACAGGAGCACTTGGATTGGTCCCCTGGCGCGGCTCACGTTGACGCCTGTCTGCTCCCGGCTGCCCTTGGGGGGGAAGGACGATGGGATGGGTTAATCACAGAGACGAATCGCATGCATGCATTGCATGTGTGCCGATTGATGACCTCTGAGCAGGTCCTAAATTATATTATATTATTATTATTACTGTCTATCTGTATGTCATGTATGTCATATATGTCCTGATGAATTGAAAATGGGGGACCCTGATGTAAACAAGACGAAAGTCTTTCTCTGGTCTGCATCCCCTTAACAATTGTGTGTATTGAGTTGTACTGTATTGTACCCAATCTGTTAATAAAGTTTTCAATCAATCAATCAATCAATCATCCGTAGCTAACAGTGTATTGCACTACCACAGGACCATAGAATGTCCTACCATGCTCTGTAAATAACTCATGTACATATACCGATATGCCCTACTTTGTTTACTTGTTTTATTGCACAATGTCGTTCTATTAGATTCTTATTATATATTACTATTGTATTATGCACAATCGTTGCGGGCAAGACCCCCCGCATTTCATTGTATACTTGTATGCCGTGACAAATAAAACTCTTGACTTGACTTGACTTGACTTGGCTAACACACAGATTGGGCTAGAAGCAATGCGTGACATACAACGGAATATCGAGAAGCTCAGGGAAGAATTGAAGCAAGGACAGGATGAGCTCAGAGAAGAAGTGAATACGAGACTCGAGACAGTTAACGGAAAGATACAGAAGCGAGAAAAAAACATAGAAGCGATAGAAGATTGATTGATTGATTGAACACTTTATTAACAGATTGCAGAATGGGTACAGTACAGTACAGCTCAATACATACAATTGTTAAGGGGATGCAGACCAGAGAAAGACTTTCGTCTTGTTTACATCAGGGTAAGAAAGAACAGCCGAGGTAGAAGAATGGAGCACAGAAGTACAGGAGATCCTGATAGAATAGATAGAATAGAATAGAAATACTTTTATTATCCCGTGGGAAATTTGACACTGCAAATCGCTCAACATTTAAACATTTAGACAGGACAGGTCACGAATAAGAATAATAACACAAATCAATCAAGCCACTAGCAAACAACAAACGAGATAGCAAGAAAAGATAACTGACATGGAGGGAATATCGAGGAGGAACAATATACGCATATGGGGACTGAAAGAAGGGATAGAGGGAGACTCGATGACCAGGTATGTGGAAAATCTAATTCGAAAAGAGTTGGAAAAGCCAGAACTCGACAAGATGGAGATTCAAAGGGCCCACAGGGCACTGGCGCCGGGAGGAGGAGGAGAGAGACCGACGCTGATGCAGAGGATGGAGAGAGCGCGCAGATGGACCAGAGTTGAGAGACGAGGACGAGGAGAGGAGGACGGGAGAGGGAAGGGAGGGGACCTGAAACGATTCGAGGCAGATCAACAATGAAGACGGACAAAGAAACACAGAAAAGGGGCATGGAGGAGGAGATGATCCGAGGGAGGATAAGTACAAAATAGAACAAACATGAAAGACTACCCAATACAAACACATACACAGAGGATAATGGGGGATACAAGGGAGGAGTGAGAATAGTTGTGTTACGAACTGGCTCAAGCTCGCAACAAGAATAGGGAGACACAGGCACAATTTAAGAAATAACAAAGAATTTATTATCAGTCAGCCAATATATATGAGTATCAGTGTGTCAGCAGTGTGTGGATGAGTGTATGTGCAGCATGAATGTGTAGGTGTAAAAGCAAAGAAAAGCAACCAAAACGAATGAACCAAAAGTAACAGCCAAATGACCAAAGAACCAAATAAACAACAGACAGCAACCAGACAAACAAAGAACCAAAAACAACTGGGGAGTTCGCCAGAGATCAGAGGCAGCCTCTCTCTGATATCCTGCTGGGACACACCGGCCCAGGTGTGCACCAATTAGCTGACGAGCCTTCCCCAGCTCTGCTCTGCCAGCCAGAGCAGAGGAAGGCTACACAGTGTGGGGGAGGGTCGTCACACCTCCCCCCATAAGACAGGGACCCTAGGGTCACTGTTTTCAACCCAGACACTGTATTACACTCTAATAAAAATTACATGTCCTCCAAAAAAGTGACAGCTGAACATGGGTCGCATAGACATGCCCGCCAACTCCCCATCCAGCCACACCACCCCAGCCTCAGCAACTCCGGTGCGCCAGAGAAGCCTTTTAAGAGTAGAGGGAGCCCCAGCCTCAGCAACTCCGGTGCGCCAGAGAAGCCTTTTAAGAGAAAAGGGTTAGTAACCGGAATGGGCAGACAGACATATTTAAACACATGGGTGAAAATTAGGATTTTTATATATGTTTTCCTCTTCCTCTCCCCCCATATTTACTCCATTCTCCCCTTTTCCCTCAGTCATCTGTTGTCTGAGCTGCTCCTCTCTGCCACCTCCTGCCTGAGCCTGGTCAACAACAGCTTGCTGCTGCTGGAGACGATCAATCTCCGTTTTCACATCCTTCTGCAGGTTAACCAGCTGTCCTTGCAGCTCAGTCAGCTTGCCCTCTGATTGGCTGAGGGAGGTCTTGAGGGCGGATACTTCCTGGTTGTGGCTGAGGGAAACAGACAACGGGACAGCGGGCACAGGAAAAGTAACATTCTCTCGTGGTACTGCACAGGCTGGCAACACGTCTGGGTTACACTCATTCATATGTGGCTCTCCCACCAGCTGTGCCGAAGTACCTACTAATGAAGGTGGCACGTCACGCTTACCAACCAAGTCATTACCTAAAATCACTGCCACTCCTTGAATGAATGAATGAATGAAAACTTTATTTAACAGATTGCAGAATGGGTACAATACAGTACGGCTCAATACATACAATTGTTAAGGGGATGCAGACCTGAGAAAGACGTTTGTCTTGTTTCCATCAGGGTCCCCCATTTTCAATTCATATAGACATATATGACATACATGACATACAGATAGTCAGTACTGCTACATCTATACATTTATGACATACCAGATTTGCAAATACAGTACTTTTTGTGATACAGAAGGAGTCAAGAAAAGGGAGTATATACATTTGACGTAGAAACTGTACATTGGAGGAGGTTGGGTGGGGGGGGTTGGGTACATTGGGATATTGACAACCATACTGGGTAATTTACATTGGAGGTGGTTGGGGGGGGGGGGGGGGGGCGGGGGGCACACTGTATAAACAAGTAACACTGTACATTGAGGGGGGGGGGGAGGAGACACTGTACAAACAAACACAATTGTACATTGTACTATTGACAAAACCATACTAGGTAAATGACTGTACATTGGAGGGGGTTGGGTTAGGATATTTACAGGGGCCAGTGTTGAATTGCAGTCTCCCGTAGGTGTCCCTTGAGAGAGGTTTTGAAAGTGGGTAGTGATCCACATTCCTTTACAGCTTTGGGTAGGGCGTTCCACATTGATGTGGCATAATTGCGAAACGTGTTTAGTCCCTTATTTGAGCCGAATCTGGGTTTAACATGATTTGTGGAGCTCCCTCTGGTGTTGTGAGCGTGGTATTCACTGACCTTTGGGAAGTATTTTGACATGTACATGGGTACCTTGGTCGTGTAGTGTATCTTGTAGACCAGGCCCATTGCAAGTTGTTGTACTCTGTCGTCTACTCTAAGCCATCCTAGGTTGTCAAAGTGGGCAGGGGTGAGGTGGGTTCTAGGAGTAAGGTCAAGCAGTAGTCTGACCAGTTTGTTTTGAGATGTTTGTAATTTTGTTTTTAGCGCCTTTGAGGTGCTTTGGTACCATGAGGTGCAAGCATAGTCGTAGTACCCCTGAATGAGTGCTCCTGCCAGAGTCTTCAGGGTGTTCTTGTTTACCAGAGAGGAGATCCGGTACAAGAATCGAGTTCGTTGGTTGACTTTTTTTATTACATTGGATGCCATTTTGTCACAGGAGAGATTAGCCTCTAGGATGGAACCCAGGTAGGTAATTTCATCTTTCCTTGTGACAATATTGTCACCCACTGTAACTGAGAAGCCGTCGGTCTTGCTGAGTTTGTTATTTGAACCGAAGAGAATGGACTCTGTTTTGCCCATGTGTAATGATAGTTTGTTATCAGCGAGCCATATGCAGATTCTGCCTAGTTCCGAGCTGAGGGTTTTTTCAACCTGTAACTTGTTCTTGTCAGAGACCAGCAGGGCTGAGTCGTCCGCAAACAGGAACAAGTTGCAGTCACAAGCTGACGACATGTCATTTGCATAAATTAGGAACAGTAGCGGTCCTAGTATGCTTCCTTGTGGAACACCACAGCTCACTGTGAGGGGGGGGGATAGAGTACCGTTTACCTCCACCATCTGTTCCCTCCCCTCAAGGTAGGATTGCATCCTTCAACAGGCAACGAGGGCCGAACTCCCATGGACACCACCCCCTGTACCAGATCTGAGGAGAACATGAGGTTATGAAGGGGAGCAGACACCACTTGTAACCCCATCCCACAAACCCGTACATCACGACCTGTATATGATCTGGGTGAAAAAGGCAATGCCGATCCCACAATAAATGAATCCAACGCACCGGTATCTCGCAGGATTTTAACCGGTACAAAGGAATCACTTCCCACCAATGAAACATGACCCTCCGTAATATAAGGAGAATAACCGCTTTCAATGTCTGATATTGTAGCTGTTACTGTCGCAGGTCTTGTATGCCACCTAACTGCATCAATGGCATCAGCCTTGCTACCAATACGAGCAGGTGCAGCCAACGCGACAGGTCTCACCTGGCCATTTTCATTTGAGAATTCCGCCTCTGCTCTGCGACTAGGGCACTCATTCTTCCAATGCCCTTCACGCCGACAGTAATGACAATTGGTACTATCGTCACTCTCCTTCCCAGAACCATTATTAGGCCTAGAATAAGCCGATTCCACGTTTGACCCAAAACGTCTGTCTGTGCGTGGAGAAAATCTATTCTGCTGCACACTACTACCTGCTTCGGCAAATGTACGTTTATGAATTAGACTAAATTCATCAGCCAACATTGCTGCTTCTTGCGGAGTTTTAACTTTTCGTTCGTTTAAGTAAGTAGCAATACTATATGGCACACAGTTTTTTATTTGCTCTAGTACTACTAAATCTGACAGTTCCTGAAAAGTTCCAACATCTGACGCAGAACACCATCGAGTAAACTGTACTACCAGATCACGGACAAAATCAACATGAGTCTGGTGCTCCCTTTTTTCCCAATTTCTAAAACGTTGCCGATATGCTTCGGGGACCAACTCATATGCACGCAACACTATAGCTTTAACTGTCGCATAGATCTTACTGTCTGCTACAGTCAAAGAAGCATAGGCCGCTTGTGCTTTTCCTGTGAGGACACACTGCAACAACAAAGTGCACTCCTCATCAGACCACTTTCGTGCACTTGCCACCCGCTCAAACAAAGAAAAAAACAGGTCCGGATCCTTTTCTGTGAACTGGGGAAGCAGTTGCCGGTTAGATCCCACATTAAATGTACTTTCCTCCTGACCAGTGACCCCGGAGGACATTTTCCCCTCAATTATCTGCTTCAATTTAATGGTTTCCATCTCTAATTGTGATTGGAAAGAATCCGCTTTAATTCTTTCCATTCTTTCCTCATGTTCCATACTCCTTCCCTCATGTTCCAATTTAAGAGTTAACAACTCCTTTTGCTGTTCAAAGGTCAAAGCTACAGGGGTCACTGTAGGTGAAATGACAGGTTTATCTATATCAATCAAAATCTCCCTCCCCACCAATGTGTCTCTCAACAATACTCTCACATCTTCCTTCAAACGTTTATCAGTCACCTCAATCTCAAAGTGCTCAGCAATTTTTTGCAGGTGTTCCCTTGTACACTGGTTCAATAACTCGATTGAAGGAGTGTGTATAAAGTCTTTTACAATGGACGCCATATCTAAAGCACTAATCACTACTTATATAGAAAACCAACAGAAAACATGGTGAGCAAGACTTTCCGAGTGCCAATCCCTAACCATATACAATGATATTTGTATTTTTGAGCAACCCTGGTTCCCTACCAATATCACTAATCTAAACCTAACCGTCTTCTTTCTTTACCCTCGACAGAGACCGAAGTCTCCACCTTACAGACTCCAGTTCAAAACAAAAAAGGAAAAATAATAAATTTAGTGCATTCGGCGCCTACCTAACCAGGGCTACTCACTACCACTTTTAAACAGATTAAATAGCACTCAAAAAGTCATACTCACCACACGCTGCATGTCCACAGAGGAGAGGATTCACCACACTGCCAGCCATCACAAAACTGCAAAACACACTGGCAACCAGTCCACCCTAGATCACTCCCACTAGGGCCCAATGTAGGGAGTGAAAAATATGAACATGCCGAAAAAAAATTCTTACAAACAATTCTAGGGTCCAAATTGTTTTTCTTTTATAATACCGGATGTATTCTTTTTTGACGAGCCCCCACTTGTTACGAACTGGCTCAAGCTCGCAACAAGAATAGGGAGACACAGGCACAATTTAAGAAATAACAAAGAATTTATTATCAGTCAGCCAATATATATGAGTATCAGTGTGTCAGCAGTGTGTGGATGAGTGTATGTGCAGCATGAATGTGTAGGTGTAAAAGCAAAGAAAAGCAACCAAAACGAATGAACCAAAAGTAACAGCCAAATGACCAAAGAACCAAATAAACAACAGACAGCAACCAGACAAACAAAGAACCAAAAACAACTGGGGAGTTCGCCAGAGATCAGAGGCAGCCTCTCTCTGATATCCTGCTGGGACACACCGGCCCAGGTGTGCACCAATTAGCTGACGAGCCTTCCCCAGCTCTGCTCTGCCAGCCAGAGCAGAGGAAGGCTACACAGTGTGGGGGAGGGTCGTCACAAGTTGCAACAGAGGAAGATAAATGAACAATCACTCCAAGAGAAAATAATTAAGGACACGAGTCTACAACACATAGGGAATAAATAAATATAAACACACAGGGAACACTACACATTGGACAGATATGGAGGCATAATGGGATTACATGTGGCACACAATACAAATAGACTCGCTGATAATTGTTTCTGAACAATAAGAAAGATAAATACAGAGCATTGACCGGGAGCTCTGGGGCAGTTCACAGAACAAATGTTGGACTTATAGTGAGCAAGGGAGAGCCAACACAGGAGGCATCCACGCCACTAGGGGGAGCCCTCTCACCAGGAGAGCCATTACTCCCCACCTACCAGCAGGGGACGCGCGAATACTTTACCCAAGGCAGTTGTCCTTCCGTGTTCGGTTTGCGCGCCCTGATTGGCCTCTCAGCGCCCAATCGTGTTAGCCTACACAGAGCTAGCAGAGTATCGGGAGAAATGTAATATTACTGTGAAGAGAATCACGTCGCTGCAGATGCTCGCAGTTAGTTGACCATGGAGATGGTAAAGTACTACGGATGTAAAACATTTGGAATTGTTTACAATAAAGCTGTGATTGTACAACTTCAAGGCTCCTTTCGATCGCCGTGCTGCTGCTAGGAAGGAGCAATAAGAGGAAAACAATGTCAACATAATTTTACTTACAGCTGTTGTGGTGTCCACAGTCTGATCTGTTTCAAACGAATTTACAATCAATGTCTTTACAGCTACACAGAGCTAGCAGAGTATCGGGAGAAATGTAATATTACTGTGAAGAGAATCACGTTGCTGCAGATGCTCGCAGTTAGTTGACCGCGGGGATGGTAAAGTACTACGGATAGTAGGGCTAACGCGATTGGGCGCTGAGAGGCCAATCAGGGCGCGCAAACTGAACGCGGAAGGACAACTGCCTTGGGTAAAGTATTCACGCGCAGGGCGTAGGGAGGGAAAAATAGAACTCCCTAATACCTTGGAAGCATCCAATGTGAATGTTGTTCTTTTTTTTTTATATGTGTACCAGGTAAAGATAGCAAAGGCTACAACCACAAATATAATTTTATGTGACATGGGTAAGACAGGAAGGCATTTGGAGAGGAAATATGACGCAAGTTAAAGGTATCAAAATGGTGTCATTGAATGTGAATGGTATGAACAATCCAACCAAAAGGAGTAAGGTTATGACGAAATTTTTAAAAGAAGAGATGCAAGTAATTATCTTACAAGAAACGCATCTAATAGCACAGCAACACGAAAGATTGAAGAGATTTGGATATGAAAATACGTTTTACAGTTCTTTTAAACAGAATTTGAGGAGGGGAGTAGCTATATTAATTAAGAACTCAGTGAAATTTGAAATGACCAAAGAAATAAGGGACAAGGAGGGGAGATATGTTGTGGTGAAGGGGAAAATGGAAGGACAAATGGTAACGTTAATCAATGTGTATGCCCCTCCGGATAGTGAGAGATATCTGTTTGAAACCATTTTTGATATCATAGCAATGGAAATGGAAGGGATTCTAATATGTACGGGTGATTTTAATGTGATACTGAACCATGACATGGACACCACAAGTACAAAGAAATGGAGGACACACATCAGCAAATATATGAATATACAAATGGCAGAACTGGGAATTGCGGATGTGTGGAGAGAAATGCACGCATTAGACAGGGAATACACACACTACTCGCACCCACACACAACGTATTCAAGGATATACTATTTTCTCATGACAACAGGGGACAGATACAGGGTGAAGGACTGCAGGATAGGGGTAACGGACATATCAGACCATAGTGCGACATATCTGACAGTGGATCTCAAAAGTAGACAGAGAAGCACAGTCTGGAGGCTGAACGTAGGACTATTAAACAACAAGGGTTTAGTAAATGAAATAAAAGGGGACATACGTCAGATACAAGGAAGAAAATGACAATGGGGAGGTAGATCCGAACACTTTATGGGATGCACTGAAGGTAGTAATACGAGGCAAATTGATAGCGAAAACAGCACTACTTAAGAAAGCCAGAATGGAGATGTATCAAAATCTAATAGGAAAACTGAAAGAACTAGAGAAGAAACACCAAAACTCAAAGGACCAGGAGACACTTCAAGGATGTGAGGGGAAGAATAAACAGGGAACTACTGACAGAAATAGAAAAGAAAGCAAGATACATGAAACAGACATACTATGAGGGAGGACTGAAAGCGACTAGACTTTTGACTAGAAGGATTAGGACACAACAAAAACTAAACACGATACATACAATAAGGGATACAAATACTAACAAGATATTGAGAGAGCCAGCTGAAATAGAGAAGACATTTGAATAATATTATAAGACACTATACACACAACTGATAGCAGCAGAAGAAGAGGAAATAGAATATTTTTTAGGAGAGCTGGATCTGCCATCGATAGGGAAAGAACAGGAACGAAATATTAAATGCAGAAATCACAGAACAAGAAATAGAAGATGCAATTAGTAGAGCAAGGAATAGCAAATCTCCGGGTAGTGATGGATTCCCATCAGAATTCTACAAGATATTTAGGCAGGAACTGACTCCCATATTAGAAGCAGCATTTAGACACACGATGAAAGAGGGCATAATGCCACCTTCATGGAAAGAAGCCATAATTACCACAATACCAAAAGAAGGAAAGGTTAAAGAGCTATGTAGCAGTTTTAGACCTGTGTCCATTCTTAACGTGGATTACAAGATGTATACATCGATAATATCCAAAAGATTTGAGACGTTTATGCCAGACATCATAGATGAAGATCAGACCGGATTCATTAAAGGAAGACAGATGCAGGATAATATAAGGAAGACATTTCAGATAGTAGAGGAGATACAGAGGGAAGGAGGTAGCACTATTCAGGATATAAGCTTAACTTCAACTCAAGGATAGAAATCATCAAGATAAACATACTACCAAGGTTATTATACCATCAGTCTTTCTTTACCCATACCAATACCACAAAACCAATGCAGAGAATGGGACAGACTGATATCGAGATTCATTTGGGCAGGGAAAAGGCAGAGGATCAGATATGCTACTCTACAACTACCAAAGGAGAAGGGGGGAATGGCAATACCCAGTCTGAGAGAATATTACTATGCAGCACAGCTCAGAGCAGTGACATGCTGGTGCAATGTAAATTATGAAGCAAGATGGAAAGACATTGAAAAGAAAGGGAAGGGATACAACGTACAGGCACTAATAGGGTGTTACGTTCTGGACACCGACCTCGGTCGGTGACCACCCACATTCCTGGCATATGTCACTGGGCTTGTCACCTGTCATTTCCCTGTCAATTAGTGCTGTCACTTAGGGGTGGTTCCTGATTGGCTGTCACGGGGGTGTGTGTGGAATGTTGGTATTTGGTGTCTATGTAACATACCTCTCTTCTGCTTGTCCATTGTCAGGTCTTCACTAATTGCGTTCGGGGATAACGCGGACGGTTCTACTCTGGACCTCCAATAAGCTCCCATTTACCTTATTTTCCACTTGTGCTATTAGCACTTGTTCTCTCTTAGAATTTACTCTGTGTTCTTACTATTAAAGTCGAACCTGTTCAAGAGTAAACACTCTCTGTCTCTGTGATTGCCTTCACCCATTGGAATTCACCTACCTGCATTCTGACAGAAGACCTGACCATCAGAATTCCATGGAGGCCATCATGGAGATGCTCCGGACGCAGGGAGCAGCCCAGACACGGATGGAGGAACATCAGCAGCTGGTCAGCGCCGAGTTAATCCGACTCAATGGGGTCGTCGGATCATCCCAAGCGGTGGCGCAGTCGGCGTTGGCCACAGCCCGACAAGCCCAAGAAGGAGTGGCTGGTGTTCAGTCGGCGGCGGGAGAAGCAGCGCTCCACGCAGAGGAGAGTCGGGGGGTGTTCGGGGTCCAGGAGCGGTCCCGCGAACCACATCTGCAGGCGCCCGCTCGCTATGACGGATCACCGGATGGTTGTCGGGAATTCATCACCCAGTGTCTACTCGTTTTCCGGCTGCAACCACGATCATTTCCATCGGAGACAGCGCAGGTAGCGTATATTATCACACTGCTCACTGGTCAAGCTCTCTCCTGGGCTACGGCGGAATTAGAGGCAGGGGCGATAATCTGCGACAGTCTGGACGCCTTTACCCGGGAATTGAGAAGAGTATTCGATACTTCCCGGGTACTCTCGATCTTCGAGGCTGGTGGTCGTCTTCTCGACTGCCGGCAGGGCCTCCGCACGGTCGCAGCTTATGCTATCAATTTTTGGATCTTGGCTCGGGAGACAGCTTGGGCGGAGAACGTCTGCGTGGTTCTGTTCGTCAGGGGACTCTCAGCGCGGATGCGAGATGCGCTCTCCGCGCGTGAGATCCCCGAGCAGCTGGAAGTGCTGATCAACACCACCATCAAGATGGACAATCGGCACCGGGAGAGGGAGAAGGAGCATGTCAACAACACCCAGCCCCAGGTATGTTTTCCTTCTTCTCCTGGTGTTGATAATTCCATGCATTACACGAGTGGGCCACTGGGTGATGAATCCATGCAGCTTGGAGCGCTGTCGTTCTCGGACGACAAGAGGCAGCGCTTCATCAAAGAGCGACGCTGCTTCCGGTGCGGCCGCACCGGTCACCGCTTCGGCAGCTGTCGGGTCCAGGCTGTATCGGCTCGGCGCCAATCGGGGATGGAAGGTGCGCCGTCGGGCTTCGAAAAGGCACCAGCAGGTGGGCTCATTCCTGCCAAAACCACGGATTCTCGTACATTTTTTGAGGTGGCGATCAACTGTGGGGGTGACATTAGGGGAACTAAGGCTCTCATTGACTCAGGGGCGGCGGGCAATTTTATTCACGTGGGATTGGTGAAGGAGTGGGGAACCCCAGTGGAGGATTTAGGGGTTCCCTTACCAGTTTATGCCCTGGACGGTCGGCCTCTGGGCAGTGGGAGCGTCACCCAGCGCACAGTTCCCTTACACATCCGGGTGGAGGGTGGGGAGTGGGAATGGGTTACATTTTTCGTCATCTTTTCCCCCTATTCTGTCATGGTGTTGGGTCATCCCTGGTTGTCGTCATGTGTTCGTGTCATTAATTGGAGCACGGGCGAACTCTCAACGGCGGCCGACGTCAAGTCGATCGTCAGCGGGAGTTTGCCCAAACCCTTGTCTCCCCCCCCCTCTTCTCTTTTGTCTCCTCCCTCTTTCTCCAGGATGGTGGGGAGCGTGGCAGATTCTGATCTACCCCCTAATCCCGATTTAATAGGGGTGCCTGAGATCTATTGGGACCTGGTGGACGTTTTTAGCAAGACGCGTGCTAAAGCACTTCCGCCTCATAGATCATACGACTGTCCCATTAATCTTCTACCCGGTACCTCCCCGCCTCGCGGGCGAATGTTCTCTCTCTCACGCCCGAAACCTTGGCCATGAACACCTACATAGAGGAGGCATTGCTTGCGGGGCACATACGCCCTTCCACTTCCCCTGCCGGCGCTGGCTTCTTCTTTGTTGATAAGAAGGATAGGGATCAGCGCCCATGCATTGATTATAGGGGATTGGATGACGTTTCCATCAAGAACCGATATCCTTTACCCCTCATGGACACGGCCTTTGAGTGCTTACAGGGGGCACAGGTCTTTTCTAAACTTGACTTACGTAATGCATACAACCTGGTCAGGATTAGAGAGGGAGATGAGTGGAAGACTGCATTTAACACACCCAATGGGCACTATGAGTATTTGGTCATGCCCTTTGGTTTGGCTAATGCTCCGGCAGTCTTCCAAGCCCTGGTTAACGACGTGCTGCGAGACTTGATTGGGGTGTCGGTGTTTGTCTACTTAGATGATATCCTGATTTTTTCTCGCGATATGGTGCAACACCAAATGCACGTTCGGGAGGTGCTAGACCGTCTCCTCAAGCATCAACTATTCGTTAAGGCTGAGAAGTGTGTGTTTCACACGGACACCGTGTCCTTCCTGGGCTTTGTGTTGACGAAGGGCGATCTGCGCATGGATCCAGCCAAGGTGAGTGCAGTTTTGGACTGGCCACGGCCTTCGTCGCTCAAGGGGTTACAACGTTTTTTGGGCTTTGCAAATTTTTACAGGCGCTTTATTCGCAATTTTAGCGCCTTAGCCAATCCCTTAACAGCTCTCACTAAGGCCTCTCTCCCTGGCTTTGAATGGTCGCCTAGGGCTGAGTCGGCCTTCTGCGATCTTAAACGTCGTTTTACATCCGCTCCTGTATTGATCCGCCATGACGCGGAGGTTCCGTTCATTGTGGAGGTGGATGCCTCTGACGTCGCGGTGGGGGGGGGTGCTCTCTCAGAGATGCTTAAAGGATGGGAAAGTGCACCTGTGTGCTTTTTTTTCTCGCCGTCTGTCACCAGCCGAGCGTAATTACGACGTGGGTAATCGGGAGTTATTGGCGATCAAATTGGCACTGGAGGAGTGGAGACATTGGTTAGAGGGGGCGGCACATCATTTCATTATTTGGACTGATCATAAGAACTTGGCTTACATCCAAGGGGCTAAACGCCTTAACGCTCGCCAGGCCAGGTGGACGTTGTTCTTCACACGATTTCGATATACCATCTCCTATAGACCCGGCTCCAAGAATATCAAACCTGACGCGTTGTCGCGCCAGTTTGATCTTCCTGGTCGGGAGGAGCAGCCCCATCCCATTATTCCACCGGCCTTGATTTTGGCACCCGTGTCTTGGGGCATAGAGAAGGTGGTAAGGTCGGCGCTAACGCGGGAGCCCGATCCTGGTGGGGGTCCTCCGGGACGGTCGTATGTTCCCAAGGTGGCGCGCTCACGCTTGCTACAGTGGGCACATGCGTCATCCCTCACCAGCCACCCAGGGGCAACCAGGACCCTGGAATTTATCCGTAGGAGGTTCTGGTGGCCGACAGTGGAGGGGGATACGCGTTCCTTTGTGGCGGCCTGTCCGGTGTGCGCACGTAGTAAGACCTCTCGACGGGCACCGGCGGGTCTCCTCCGACCACTTCCTATTCCTAAACGACCCTGGTCACACATATCTCTGGACTTTATTTCTGGTCTTCCCCTTTCGGACGGATTCACCACCATCTTGGTGGTGGTGGATCGGTTCTCTAAGGCGGCTCACTTTGTCCCTCTCCCCAAGCTTCCCTCGGCCCGGGAGACTGCTGATTTAATTATACAGCATGTCTTTCGGGTCCACGGGCTGCCAGTAGATATCGTGTCGGACCGGGGTCCTCAGTTCGCCTCCAGGTTCTGGAAGGCGTTTGCCGCCGGCCTCGGCGCCTCTGTTAGTCTGTCGTCTGGGTTCCATCCACAGTCGAACGGGCAGACGGAGAGGGTCAACCAGGATTTGGAGGGGGTCTTGAGATGTTACGTTGCCGGTAGTCCGGCAACGTGGAGTAGGAGGTTGGCTTGGGCTGAGTACGCGCATAATACCCTTCTCTCCTCTTCTACCGGTATGTCTCCCTTTCAGTGCCAGTATGGTTTTCAACCTCCTCTGTTTCCCGAGCAGGAGCAGGAGGCGGAGGTGCCCTCGGCCCAGGCACATGTGGCTCGCTGTCGCAGGACGTGGAAACAGGTTCGGAAGGCGCTACAGAAGGTTTCGGTTAGTACCCAACGGCAGGCTAACCGTAAGCGTCGTCCGGCTCCAGTTTACCGTCCAGGGCAGCGGGTTTGGCTTTCCACCCGGGATCTCCCTCTCCGGGTGGAATCCAAGAAGCTGGCTTTTCGCTTTATAGGACCATTTAAAGTGATTCATCGGGTTAATCCAGTGGCTTACAAGCTACGACTTCCGAGCTCTAGGAGAAATTCAAATCTAGATGGGAAAAATGGGAAGAATATAAGACAATTAGGAACGACACCACAGAAGAAGGACAGGAACTAAGAGAAGAGACTGAAATGTAAATACTAAAATAAATTGAAATGTAAATAAACTATGAACGGACTGATGACCCCATGTCACTATATGTTTACTTTTATTTATTATTTATGTCTTTTTTTCTTACTTGATTTAGATGATATTTTCTTATAATTTTGTCTGTCAATTGTAATGTTGTAATGTTGTGAATGTTGATGTTTGTAAGTAAAAAGAAATTGGCAAATAAAAATTTAAGTTTAAAAAAAAGAAAAGCACAGAGGCTGGGCTGGCAGGGGATGCAGAGCAGGCTGGGGTCCAGGGAGAGGCAGGCAGGGGGTGCAGAGCCGGCTGGGGTCCAAGGAGAGACAGGTAGGGGGTGCAGTTTGTGTAAACAGAGTCTACAATCTGACGATGAGTGGATGGAAAACCAGAGTAGATATAATCTAGGTAGGGGTGTAAAGGTACATGTATCCGTTCCGACCGTTTCAGTACTGGACCTTCAGTTCAGTATGGCTGTGTACTGAACGAATACAACGGTACGTTAACCATTAACGAACACACGTGCAGAACTTTTATTCAAAACTCCAAGTTCACCCCTTCCCAAAATATAATTTGCGCAAAGGGCCGGGTGTTCATTGAAATATTTGTATGTATTTTAGTGTATTGTGGCGTTTTTTTTCTTTTTATCGCTTTATTACTACTGGGCAGTCCAGTAGGGAGAGACAGAGGAGAAATGGGAGACAGAGTGGGGGAAGACATTCGGGAAATAACGACGGATTCGGGAATCGAACCCGGGTCGCCCGTGTCACGGCTGAGCGCGCTATGTGGTTCGCCACTGGGGCGCCCCAATATTTTAGTGTATTGTAACCTACTGATTCCTACTGTGTTTTAATTATTGTACTGTCTTAATTATTGTAGTGCTCATGTCACCTGCCGCAGAGACTACAGTTGAAAATTAGCCAACCGGGCTAAACTGGCATATTCACAGTAAAATGTTCCTTAATATGCACTGTCTCTGTATTTTAAACCAATAAATACAAATACACACACAGGCATATGAACACACACGCATGCATTTACACACACACACACACACACACACACATGCGTGTACACTAGGGGTGTAAAGGTACACGTATCCGTACCGAACCGTTTCAGTGTGTACCGTACCGTACTGAACGGCTGTGTAGTGTACCGAACGAATACAACGGTATGTTAACCACTAACAACCGCCCACAGGGGGCTGTTTTTTTCACAATCTAATATTAATTATTATTATAATTTATTTTTTTACAAGTCGATTATTTATTTCAATATAGAATATTTGTTGACAGCCCTACAAGTACAATTAGTTACTGCACACTACATCACCCCTGAGTGGAACATGGAAAGCCAAACTTTCCCCCACTGTACCGAAAACCTGTACCGAACCGTGACTTCAAAACCGAGGTACGTAACGAACCGTGGTTTTTGTGTACCGTTACAACCCTAATTATAGTTATACTAACTGATGCCAGGCAGGTGTGCTGATTTGGCAGGTGAATTCGATGGACCATGATGCGAGTTGGACAGGAAGATAACCAAATATGGAAACAGGAAGCTCAGAGAGACAGAGATAGAACAAGTGGGGGGAAGGGAACTGAAGGCTTGGAGTGGAGATGAGGGCTAGACAGGAGTGGAGATGATGAGGGCTAGACAGGAGTGGAGGAGATGATGAGGGCTAGACAGGAGTGGAGGAGATGATGAGGGCTAGACAGGAGTGGAGGAGATGAGGGCTAGACAGGAGTGGAGGAGATGAGGGCTAGACAGGAGTGGAGGAGATGAGGGCTAGACAGGAGTGGAGGAGATGAGGGCTAGACAGGATTGGAGGAGATGAGGGCTAGACAAGAGTGGAGGAGATGAGGGCTAGACAGGAGTGGAGGAGATGAGGGCTAGACAGGAGTGGAGGAGATGAGGGCTAGACAAGAGTGGAGCAGATGAGGGCTAGACAAGAGTGGAGCAGATGAGGGCTTAGACAGGAGAGGGGATCATGACAATCTGGCTTGATGAGAAATGTACATTTAAATACTATGTGGACAATATTGTGGCCAAAAAATGTATTGGTTTCTTTTACAAAACGTTTAGCAATACCAAGCGGGGCTCTTTTGTCTAGAGGTCGCTGTTTGACGGCATTACAGATTCTACCTTTAACACTAGATGGCAATGGTAATCACTTTCCCTCCCGATAGCAATGAGCATTTTATTGATGAATGTCATAATCCATGTGCTGATGAACAGTTGTGATAATCAACCACCCTTGTACTGTCCTATCTGTCCTGCCGCTCTGACGTCAGTGTGAACAGAAGAACAAGCCTACCTGTGTATTTCAGGCTGATGATCAACATGCTCTTATCACACCTCACCCGTGAATGGACGGGGAATCAGAGGCTGCTTTAAAATCACAGCTTCTGATAAGACAGTTGTAGAAACCCATTTGCACTCTTCCTCATATACTGTGATGACACTGAAGAACTTTAATCTAATAAAATCACGTGATTCAAATTGTATTGCCTATTTTATTTATGTCTTTCTACTATTACCCAGTAACAGCTGTTCGCCACGGACCAGTTCTAGATTCGAATGAGGAGAGGAGTAATATACACAATTAAAGGAATAGTAGACCAGAGACAAGGTTATAACAATGACCGGTATTTTATTCTCAACAGTGCTAGCTAGACAATTGCAATACATACAGTGAGTAAACGTGAGGTAGTGTGAAATATCCCTTTTTAGGTTCTTTCTCTAACCACTCCTTCTTTCAGGAGGGTTAGTTCGATATCAGGTTCTAGGTTGATTGGATCAACACATTTGGTTCGGTTCAGACGTCTCTGAGGTTATCACTAGCTAAAAGCTAGGTTTAAAGTTGGACATTAGATGTATCCCCTTTTCGTGAGTAACTCGTTATCTTTTCTTCTGCAATTGCAGATCAGTAAACTCTATATCAGTTTATCTTTCAGTAAACTCTATATCAGTTTATCATTTCAATTCGGTAGGTAAGTGTTTAAACATATTAATTTAAACCTTTAAGTGTGCAGGGAATGCAAGTACCTTATTGGGTGAAATGACCCTTTAAACTCTTCCTTTGCAGGTGTAATACAAACAAAGTACCAATGGAAATATTCAAGGTTATAGGAATGCAAATACCTTATTAGGTGAAATGACCCTTTAAACCATCTTTCTTTACAGGAGAACCATCAGCGATTCAACTATAATCAATATGTTATCAATGAGATTCAAGTATCTTACTGGGTGCATTGACCCTTTAACTCGTCCTCTTTACAGGAGAACATCAGTGGTTCAGGTATCTTATTGGGTGATGTCGTAAATTAATTGAATCAAAAATGTACAATAGTGCTAAGTAATGAATTTAAGAGACAGCATCTCTAAGGGAAATAAGATTCAGTGTGCAAACAGTCTGGTTAATAATAGACTTGGGACATCCACAAAGTGGTTTGCTAAAGTCATAAACGAAGTCCCTCCACTATATGCTAATGATAGAACTGAAGGATGTGGGTGATCAGTTCAAAAGATAGACCAAAGCATTGGTGCAAACCTTCCCCTCCTGTTACAGTTGGAAACCTTCTGGTCACCTTACGTAACATGCCCCAACAGACAGGAAGGTCGGAGGGCGTTTAGGGCCGTCAGCAGAGCCTAAGAGGAAATAGCTGAGCGCAGCTGTGTAGAGATTAAGTATTTAGATTAAGAAGCAAAAGACTAAAACTCCAGAAACTATAAAGAATTATTAATTAAAAGATAAAGTAGAGAACAGATCAAGACAGTACAAGCACAATGACACTAAAGAGGAGACTAATTGATCACTGTTAAAGGGAAAAACCACAGAGGGTCCTCTTAAATTTGGAGAAAACATAACATTGTTAATTCTAGTTAATTTAGGAAATAATAGTTAAAGACCATTTCCAGCGAGAGACTAAATTAAATAACACAGGATTTAGAAACTTAAAATAAGACAAAGTAAGATTAAAACAAACTGTTATCCTTTCTCCTAAAAACATTAATTAGATAATAGAGTTGTGCATCAAACATAATAAGGAAACTGTGGCCAAAATGATGGATTTAGATAGTCTAGCACAATCTGGAAATGTAACAGTAAAAAGCAATAAGTAAAACTAGAATAAAACTATATTTCTCATCTGTTGAAAAGTAGTGTGTGTACCCTGATGTAAACTTTCCAACACAGGTCTTGCAGATCTAAACTACCTTTGACAGAGTTGTGTGTATTATACTATGCTATACTCATTCTGCAAAACTGTTAGCAAAGTATTCATTTATATATTTTGATCAAAGAATAAACTGTTTAGTCCGTTTTCATTAGAAGGAAGAAAACGTTTGAAATAAGTCATGTCATTTCCTTATTTGGTCAGAGACTGCAGTTCTTTCATGGCAAGCCAATGAAAATAGGGATCGGAGTCTCTGGTCTGTGACATCACAGGGCAAGGACTCGACCACTGGGGGAGGGGTTTTGAGTCCTATAAATCTACCACAGGTTCGAGACATGAAAAAACAACCACGGAGGCCAGGAGCAGATCATGAGGACGAAACGGAGAGAGCATCTTAAAGACGACCCCCAGAACCTACGCTGAAAACTATCCAATCGAGACGTGCTGCAGACGCTGATTATACATAGAAAAGTTGACAAGAACTTTAAGCTGTTTGGATCTTCCAATAAACGACGGCGAGACTGTCTTTGTACCTTAAGCGCCTGGCTCCGACTCCAAATCATTTATAAGAGAATTGAACAGAACGTGTGAGTACAAACAGCCGAGTACTAGAAAGAGATCCACTATACGATCCTGAGACTTTAGCAAATAGAATCATTGAAAAGACACGTTAATCTGGCGCCGTGACTGCCGGTCTGTACATCCGAACGGGACCCAGGACAAGGACAACAGAACTTCAAAAACTCTCAGAGCAGAGCAGCGACGCCTGACTACACCATCCTCGAGCAACAACAACCAGCAGAGGCCAACCGGTGAGTTGAAGATGTGTCTGTATTGTCGGGGTTTGTTTGGGCAGATTTCGAACAGGGGTAGGGAATGGTTGCATTGGCGCGATCGAATTAAACGATTGAGCGCACAGCCGTATCGGCACTAATGAAATGAAGGGGATTGGCGCGATCGGGTTGGACAATAAAATAGTTCAGGTCGCGCACTGCTGAGGGGCTAGAGGATTGCGCCAGGTTAGGCGACAGAGACTCTTGTTTAGAATCGTAGGTTCAAATGCAATGACAATAACTGGAGACGTCTGGTTTGTACGTTGCTAAAGACAAATCGACGTCGTACGAATCCGTTTAGTTCTTACGGAACAAGAGATCTGGAGCGCGTAAGGTAGTCCTCTTAAACCTCGGAGAAATTAGCACTTGTGCACTGGGGGGTTATAGAGATCTGCGCTTATGTTCGAACTAAAGAAGGGCACTTAGAAGCATTATGAGTTAGTATATAAAGCACTGTTTAGTAGCGGGGCTAATAGGGACCTGTGTAGAAATGTATAAAAAAATGGGTAAGGGATGTAGATTGTGATATGCATTAATTCAATGTGATATAACACCGATGCGCCAGCTTTAACATTGGCGTCGCGAGTTGCTACGGCGGGGACCGTGCTAAGAGGTTGCCGTTTGGAACCCGAGGGCTAATGTTAGGTGCTACGTGCTGTGTTGAGCTGCCCAGGGCTGAAGGTTATTATAAAATTGGATGAGAGAATGTGTGTGATTGTGGCGTTGTATGAAAGAAAATGGGGATGAGTTGTTTAGAAGGTTAGGAATGAATGAAATAAAAAGATAATTTTGTAAACAAATGAAGTCCCGTGACGAAGCCTCGCGTGTTGCTATTCTGGTGTCCAACGAGATCTCAGGAATGGCGGACGTGACGTAGTTTCGGGGATGACGTCTGCAGGATGCCGGCCTGCAAGACGAACTACAATTCGGTGCGGGGGATTCTGGGTGTTGGGGTTAAAATTGAGAGGGCACGTGGGCTGGCGTGCTACGTAATGGTGCACGTGTTGTTAGAAGGTTGAGGGCGCCTCCTGCAGGATGTTTGGGGGTACTGTGGTGCAAAAGTAGTGATGTGTGGAAAAATACAGCAGGGGGCGGTGTTATCATAGGAATTAAAATAGCTTCTGTTGTGCCACGGTCCCCTCTGCTGTGAGGGGTGCTTGTAAATCTCCCTCCCTCCCTCCTCCCTCTCCTCTCCCTCCTTCCCTCTTCTCCCTCCCCCCCCCCCCCTCCCCCCCCCCCTTCCCTCCCTCCCTCCTCCCTCCCTTGCCTCCCCTCTCCCTTCCTCCCTCCTCCCTTCCTCTCCTCTCCTCTCCTCTCCTCTCCTCTCCTCTCCTTTCCTCTCCTCTCCTCTCCTTTCCTCTCCTCTCTCCTTTCCTTCCCTCCCTTCCTCTCTCCTTTCCTTCCCCCTCCCTCCTTCTCCCTCTTCTCCCTCCCCTCCTCCCCCCCTTCCCTCCCTCTTCCCCCTCCCTCCCTCCTCCCTCCCTCTTCTCTCCCTTCCTCCCTCCCTCCCTCCTCCCTCCCTTCTTCTCCCTTCTCCTTTCCTTTCCTTCCCTGTCTCCTTCACTTCTCTCTCCCTTCCAATCTCATTCCCTCCCTATGTGGTACGGTCAGCAGAAGTTTAGTGTGAACCCGCCTCTCCCTCCATCCTCTCCTCCCCGATCCCTCCTTCCTCCCCCCCCCCCCCCCCCTTCCCTCCCTCCCTTCCTCCCTCCCTCTCTCTTGAACCCCCCTCTTCTCCCTCCCTCTCCCTTCCACTCCATTCCTCCCTCTCTCCTTTCATCCCTCCCTTTCCCTTCTTTCCCCAGGAGTACCCCCCCTACAGTGATGCACCCTTTCCCCCCCCCTTTCCCTAGACGCCTCCCTCCCCTCCCTCCCTAATGTATAGTTCCCTCATTTCCGTTTATGCTATGATATGTGCCCCCCGCCCCGCTGTAGGATTGAGATATCAGTTCTCTCCGCCAGAGGGGTGAGACCCCGTGCGGAAATGGTGCGCTTTTTGCCCCCCCCCCCCCCCCCCCCGTCCCTTCCTTATCTCTGGGTCCCTTTTGGGGGGATCCGGTCTGGGTTCTGTGACGCTGTAGGCAGGGTCTAGGGTGCTAACAGGGTTGGGGTGTTGAATGTGGGGATTAATTGGGCAATTAAGGTTGTCTAATGCATGACTAATCTGACCAGTTAAAGATGGTGAAAGGCCAGACGGTGGAACGGCGGTCTGCACCACAGGGCTGGTTCGCACGGACAATCGCAAGAATGAGGGGAACCAGTGCGCCATCTGCATCAACAGAGATGACTCGGGGTGCCCTGGTCAGGTCAAAAAGACTTATGAGGGAACTTCAGGAGGTCAGACGTCTGGGTGGCAATTTTATTACAGCAGAATTGGTTGGGGATGATCTGTTTAGCTGGGAGATTAGGTTGTTTCAGTTGGATGTGGACTCCTTGTTGTGGCAGGATATGAAGGAGGCTAAGACGGAGTTTATATTGTTGGGTGTCTCTTTTCCACAGGATTTTCCGTTCTCTCCACCTTTTATGAGGGTGCTCTCCCCGAAGTTAGAACATGGTTATGTGAGCAAGGGTGGGGTCATATGTATGGAATTGTTGACACCAAGTGGTTGGTCTAGCGCTTATACCATGGAGGCTGTCGTAAGGCAATTTGCGACTAGTCTAGTGATGGGTCAGAGTCGCATGGTTAAGGGGGGAGAGGGAGCGGGAGGGGCGTCTTTGAGTCAGAAAGAGGCAGAGGCAGCTTTTAAAACACTGGTGGAGACCCATGATAGGTTTGGCTGGAGATCTCCACCAAAGTCGGAAGGTTAGGAGGCAACGCTGACCGCCATTTAGACATAGGTAGTGTTGTGGTATGTGGTGGTATTGTTGTTTCGCCCCCCCTCTTGTCAGATATTTCTTCCCCCTCCCCTCCTGTCCTAGCTCCTTTCCGAGGTGCGTCACTCCTTCCCTAGTGGTGTACTCCCTCACGGGGCGTTCCCTCCCTTCCGGTCTAGCATAAATGTGCTCTGGTCTAGACCGGGTCTCCTCTCCTCTGGGGGAATTGGGTGTGCTCCCTCCCTCCCGGGCCTTTCCCAGTGTGTGTCCCCATCCCCGGCCCGGGGGCGCCTTTCCACCCCCCCTCTTCCACTCTCCTATTAGGGATATATCGGAGGGTGGGTTAGGGGGAAAAGTAGGAAGGGGTCAAATGTTGTATAGTGAACAGTTTGTAATAAGGGATGTTGTTGGTTGTTGTCTGTGGGGCGTTGCAGGGAGAGTGGGGAGACGCGCAGCAGGAGGAGGGAAGCAGAGATAACGCAGAGGAGTGCAGGCCGGTCCAAGGATGCTTGGTTTGTCTAGGCGTGCGGAGTGCGTGTTGGTTTTGGGCGCTCTGGTAACGTGTTGGTTGCTTGTTGTGGCGGGAGCTTTGTTTTATTTTTGGCCCCCGGCACCCGAACTTATAAATATAGACGTGGACAGGCGAGACTTGCGTGAGCCTCACACGAATATGTTTATAAAAATAGCAAGGGAGGTGGCGAAAAGTGCAAATAAAACTGATTGTTATGTGTGTGGCCTAGCGCCAGAGTCGTCTGCAGCCGGTTTGCCGTTGATGGCCCACCCAGTCACTGAGTGTCATAACTCTGTGCTGAGGGGTTTTAATCTACCTTTCCTATGTAAGGGTGTGAGTGAGGAGAGACAGGAGGGGTATCATAAGGCAAAGGGTTTGTTAGGGGCAATGGCGGAGCAGGCTGTGTTGGATGTTACGCCTATTCCAGTGGCAGTTAGGCCAGAAGAGTTTACGAGGTGTGAAGACGGCGAAAATGGTAAGTATATGGGCACGCTGGGAAATTGTGTAGGAGGGGTGAGCCTGGGGGCTGCGAAGGTGGCGGCACGGGCACCCCCAGGTACGTATTGGATTTGTGGGGACAATGCATATGCAGCGTTACCGGCAGGTTGGAAAGGAAGGTGTGCGTTGGGATATCTGGTACCGGCGATGAGGATAACTGATGTTTTGCCGACGCACCCTAGGGCTAGGAAGGCGCGAGCTGTGAGTGCGGATCATTTTTTTAGGGTGGCACTTCCGGCGTATGGGACATATGCTAATTGGCAGGAGATTGATCACTTGGCTGCATTGTTTGAAGAGATGACGATCACAACAACTAAGGGGTTTAGCCTAGAGAATGAGGAGATGCGGTCGTTGAGATTAATGGAGATGCAGACAAGGGCGGCAATGGATTTCTTGTTGTCAGCTTCAGGGGGTACGTGTGCGTTGATTGGTCAGGAATGCTGTACTTATGTGCCAGCAAATGATGAGATAGGGATGCCAGATGTGATAGAACATTTGAAGAACATTACGAGGGATCTCCATGAGACTCGGGGGACATCATGGGAAGATTGGGGTCAGGAGCAGTTGGGGTATATAGGTTGGGTGATAGTTAAGTACGTTCTCTGTGCAGTAGTGATATTTGTGATATTGGTCGTGTGTGTGTCAGTGATTAGAGCATGCTTTGGGTATCTGGTTAGGACTCTCTGCGCAGCCGGTCCGGCGGTGGAGAAGTCACTCCGCTCGGCTGTACCTGTTATGACTAGGGTAATGGCGGTGAAGGAATGAATGAATGAATGAAAACTTTATTTAACAGATTGCAGAATGGGTACAATACAGTACGGCTCAATACATACAATTGTTAAGGGGATGCAGACCTGAGAAAGACGTTTGTCTTGTTTCCATCAGGGTCCCCCATTTTCAATTCATATAGACATATATGACATACATGACATACAGATAGTCAGTACTGCTACATCTATACATTTATGACATACCAGATTTGCAAATACAGTACTGTTTGTGATACAGAAGGAGTCAAGAAAAGGGAGTATATACATTTGACGTAGAAACTGTACATTGGAGGTTGGGTGGGGGGGGTTGGGTACATTGGGATATTGACAACCATACTGGGTAATTTACATTGGAGGTGGTTGGGGGGGGGGGGGGCGGGGGGCACACTGTATAAACAAGTAACACTGTACATTGAGGGGGGGGGGGGGAGGAGACACTGTACAAACAAACACAATTGTACATTGAACTATTGACAAAACCATACTAGGTAAATTACTGTACATTGGAGGGGGTTGGAATGATTGGGTTAGGATATTTACAGGGGCCAGTGTTGAATTGCAGTCTCCCGTAGGTGTCCCTTGAGAGAGGTTTTGAAAGTGGGTAGTGATCCACATTCCTTTACAGCTTTGGGTAGGGCGTTCCACATTGATGTGGCATAATTGCGAAACGTGTTTAGTCCCTTATTTGAGCCGAATCTGGGTTTGACATGATTTGTGGAGCTCCCTCTGGTGTTGTGATCGTGGTATTCACTGACCTTTGGGAAGTATTTTGACATGTACATGGGTACCTTGGTCGTGTAGTGTATCTTGTAGACCAGGCCCATTGCAAGTTGTTGTACTCTGTCGTCTACTCTAAGCCATCCTAGGTGGCTAGGATGACGAAGGGGGCCGAGCGGGGGTGGGCGTTCCGTTGGTGCAAAGGTACCATGAGTACGCCCTGTCTGTCGCTTTTTGATCTGGGCTGCTGGACAGTCTGGGTCGAGGGGTGGGGGATGGGGTGTGCATGGGGTATGATGTTGGGGGACGTGCCTGGGGATATTGTAAAGGTAATGTTGTTTTTGTGAATGAGTTTTGTTTCCATAAGTAGGTACAAGGAGGAGGACTGTGTTGATTTGTTAGGTCTCCGGGGTCTGGTGCTGAGTCTGTACGGTTATGCATGATCGTTTAGCAGGGCACTGGGCTTCCTGGGGTGAGTGACAAGGTGGGGTGCCTGGGCGTTGACTACCTTGTACCTGTGGTGAGGTAATCCTGTCCTCTGTGGGGAGTCTGTAATGGACGCTTCGAAAAACAGAGGGTGGGGCCTCGCGGCGTGCAGGGAGTGATGTCGGAAGGTGCGTATGAACAAAGTTAGTGGACACGTGTCTGAGGAGGACAAATGTCCACTGGGGGGAAGTAGTATTGAAAAATGGGAACAAGATGATTGAATGAAATGTAATAAGGGCTGAGACACTAATCAAAAACTTTGTGATTTTCGAGGTAAAACAGAACATTGGAGCGGGAGAACGGGGAAAACATCGGAAAGCGGATATTCAACGAAGGAGGAGTCAACATAGAAGCGGAAATAAGGGAGTAGACACCGAAAACGCAAACACCACTGTCAATCACAACATCTCTCAGAAATTTGAAAAAATTGTATGAATTAAGTAAATGATTATTCATACTGTTGATAACCAATCTCTCAAAAATTAGATGTGGTATGAATGTTAGATAGAAGAATATATTCATACTGGAAAAACGGAGTAAAGTGAAATTCCAGTTGAAAAATTAAAAAGAACTGTTGTATTTTGTGCTCTATTTTTTCAGCAGTTCTGCCAGGCAACAAGGGCACCACAAGTCAGGTAAGACTACAGATCACCAGTGAAAAGGGAAAGGAGAGAATAGACAGGGCTACAGGTACCGTTAGCGGTTGTTCGAGTAGGAGATAGTCACACAAGCATAGACACCTACACTTAGACAGGGAATACAAAGATCACTCTTGCCTACTGCCATTTAAAAAAAAAAAAAAAAAAAAAAAAAAAAAAGTACATGAGAAGAAGAAACGGATATAGAAAAATGACAACAGAGGCAAATAAAGATGCGAGTACACCCATTGGTTGGATGGAGGATACCCCGATACAAGTGCTTGCTAAAAATAATCCTTACACAGAGGACAATCCTTACTATGAGAAAAAACTTATTAAATTATCAGAGAAATGGAATAAAAGATGGCCACGCATCACCAAACCCTGGCCTATTGAGGGCTCTTTTGATTTAGAAATAATATCAGATCTGAATGCTCTAATTAGGACATATAGAACGGAAGAGGAAAAAGTGGGAAAGCTGACAAAGAGAGGGAAAAAACGCATGTTAGAAATGGACACCTTATCAAAATTCGCTCGGGAAGCTGAGAGAAGGAAGAGTATGGTTGAGGACAGTTTGACTGTCAATAAGGAGGCCCTGCCAACAGAGGAGCTAGCTCCCATTCTGATCACTCCCCTGGCCCCTAAAAGGACAATAGTCATCTCCCAAAAAGCACCTGAGGTAATTATAGCACCTCCACCATATGCCAGCAGGAATAGGGAACCAATCTACCCTATCCTGCCTGTAATAGACATGGAGAGCCAATACGAGATAACCAATAATAACGGCAGTAGAACAGAGATGGGACGGGCAGTGACCACAATCACCCTAACACCTGAAGTAGACGAAACGGACCAGGAGAGAAGAAGGGAGCGAGACGTTCAGTCCCACAGTATTCCTTATCCCAGGGCGGCGGAGAGATATCGAGACGAGGAGAGATATCGAGACGAAGAGAGACATCGAGGCATATACACACCACTCAGTTCCGCAGCCAAAGAAATTCTCTGGGCAGAAGGAGAGGGACGTCGAAGCGATGACATCAGGGAGATAGACGACAAAATAGATAGTCTGTACGTCAGGAGTCGCAGCCACAGAGGAGACTATCCCCGGGAGAGGTCAAGACAAGCTCCCAGCTATCGCCGGTCCTATTCCCCCGAAGGCCGTGAATACTGGGAAGACACAGAGGACGAGGACCAGACATGGGAGCCCCAGACCAAGTATCAGGAGAAAGACAGAGAACGAGAGGAAGAGGAGAGAAGGGAGAGACTCATCAAAGTAGTGACGCCGAAGACCTTACCTGCTCCAAGATACTCTTCAACACTCTCCGTGCCCTCACCTTCCCTAGAAGGAAGCAATCGGCGGATGAAACTGACGGCTACCATGGAGGAATTAAAGCGACGACATCATGGGATGAGTAAGGAAAACCGAGAGCTGGAAGCACAGATACAGGCCTACCAAGAGGCAAAAGACATTGATTCCGAGGGATACCGAGCAATCGGCGAACGCTGGAGAAGGGGCACCGACGCACGAACAGAATTGGAAGACCAAATGAGAGAAGCAAGAGATGAAATCAAAATGTTGAAAAAGGCGGAAGAAAAAAGAGTGACCAGATCCACTACCCGAGAGTCTACGGTCAACATACAACCCTTGATGATAAGACATCAGGGATTGGAGTACCAGCCATGGAATGCTTCAGACATGTCCCAAATATCGGAGAAGTTGCCCTCCCTCCAGAATGGGGCTTTTCCATGGATTGCCAAGCTGGAGGAAATAATGGTAGGCCAACAGCTGGCTATCGGCGATGTCAAGCGACTACTCTCTCACAAAATAGGAGTCGCTGGCATGGAAGAACTACTAACCAAGGCTGCCTTGGTGCGGTATGTGGTGTCTGGAGCCCATGACCAGGACCTCTTCGCCGCTCACCGAGGAGCACTGTGGCGGGTCCTGCGAGAGACCTATCACACCCTGATGCATCCAGATAAGATCCACATTGGTGCGTTGGGACCTGATACCCCCCCCAGAGAGTATGTGGCACAAGCCTACGCCACCTGGAGAGACATGACCGGCCAAGACCCTGCACAAAATCCAATGGGAGAGGCGATGCTAAGAGAGAAAATACAGAAGGGCCTCTCCAATGAGGTGAGACAGAAACTGAACGAAGTGGTGTGCCTGGGAAGCCTTCCGTTAAATGCATACCTGGAGAACGTGAGCCATCAAGTGGAGCTGCACAGGAAGAAGGAACAACAGGCCAAAGACAAAGAAACGGCAAGTCAGCGAAAGCTCATGTACCAACAGCCGGTCGAGGCAGTCAAGATGGTAGAGTACCTCCAAGCCCTGGTACAAGCCACACCACCCAGAGCCGAGACGGGGAATAGTGGACAACTGAACAACCAGGAAACAGCACAGCCCACAAAACAGGAAGCACCGGCACCCATACAACAACAGAATCAGCGGGGATCGAACTGGCAGCCCCGAGGAGGGAATGGACGTCCAAGAGGAGGATCGTCTGGATGGCCGGCATCGGTTGAGTGCTGGACTTGTGGAGAACTCGGCCATCTTGCCCGATACTGTGACAAAGGGTGGCGAGCCAGCCCCAGGGGTCGAGGAAATAACAGAGGAGGTGGCCGAGGAGGAAACGGCCGACTCCAGGATCAGTGGTACGGACCGAACCAATACCAGACCCAAAACCAATACCAGACCCAAGACCAAGGCCAGACCCAAGACCAGAACCAACAACAGAATCGGGGCCCAGTAAATCCGTCCAGAGGGCCGGAACAGGAATTCTGACGAGGCCCAGAGAGTTCAATGGGGGGGTGCCAGCTGTCATTGTCACACTTAAGGGAGGAACCGATAGTGCACGTAGCGGTGAATAATAAATCTGTCAGGATGATGGCAGACACCGGGGCGGCGTACACTGTGGTCCAACCTAAAGATGCGACACACCTGCCCATGTCCAGTCGATATGTACGGACCATTGGATTTGAAGGGATAAAGAAGCTGATTCCAGTGACAGAGCCTGTCACCCTGAAGTACAGAGGCAAAGAGGCGACGGTTTCCATCTTGGTCTCCGACACCGCACCCATTGGCTTACTGGGCAGAGACGGCCTTGGTATGTTGGGGATGAACATTCTATGCACGCCGGATGGTTGTGTGATCGACGTCCCAGAAGACCAATACTACGAAATGATGCAAAGAACAGACCCCCGACCCCCGGAAGTATACTGGTTGGGGAACCTAAGCCAGGAGTTGCTCGGACCAGCGTTGGAATGGGAGACCTTCATCACCGCCAATATGCCATCGGCGAGGAACCCAGAGACACCATACCACTGCACTCTACAATACTATAAAGAAGCGGATGAAAGACAAGCCGAGGAGTGGATGAGAAATCAACCAGAGGAGGTGCAGCTCAACGCCACCAGCATAGTGATGGGTCCCCAAGGAGCAGCAATACGGCTTGCACGAAGCAACTATCTACAAAAGGAACACGAGATCACAGACAGCGTTCCCCACGTGACGCTAAAAGTGACCGACTCGTGCGACCAACAACACATCGGAAGGATGATGAAAGAGGCAGAAGGAATAAAGTTCGAACAGACGACGGAGAACCGACTCATATGGATAAGCCCAGACAAACGGTTCATCAAGATAATGATTCAAGGCACAGGGATGGGACGTCCCCAGACGGTGCAGCTGTCACAGGAGACAGTAGAAGAAACCCCCCAGAAATTGAGCCTCCAGGAGGAGATGATGGGGGCCATACCAGAAGTGCTGTGGTCAAAACATAGCACCGACATTGGACTGATCAAATCTGCTCAACCAGTGAGGGTGGAGCTTAGACCAGGAGCAACCCTGCCCTGGAAAAGTCAGTACCCACTGAAGGAAAAAGCGGTGGCCGGAATTGAGCCACAAATCAAAGGACTTCTAGAAGCTGGAGTACTACGAAAGACAAAGAGCCCCAAGAGCAACACACCGTTGCTGCCAGTGGAGAAACCTGACACCTCGTACCGTCTGGTACACGACTTGAGGGCCGTCAATGAGGTTTTAATTGACTATCCCGCCGATGTCCCAGATCCCCACACACTACTGACATTCATCCCGCCGCAAGCTGAGTATTTTACAGTTATAGATTTGTGTAGCGCCTATTTTAGCGTACCTTTGAGCAAAGAGTGCCAGCATTTTTTTGGTTTTACCTATAAGAATGAGCATTATGAGTACACTAGGCTCCCACAGGGATTAAAGCGTTCCCCACACATCTTTAACAAGATCTTGAGAGAGGATCTGGACGGGTTGGACCTGAGATTAAAATCCAGAGTCATTCAGTATATGGATGATATTATCTTGTGTGCCGACGATCAGACAACATGTCACAAGGAATCTATTGAACTATTGCAACTACTAGCAGAGAAGGGACACAAGGTGTCTTTGAAGAAATTGCAGTACTGTCAACCTAAAGTAGCATATCTAGGTCAAACGATTTCAAAAGGCCATCGAGCTATTACAGAGGAACATTTGGAGGCTATTAAGAAAGCTCCAAAGCCAGTGACTGTAAGACAGATGATGATGTTTTTGGGAATCGTCGGGTATAGTTCCACTTGGGTGGAGAATTATACAGAACTAGTAGGGCCTTTAAGAGCTATGATCAAAGTTTGCGGAAATGATAAGTTGAGTGCTAAAGTAACCTGGACTGAGGAGGGCCTAAGGGCATTTGAGACCATAAAGACCCGTATGTTAGCTGCCCCGGCCTTGACTTTGCCTGATTATACCAAGCAGTTCATACTGTATGTCTCTTCCTCTTCAGATCAGAGGTATGCATGCGCAGTACTGGCACAAAACACCGGAGTGGGGATCCATCCACAACCAATAGGATACTACTCCATCGCCTATTCAGAGGTGGAAATGGGAATGCCTCCGTGCTACCGAGATTGCGCCGGAGTCTTCCTGATGTACGAGAAAGCTGCAAGTATCATGATGGGGTATCCAGTCAATATTATGGTAGGACATGCGATCCAAAATTTGTTGGAATCTGGTAAATCTGCACTAACGATACCCCGTCTGAAAAACTATTACAGGATTTTGGAACAGGAAGATGTTACTTTGACTAGGTGTTCCACAGTGAACCCAGCGCAGACCCTTCCTAAGCCTGAGGATGGAGAACCTCACGACTGTGTGGAACAAGCTGAGAGGTACTCCAGACTTAGAGCTGACTTGCAGGCTTTCCCGTTTAGCAGTCCTGATTTGGAACTTTGGACAGATGGCTCATGTTACAGAGTTGGAGAGGACCTAAAAGCAGGTTACTCTGTAGTAAAATCACAAGGTGATGGGTTTGTCGTAGCAAAGGCCGAAGCCTTGACACAACCCTGTTCAGCTCAGCTGGCGGAACTAGTCGCTCTGACTGAAGCGTGCAAAATGGCAGAAGGAAAGAGCTGTAATATCTACACGGATAGTAGCTACGCACAGAATATCAGTTTTCTCTACGGAGCGGTGTGGAAAGGGCGAGGTTTTAAGAGAGCAGATGGTACCGCCATAAGACACTGTAGTCAGATAACCGATTTGTTGCAAGCCATAATGAAACCCAAACAAATTGCGATTATCAAATGTGCTGCCCATCAGTCTGATGAGTCTAAAGTGACCAGAGGTAACAACATGGCGGATGTCGCTGCCAAGCAAGTGACAGGTGCGGACAGAGCAGGTAAGGTATTGGTTATCACACATGAGGTGGAGTTGGAAGATAAGATTACTTACAAAGATGTTTTGACCTTTCAGGAAGAGGCGAGTCAGGTGGAGAGAAATCTCTGGTCAGCAAGAGGGGCTAGTAGGGATGGGACAGGTTTGTGGCGGAACCATGAGGGACTTGTGGTTGCACCAACTGGCCTGGTCGGACTGCTGATCCAAACTGCGCATGAGTTCTGTCATGCCCACCGGAGAGAGGTGAGTAGGAAAATTGAGGAGTATGGGTTTTGGGCACCAAACCTGCTACGGCAGATTGATTGTGTAATAAGTAGATGTGCAATTTGCTTGAAGAACAATGCACGCAGAGGGATCGTTGTGTCTCCGGGACACATCCCCACCCCAAATGGCCCAATGAGAGAACTTGTGATTGACTATGTAGACATGATAAAACCGATTAACCAGAAAAGGTACATTCTTGTCGTGGTGTGTCGATTTTCAAAGTGGGTGGAGGCTTGTGCGACAAAACATAAGGATGCTGCCTCAGTGGCTAAGTTCTTATGCCGTGAGGTAGTAAGCCGTTACGGAATTCCAGATAAAATCTGCAGTGATAATGGAAAAGAATTTGTGGACAAAACTGTACGTTTAGTACTCCAACAGATGGGGATAAAACAGCGTTTCGGGTCCGTTTACCACCCTCAGAGCCAGGGGGCTGTGGAACGCATGAACGGGGTACTAAAGAACAAATTGGTTAAGATCTGTCAACACACCGGTCTAAGCTGGCTGAGCGCGTTACCGTTAGCATTGATGGCTTGTAGATCTAGCGAGATCCGGGGCCTGCGTTTAACTCCGCACGAAATGTTGTTTGGCCGATGTATGGTTGTGCCCGGATTGCGCGCAGCAGGAAAAGGTCCGAGTTTGGATATTCTAGACCACGAGATGCGTGAGTACGTGAAGTACATGTCAAAGCTCCACGGGGCAATCTATGATTATGTCTCTAGTAAACGAGAGACAGAGGAGGAGGAGGATAGGCGGAATGTTCCCCAGATAGTACCAGGGGACTACGTTTATGTTAAAGTGTTCAGACGCAAGTGGTATGGAGCGCGGCGGGAAGGACCGTACGAGGTCGTAAGAGCTACGGAAAGAGCGTTACAGGTAAAAGGATCATCAATGTGGTTTCATCTTTCGCATTGCGTAAAAGCCCTGCAAGATGGGCAAGAATTGGAATCCGAACCCCTGTTCATTGATCAAGAACAGGAGGAAAGGCACGACGAAGGGGAGAATGAAGACGATTATGGGGAACCAGACCGAGGTGAACATGATGGTCCCTCTAGGGGAAATGAAGGATTTTTGCAGGAACCAGACAGAGGAGATCATGAATTGGAATTGGAAAATGATGATTTTTCCTCTGTGGATTTTGGCGGAGTACCAACAGCGGAACCAAGGACGTTGGAGGAGAGAGCGAGTAGCGCAACTGCAACAAAAGAGAGACGGCCAAAAAGGGTTATTAATAGACCTCAGAGGTTTCAGTGAGGAAAACTGGTAGAATTGCAGCTAAGAGGAAATAGACCTCAGAAGGTCTTTTGCGAAGGAGAAATTTAGTTTTTATATGTTTATGGTTTAAGTCTCCTTCGGGGTTTTATTAGAAATGTTAGTCTTCTATTTTTGTGTGAAGTAGAATCTTTTCTTGCAGAGGCCATTACACAAATAGACACAGGTGGTAAGTAAGGACATGGATAAAATATAGTCGTAAACAAAAAGAAACTGAGAATGGTACGATCATCTCTTTGCATAGAGAGACGGACCTAGACTGGATGTCATAATAATAACTGATAATGTGTATAACTGTGCAAGAAGAAGAGGTAAGTGAAATTTTGGATTTTTTGAATTTTTGAAAATTTTGAAAAATTGTTTATATTTTATGAAAATTATATCATTTTTGATTTTGGAAATTTACTGGTTACATAATGAGGGTAGACCCCTCAGAGAAGGGATTGTCGTAAATTAATTGAATCAAAAATGTACAATAGTGCTAAGTAATGAATTTAAGAGACAGCATCTCTAAGGGAAATAAGATTCAGTGTGCAAACAGTCTGGTTAATAATAGACTTGGGACATCCACAAAGTGGTTTGCTAAAGTCATAAACGAAGTCCCTCCACTATATGCTAATGATAGAACTGAAGGATGTGGGTGATCAGTTCAAAAGATAGACCAAAGCATTGGTGCAAACCTTCCCCTCCTGTTACAGTTGGAAACCTTCTGGTCACCTTACGTAACATGCCCCAACAGACAGGAAGGTCGGAGGGCGTTTAGGGCCGTCAGCAGAGCCTAAGAGGAAATAGCTGAGCGCAGCTGTGTAGAGATTAAGTATTTAGATTAAGAAGCAAAAGACTAAAACTCCAGAAACTATAAAGAATTATTAATTAAAAGATAAAGTAGAGAACAGATCAAGACAGTACAAGCACAATGACACTAAAGAGGAGACTAATTGATCACTGTTAAAGGGAAAAACCACAGAGGGTCCTCTTAAATTTGGAGAAAACATAACATTGTTAATTCTAGTTAATTTAGGAAATAATAGTTAAAGACCATTTCCAGCGAGAGACTAAATTAAATAACACAGGATTTAGAAACTTAAAATAAGACAAAGTAAGATTAAAACAAACTGTTATCCTTTCTCCTAAAAACATTAATTAGATAATAGAGTTGTGCATCAAACATAATAAGGAAACTGTGGCCAAAATGATGGATTTAGATAGTCTAGCACAATCTGGAAATGTAACAGTAAAAAGCAATAAGTAAAACTAGAATAAAACTATATTTCTCATCTGTTGAAAAGTAGTGTGTGTACCCTGATGTAAACTTTCCAACACAGGTCTTGCAGATCTAAACTACCTTTGACAGAGTTGTGTGTATTATACTATGCTATACTCATTCTGCAAAACTGTTAGCAAAGTATTCATTTATATATTTTGATCAAAGAATAAACTGTTTAGTCCGTTTTCATTAGAAGGAAGAAAACGTTTGAAATAAGTCATGTCATTTCCTTATTTGGTCAGAGACTGCAGTTCTTTCATGGCAAGCCAATGAAAATAGGGATCGGAGTCTCTGGTCTGTGACATCACAGGGCAAGGACTCGACCACTGGGGGAGGGGTTTTGAGTCCTATAAATCTACCACAGGTTCGAGACATGAAAAAACAACCACGGAGGCCAGGAGCAGATCATGAGGACGAAACGGAGAGAGCATCTTAAAGACGACCCCCAGAACCTACGCTGAAAACTATCCAATCGAGACGTGCTGCAGACGCTGATTATACATAGAAAAGTTGACAAGAACTTTAAGCTGTTTGGATCTTCCAATAAACGACGGCGAGACTGTCTTTGTACCTTAAGCGCCTGGCTCCGACTCCAAATCATTTATAAGAGAATTGAACAGAACGTGTGAGTACAAACAGCCGAGTACTAGAAAGAGATCCACTATACGATCCTGAGACTTTAGCAAATAGAATCATTGAAAAGACACGTTAGTGAATTTACCCTTTAACTCTCCCTTTTTACAGAAGAAATATCAGTGGTTCAAGTATCTTACTGGGTGAATTTACCCTTTAACTCTCCCTCTTTACAGGAGAAATATCAGTGGTTCAAGTATCTTACTGGGTGCAAGTGCATTGACCCTTTAACTCTCCCTTCTTACAGGAGAAATATCAGTACCCATATATACAATGTGCATCAATCAAATACAAAATACAATATCAAAATACAAAAGGTGAAACGGGGTCAAAAGCCCTTGGAAGTCCTTGTGTTCTCGTTCAATCAGTTCGTATCATAGAAAAGGATATTATGACCTTCATATCCTTGGAAGTTCTTGTGACTCAAGTTCAATTAGTTTGTTAATTCCTGATCCACTTCCTCACTGGGAATGAGGAAGGTAATTCACAATCCTACCAGACTGTTGAGGCAACAGGGGTAACAGATCAGGCTCCTGGATATGGCCCTGACCTAGATCTGAGGTTCTTTGGGTTGGCTCGCCATCTTGTGTCGGTCCGGCACACCGCCTCGTCCCGCGTGGGCACACATGATGAGTGGTGGTCGGTCGGGACTCCTGGGAACTCTTCCCGGGGGTGGAAACGGGGTGGTAGAAAACCTGGCCTGCGTAACAGGCATTCAGAAAATAAAAGCTATTTACCATATTTCATTGCTTTATCATCTTTTCATTGCTTTTAGATTGAATAATCAATCAGGCTACTTTTGGCTATGCTAAGCTAAAGTAGGCTCCAATATCACAGCACGTGGGAACGTCCATTTGACTTTGACTAAATTAGGCTAAAGTGCACTAGCACATTGGAACATTCCTCACATTCCATATTAAACTCTCAAAAGCAGTCAAAATGTATATAGACCATGTTCTTATCATACAGCATATCAATACAATTATAAGTACTTCTGAAATTCTAGTTTTCATTTAACCAAATAGAGCTTGGAGCTTTGCTAGCATGACTCAGGATGACGCTACATTATTAGCTGATTAGCATTGAGCTAGCGATTTTGTACATTCGACAATGAAACAGCACAATATTGATGAAACTCACCAAAACCGCTTCTGGAAGTGGTATGTTCTTTAACAGCAACAACCTCTTCGGTTTTGTAACTGGGGGAATCTTTTATGACTGTTTGATAACTATTTCGTGGTGCTAGTTCATTTCGGTTCCATCGGTATTCAGCATCTGCGTCAGTCTCCGTCAATCTATGATCTCCTTCTGCGTAAGGTAAGGCGCGGCTGCTTACCTAACTAGCGTTCTGAGGTAACTTAAAGGGGCAGTGAGGCATTTCAAAGGATTTGGTCAAAACGTTGCTAACCTCACATGAATATACATATAACCCAATAACATTAACTATTTATGTTCTTACACAATAGCATTAACTATTTATGTTCTTATTCAATGGCATTAACTATTTATGTTCCTATAACTAAATAGTTATGAATCTGAAACCTGGGTTACACCTGTCCATACCTGTACCCCCCCCCCTTCCCCCATAAAGGAATATCTTATGCTGCTATGATGCCTGAATTTCCCAAAGGGGATCAATAAAGGAATATCTTAGCTTATCTTATATGATATTTTTCTAATAATATGGCATTTAACAATAATACTAATGTGGAGTATGTGGTAGTGGTGGTAGTGGTGGTGGTGGTGGTGGTGGTGGTGGTGATGGTGATGGTAGTGGTGGCTGGTGGTGATCTTGGTAGTAGTGGTGGTGGTGGTGGTGGTAGTGGTGGTGGTTTGGGTGGTGGTAGTGGTGGTGGTGGTTGTGGTGGTAGTGGTGGTGGTGGTGGTAGTGGTTTTGGTAGTGGTGGTGGTTTTGGTGGTGGTGGTGGTGGTGGTGGTAGTGGTTTTGGTGGTGGTGGTGGTGGTGGTGGTGATGGTGATGGTAGTGGTGGTGATCTTGGTAGTAGTGGTGGTGGTGGTGGTAGTGGTGGTGGTTTGGGTGGTGGTAGTGGTGGTGGTGGTGGTGGTGGTGGTAGTGGTTTTGGTAGTGGTGGTGGTTTTGGTGGTGGTGGTGTTGGTGGTGGTGGTGGTGGTAGTGGTTTTGGTGGTGGTGGTTTTGGTAGTGGTGGTGGTTTTGGTGGTGGTGGTGGTGGTGGTGGTGGTGGTAGTGGTTTTGGTGGTGGTGGTTTTGGTAGTGGTGGTGGTAGTGGTAGTGGTTTTGGTGGTGGTTTTGGTGGTGGACGGCACTCTCCGGTAGACTCTTATCTAACCACAGGCGCTCCAGGACGACTTATTATTATACGACGGTTATTACTAGGGATGCCCCGATCGATCGGCCACCGATCGTTATCGGCCGATAATCAGTATAAATATGCGATCGGTGATCGGTGATAATGCTTTATTTTCGCCGATCGTCAAAGCCGATCTCACTCGCTGTCGCTGAGTTCTGTCTCAGACACCGGGTGGTGCGGCGTCTGCTCATCCCTCCAGCCCCTCCCGCACGCATGTAAACACGGGTCTAGTAGTCTAGTGGGACGGGACACGGGAGGACGGCGTCTCCCTGAGCTAACGTTAGCTTAGCTACCGTTACAAAATGACCCAGTCAACTATTCACTTTTAGTTTAATACTAAATACTAATTTAGTTTAATTAAATTTCTTTAATAGTTGTCATACAGAAGTACAGAATACTTTCATACAAAATGCTTCTTACTGTTACGCTCCAGAGACTGTGCTAGACAAGATAGTATCAAATAACATAGTATAGCATGTAATTTAGAAGTAGAAAATGAGGTCACAGTGTTCAGTATAGACATATGTACAATGTTCGATGCAGAATAGGCGTAACTGAGTTACCATATAATATACAATACTATGCAGTGTACTAATGTACAGTACTATATAGTGCAAAGCAGAAATGGGATGAGGTACAATTTAGGTACAATTTACAGTAAGGTGTACGAGTTGTAGTGCAATCCTTCATCAATAAATATAAAGTGTGGGCAGTGGGTGCTACAATGTGTTTGTTTAAAGTGAGTGTGTGCTATAAAGTGTGTGGAGTGGGTGCTACAGTGTGTTTGTTTAAAGTGAGTGTGTGCGTGTGGATGTGTGTGCTATGTGCGTTTGATGGTTGTTGTTGTGTAGTGTTCATTGTTCGTTTAGCAGCCTGATGGCCTGGGGATAGAAGCTTCTTCTGAGTCTTTCTGTGCTCGCCTTGAGACTCCGGTATCGCTTGCCTGACCGCAGCAGTTCAAAGAGGCAGTTGTTCGGGTGACTGGAGTCTTTAATGATTCTCTTAGCCTTGCCCCTGCAACGCTTGTTGTAAATGTTCTGGAGGGTGGGGAGCCCCCCTCCAATTGTGCGTTCGGCTGAACGTGTCACTCTTTGTAGTCTGCTTCGGTCTTGTGCAGTGCTATTCCCAAACCAGGAGGTGATGTTGCCAGTCAGGATGCTCTCTATTGTACATGAGTAGAAGTTCTTAAGGATCTTCTGACTGACTTGGAACTTCCTTAGGCGCCTGAGGAAGTAGAGGCGTTGTCGTGCCTTCTTCACAACACTGTCAATGTGTGTGGTCCATGTCAAGTCCTCGGATATGTAGGCTCCGAGGTACTTAAAGCTGTTGACTCTCTCAACCGGTGCCCCGTCGATGCTGAGGGGGCTGTAGTCCTTGACCCCCGACCTCCTGAAGTCCACAATCATCTCCTTTGTTTTGCTGACGTTCAGGGAGAGGCTGTTTTCCTGGCACCATCCCGCCAGGACCTTGACCTCTTCCAGGTAGGCCCTCTCGTCGTTGGCAGAGATCAGGCCCACCACCACTGTGTCGTCAGCAAATTTGATGATTGTATTGCTACTCCGCTGAGCCACACAGTCGTGTGTGTACAGGGAGTAGAGGAGGGGACTCAGAACACAGCCCTGGGGGGCCCCTATGTTGAGGGTGATGGATGAGGAGGTGCAGTTGCCTGCTCTCACCACCTGGGGTCTGCCCGTCAGGAAGTCCAAGACCCACTGGCAGAGGTCATAGTTCAAGCCCAGGTCCCTGAGCTTGGCTATGAGTATGGAGGGGACTATGGTATTGAATGCCGAGCTGTAGTCGATGAATAGCATTCTCACATAGTTCCCCTGCCTCTTGTCCAGGTGTGATGCTGCTGTGTGCAGCACATGGGCTATGGCGTCCTCCGTGGACCTGTTTGGGCGGTATGCAAATTGCAGGGGGTCCATGTTGATGGGGAGGGAGGAGCAGATGTAGCCCTTTACTAGCTTCTCAAAGCACTTCATGGCTATGGAGGTGAGAGCTACAGGGCGGTAGTCGTTGAGGCAAGCAGGCTTGGATTTTTTGGGTACAGGGATAATAGTGGACTTCTTCAGGCAGGTGGGGATGACAGCCTGTTCTAAGGACAGGTTAAATATGTCAGTGAATACCGGGGCCAGTTGGTCGGCACAGACTTTTAGGACGCGGCCGGGGATGCCGTCCGGACCTGCTGCCTTCCTGATATTCACTTTTTTAAAGGTCCGCCTCACCTCATGCTCTGTTACCCTGAACACTGAGTCTCCATCAGCAGCAGACCCCCCCCCCCCCCATTGCCGTGGCTTGTGGGCTGGTGTTGTTATTACCAGCATCAAACCTCGCATAGAAGGTATTGAGGTCATTTGCTAAGGAGATGTCACTGTTCAGTTTGAGGGAGGCGCCTTTGTAGTCTGTCATCGTTTTGAGCCCCTGCCACATAGCTCTAGAGTCAGCCTGTTCAAACTGGAGTTCAATTTTATCCTTGTAGCGCCGTTTGGCCTCTGTCACTGTCCTCCTTACGTTGTATTGCGCCACCTTGTGGTCATTCATGTTGCCTGCCACTAGGCCGTCGTTGTATGCTTTGGTGCGCGCTCTCAGAGCTTCACGGACGGATTTGTCTACCCAGGGTTTTTGATTTGGGTAAACTCTCATTGTGGTAGTGGGGATTGTTTCTTCCACCAAAGTACGAACATAGTCCAGCACTGTCTCCGTGTAGACATGAATGTTATCTGTGTCGCGGAACACGCTCCAGTCTGTGCAGTCAAACGCAGCCTGGAGCGTCTCCTCTGACGTCAAATCCCATTTCTGCACCTCTCGCGAGACTACAGGAGTGCTTTTGATTCTCTGTTTGTACATGATGAGGCATTGTCTAACCAAACGGTATCTAGACCGTTTGCAAGACCACCCGCATTTCATTGTATACCTGTATGCCGTGACAATTAAAACTCTTGACTTGACTTGACTTGATCTAGCCGGCCAGCTACCGATAGCTCCTGACATCAACAAACGCTCCATCAAGTCTAGTAGAGACGTGTATGATACCTGTTAGCTGTTAGTTGTTAGCTCACGTTAGCGCAAGTTAGTTCACTGTTCAAAACGAAATGTCCCATTGAACTAAATATTTCACTGAGGCGTTGTATTAACGTTATATATCCGGCTAGCAGTAGCTACAGATAGCTCCTGATATCAATGTCTTATAACACTGATTCGATGCGTATTCGAGCTGAGGGCATGTTGAATGTGATATGACCACAGTAACGTTATACCAATAGGGTCCATCTGCAGCGCAGGAGAATCCTTGCCGTAGCTCGAGGCTACTCGAGTATAGGGTCCAGGTGCAGCTCCGGAGAATCCTGGCCGTAGCTGGAGGCTACTAGAGTACACACAGACAGTGGAGCTTGTTGCGTGGTGGCGATGTCTCGCAGATAATACAAGTACAAGTCTAATTATATAATATATATATTTTATAAAAAAAAAGAATTATATAAAATTAAATTAAAAATTTTTTAATCAAAAACGATCGGTATCGGATCGGTATCGGATCGGTATCGGCCGATATGGCTCATGACGATCGGTGATCAGTATCGGTGGCAAAAAACGTGATCGGGGCATCCCTAGTTATTACTGTAGTGGTTGTTTCACAGCCAGTCTCTCCACACAGCATTCCAGCAGGTGGCTGTCTGACGGTCTCCCTGGACGGTATGTCTGGCTGCAGGGTAGGAGTGCCAGTCAGGAGAGGTTTTATGACCCCGAGCATTGGATCAAAGTCCACTTATGTGGGCCTCAACCCAGCATCAGTGTCGCGGGGCCACAGGGGCTGCCTGCCTGTCTTTCTCTGTCCTTTTCTCCTTGTCTCCGTCCGGGCTCCGGTTCCTCTTCGACCATGAGGATCAAGTTGAGTTGACCGCGTTCCCATGTCCCCTCAGCCACAATGGACCTACCCCGTTACCTCCCAGAGCAGCCCCGGCCTCTGGGCCTCCACCCTGCCGACTACCCCCATGACCTGTTGACTCTCGAGGGATCATCAACATGTAAGTAGGCTGAACAGTTTCTGTGGATACTGCTCTTTTTAGACAGGCGACTGTGTCAAAAGATCATTGGTTGAAATGCAGAAACAATCTTATCATAATACAAACATTGTAAAGTGACAATTATTTTTAGATTAGAATAGATTAGATGTTCTTTATTGTAAGGGAAATACATTTTGCTCCGGTCAGTAGCTACATACAGACAGCTACATACAGACACCACTACAAGACGATGAATCAATTAAAATGACATTTACATTTACACAAAATAAGTCTGTAACACCACTGTAAAACACTGTAAAAAAAATAATACCAAAAATACCCTGACAATGCCAGGATATATGACTGGTTCTCCTTTCCTAAATGTCATCACTTCCCAAAGTTATAATTGAATGAAAATACTGTTAATTTACACCACATCACTTTCCAAATTATATCTAAAAGGGGGAAAAAACTAAAAATAAGTTAAAAGGAGTTGTACCATTGGTTCCACTGGTTCAATGTAACTTAAAGAGGGTGCAACTCTAACTTCTTTAGATTAGATTAGATTAAAATGTATTGTCATTATACAGCACAAGTACAGTACGTTTGACATCTAACCAGAGTACAAATGTAACAGTAAAGTGCAACAGCAATATACAATGTACAGGTGATTAAACTGGATATAAAATATCTAAATGAGTATACTACTGAGTAATAGCGCTAATCAGATATACAGTATGTACAGAGTTGTACTATTAATGTACAGGTATAAGTGATACAGGTATAAAGACAGTTTGTTAGTAAGTCATACTGGCCAGCAGCGTAACTAGTAAGAGTAGGTAAGGGATATGTACAGATATACTGTAGATATAGTATCTACAGATATGTAAAAAGGATTATATGCAGGTATGTACAGCCAGATGTGGATATATACACGGTAATACTACATAATAGATACAGTATATATACAGCATTATTGTACATGTTATCATACAGGGTTATCATTATACAGCACAAGTACAGTACAACGAAAATAGGTTTGGCATCCAACCAGACTGCAAATGTAATGTAAAGTACAATAGTAATATACAATGTACAGGTGATTAAACTGGTTATAAAATATATAAATTAGTACTGTTGAGTAATAGTACTAATCAGATGTATGTACAGAGTTGTAATATTAACATGTACAATGATACAATCAGTTTCTTAGTTCAGTACATCAATAGTTTCTTACCGGGCGGGTGCACAGTCTAGACCGACCCGTAGTTACAGAAATAACCGGCACGCAACGGAACTTTCCATTGATTCAAATCACATCCCATGGTCATGTAGAATTATGTAAGGGTCATATCCTGAGACCATAGTTTAGTCAGTCAATCTGGGTGATAAAACACTGTATTGTCCTAGTGTTAGCTGTCCTCCAATCAGCTGAGCAATAAACCTCATCACATGACCTACTTACACGACAGCATAGCCACCCATTCTCCCCATAACCTTAACCTCTCCTTAACCTTACCATGACATTGTAACACTTAAAATTACCATCTCACAAATCTAAATTTGATTTGATTAGGTTCAAATGTATTGTCATTATACAGCACAAGTACAGTGCAATGAAAATAAATTTGACATCCAACCAGAGTGTGAATGTAACAGTAAAGTGCAATAGTAATATACAATGTACAGGTGATTAAACTGGATATAAAATCTATAAATTAGTACTACTAAGTAATAGGGCTAATGAGCCGTATGGGAGCGACAGTGGCTCAGTAGGTAGAGTACAGTAGGTAGTATTAATATGTATAGTGTATCTTCTCTACTATAATACTGATACATTCTGTGTTTACATTCACTTATGTATTACAGGCATGTTATAATGGTGTGTTATGTTTCAGAGAAACATTACACTGATCTATAAATAGTGATACTTTCACTTCAACAGTAAATCGCGCTTGTTTATTGTTCATTCAGGTCCCCATTAGCTGTCACATAAGCAACAGCTATTCTTCCTGAAAGGGTTAACCTTCTGTGTTGTCGCAGTGAAAGGGTTAACAATTTGGTAGTGTGGTAGTGAAAGGGTTAAAATCGTGACAAAGAAATTTAGATAAAAAAATAAATGAAACTTTTGTAACCTTTTGTTTTTGCAAAATTATTTACTGAATTATGTTTTTTTTTTTTTATGTAAAAAAAGGGTAGGCAATTATAAGCCTCGGCTTCAGCCTACACCATTTTGGTCATTTTCTTAATTTTTTTGAAAATAAATGTCCTACTACTGTAATTGCTTTGTAAAAGAAATAAAATCATTCATTCATTCACATATACACACACACACACACACACACACACACACACACACAGTAGGGGCGACAGTGGCTCGGTAGGTAGAGCAGTCGTCTGGTTATCCGGAGGTTCCTGGTTCGATTCCAGCTCCTCCCGGCAGCATGTCCTTGAGCAAGACACTTAACCCCTAATTGCTCCCCATGAGCAGGTCGGCACCTTGCATGATCGCCTTCGCCGTCGGTGTGTGAATGGGTAAAAATGTGAGGAACAAATTGTAAAGCGCTTTGGATAAAAGCGCTATATAAATGCAGCCACTTACACACACACACACACACATATTGCGGAAAGAGACAATACAATTCCCAAAGTCTATCTATGCATGTAGCTATAATGTTTAATGTAAGCCCTTTGTGGTGATGTCTCCCCAGCTCAGGAGCTGAAGACAGAGCCGGAGACGAGGCGAGACCCAGAGGACAGCTGTCCAGTGTGTGGAGACAGAGTGTCTGGATACCACTATGGACTGCTCACCTGTGAGAGCTGCAAGGTATCTGCTTGATCATCATGACTGAATCGCATTCTGTCTGAATGAATGAAAACTTTATTTAACAGATTGCAGAATGGGTACAATACAGTACGGCTCAATACACACAATTGTTAAGGGGATGCAGACCAGAGAAAGACGTTTGTCTTGTTTACATCAGGGTCCCCCATTTTCAATTCATAGTGACATTTATGACATACACAACATACATGACATTTATGGCATAGGGACATACATGACATACAGGTATTTAGTACTGTTACATTTGTGACATATACGATATTCAAATATACAGTACTGTTACCCATAGATCCTGACAGAGTATAATACATATGATGGGGAGGGGACTGTACATTAGGAGGGGGCGGGTGGGTGGGAGAGAAATATACATACGGTGGGGAGGGAATATATACATACAGACTGTCTATTAGGAGGGGGTGGGGGTGGGGGGTTTTGGACATTTACAGGGGCCAGTTTCGAATTGCAGCCTCCCGTAGGTGCTCTTTAAGAGCGGTTTTGAATGTGGGTAGTGATTCACAATTTCACATTCCTTTACAGCTTTGGGTAGGGCGTTCCACATTGATGTGGCATAATTGCGAAACGTGTTTAGTGCCTTGTTTGAGCCGAATCTGGGTTTAACATGATTTGTTGAGCTTCCTCTGGTGTTGTGGTTGTGGTATTCACTGACCTTTGGGAAGTAGACATGTACATGGGTACCTTAGTCGTATAGTGTATCTTGTAGACCAGGCCCATTGCAAGTTGCTGTACTCTGTCGTCTACTCGAAGCCATCCTAGGTTGTCAAAGTGGGCAGGGGTGAGGTGGGTTCTAGGGGTAAGGTCAAGTAGAAGTCTGACCAGTTTGTTTTGTGATGTTTGTAATCAAGGGTACTACGACTATGCTTGCACCTCATGGTACCAAAGCACCTCAAAGGCGCTAAAAACAAAATTACAAACATCTCAAAACAAACTGGTCAGACTACTGCTTGACCTTACTCCTAGAACCCACCTCACCCCTGCCCACTTTGACAACCTAGGATGGCTTAGAGTAGACGACAGAGTACAGCAACTTGCAATGGGCCTGGTCTACAAGATACACTACACGACCAAGGTACCCATGTACATGTCAAAATACTTCCCAAAGGTCAGTGAATACCACGATCACAACACCAGAGGGAGCTCCACAAATCATGTTAAACCCAGATTCGGCTCAAACAAGGGACTAAGTACGTTTCGCAATTATGCCACATCAATGTGGAACGCCCTACCTAACTGTAAAATAATGTGAATCACTACCCACTTTCAAAACCACTCTCAAAGAACACCTACGGGAGACTGCAATTCGAAACTGGCCCCTGTAAATACCTGTCCTAACCCAACCCCCTCCAATACAGTAAATTACCTAGTATGGTTTTGTCAATATTACAATGTACAGTTTTGCTTGTTTGTACAGTGTCCCCCCCCCAACCCCCTCCAATGTACAGTAAATTACCTAGTATGGTTGTCAATATTCCAATGTACAGTTTTGCTTGTACAGTGTTTCCCCCCCAACCCCTCCTACCCAACCCCCCCCCCCCCCCCACCCAACCCCACCCAACCTCCTCCAATGTACAGTTTTCACGTCAAATGTATATACTCCCTTTTCTGGACTCTTTTTGTATCACAAACAGTAGGCCTACTGTATTTGCAAATCTGGTATGTCATAAATGTATAGATGTAGCAGTACTGTCTATCTGTATGTCATGTATGTCATATATGAATTGAAAATGGGGGACCCTGATGTAAACAAGACGAAAGTCTTTCTTTGGTCTGCATCCCCTTAACAATTGTATGTATTGAGCTGTAGGTATTGTACCCATTCTGCAATCTGTTAATAAAGTTTTCAATCAATCAATCAATCCCTGCATACTATTTTGCCATATTTTGAGCATTGAATAGGAATGCGCATAGACAGCACGATGCACTGGCAACTCACAGGAGTCCAGATAACACGAGCGTGTCGAAGTGTCCTTGAGCAAGAGTCAGACACTTAACCCGAATTGCTCCCAATGTGCAGGTTGGCACCTTGCCTGGTTGCCTCTGCCATCGGTGTGTGAATGTATGAGTGAATGGGTAAAATGTGAGGAACAGATTGTAAAGCGCTTTGGAAAAAAGCGCTATATAAATGCGGCCATTTGCCATTTTTATTTACCCTACAATCTAATTGTGACTAAGAGATTAGCTGGAAAAGATAATGGCTTTTGTACATAGATCACTAAATATATATCACGTTTGCATTTCCTGGTTGAAAACAAGGAAACGATTAAAGAAGGAAGAGTCATCACATCAGAACACCAGCGTTCTATGCTCTGCTCGGTGCCAGTTCTATTGAAGCCTATGGGAGATGTGCGGATAAACTAAATAATAAATATACAAGCTATCTGAGGAAATATACATCAATCAATATATCCAACGTTAGCTAGTTAATAATGCAACAAATGACTAATGATTATGACATCCGAGGTAATAACCTGTTTAAATTACTATCATAAACGAGAAGATGGCTGATCCCATTCAACATTCTCTCTCTCTCTCTCTCTCTCTCTCTCTCTCTCTCTCTCTCTCTCTCTCTCTCTCTGCAGGGCTTCTTTAAGCGTTCGGTGCAGAATAACAAACAGTACATCTGTGCAGAAAGGCAGAACTGTCCCATGAACCCGTCCCAGAGGAAGCGCTGCCCCTACTGTCGCTTCCAGAAGTGCCTGGCAGTGGGCATGAAGAGAGAAGGTATAGAGAGACACACACACACACACACACACACACACACACACACACACACACACACACACACACACACACACACGCTCTCTCTCTCTCTCTCACACATACACACACATGCATGTACACACTACATGTATGCTCTCTCTCTCTCTCTCTCTCACACACACACACACACATGTCTGTACACACAAGCTCACACACACAAGCAAACGTGTGCACACACACACGTATGCACGAGCATTAAACACACACATACACATGCATGTATGCACGCACACGCAAGGCAACCTGTCAACCTATGCCATTGATTGGGTTGAAGAACTGTATGAGTTAAGTCAAGGTGACAGTAAAAAAGGGCTATAATAGGGATCTTAGCTGCTTCACTATAAGGGCTAAGAGTAATAATCAGGACCTGCAAATTCCCATGGCAACACTGACAACAATTGGGCCAAATTCCTTCATCAGTAACTTGCAGTGTTGGCACTGCTCCTGCTGCTGTTGTCTGCCAAAACAACCACAGTCCCTAATATATCAAACACTGTTTGTGACCAAACACAGTTCAAACATGTTCAACTCCCATGACTTATCGTACTTACTTAGTGCCCTTTATGCCTTACTGGCATAAAACCTCTATGGACTCATAAACCAGTGCTACAGTGACTCAGATAAAATATGCTGAGTTTGTAGTGGAGGCGTACGTCTGACAGAGTAGTAGTAGACGTAGTATGGGGGGCGACACAGTGGCTTGGGAGATTGATTGATTGAATTTATTTGATAATTTATAAAAGATACATATATACATTTAAAAAAGAATTGAGGTTAAAAACACAATAAAGCCAAAAGGCTTATTTCCATTGTGGACCTCTGGGGGTAGGGGGTGGGGTGGGGTATGGTGGGCAGTTGGCTGGCAGAAAAAGTATAGCCCAAATACAAAAATACAAAACAAACCACACAATTTCACTACATTAACTCTTTGAGTGCCACCCACTTTCCCCATCTGTACTGCCTGGCGCCAGCTTTTCTTGACCATTTATGATATTTCACAATCTTTGCGGAGCTATTGTATATTCTATATTATAGCTATGGAGACAATAGTATGGCTAATTTGACAGGCATTGTTCACAGTCCATCACTGACTAATCAGTTAATTTCTACATACTGTAATTTTTGCGCTATTACACACTAAACATCGCCCCTTCCCAAATCGTTCTGGTTGATTGCCTGAAACCCCAAATACTTCCAAATCAAAGGTATATACCATGTACACATGTGTCTTCACAAAATCATCAAGGTGGATAGAGAAGAACCCAGGCGCAGACCAGCAGAGGATAGACGAAGGCAGGTGTTGAGTCTTGAATAATTTGCAATGCTCCTTTAATGACATAAAGAGTAGCTCCAAAACACAGAGGGAGAGCAATCCTTCCAGATAATTTACTTACAAAAAAGGTGAACAGCGAACGGCTTGACAACACAAGAACACACCACGACAGAAACCAGGTAACAAGGAGTAATGACGCGACAGAGAAGAAAGGGAACTCACAGGCATATATACAGACACTGATTGACACAGGAGGGTAATTGGATAATTAGACTCAGCTGGGAGGAACAGAGTGACACAGAACATTACATGGTTGAAATATAAATACACACAAGATAACAACACTAAACCAGATCACAAACCTAACACAGACAGGAGAGACATTAGACCAGGGAGTTGCACATCACAGACAATACAGATAACAAATGCACAGACAACAAATTGATGATAATAACCTGACACAAATTGGTGATGAGGGAACAAAGCTGCACCACCTGAATTAGTCCACAGGATGGCGCAGCAACCTGGGGAATGTTACAGTACCCCCCCCCCCCCCCTCAATGGACGGCTACTAGACGGCCAGCCAGACCACCCAGGAACGGGCAGGGTGGGAGGGTAGGAAGCAGCCCCGAAGAAGAGGGGCTGGGGGAGGGAGGGTTGAGGAAAAGGGCCAGTGGGCATTGGGCCGGGGAGGGGGGGTCGATGAAAGGAGCGAGGGAGATTGGAGCAGGGGGGGGGGGGGGGGGTGGAGAAGATAACCCAGGGGTAGGACCTGGGACTGGGATCTCCCCTGCAGCGGGACCCTGCGTAGGACCCCGAACTGGAGGCTCCACGGTGGCAGAACCCGGCATAGGACCTCGGTCCGGAGGCTCCTCGGCGGCGAGACCCGTCGTAGGACCCCGGGCTGGAGGCTCCTCGGCGGCAGGACCCGGCACAGGACCTGGTGTAGGACCCCCGATTACGAATAATACTTCATTCTTAACACATTCGGGGCCATTTGGATCCGTCTAACTTCACTCTATAAGGCCAGCATATCATAATAAGGTTTCATTGTGCGTGAGGCTGTTTGTAGAGCTAAATCTATACTTTATAGTATTGCTATCTGTCCATTCTCATTGTCAATTGACACTATAAACCGTCCCTTCAAAATGGCTTAAAGAAATAATTTTTTCATCAATACGTTCCCATTTTATAGCGTCTTGAATATAAGCGTTATATGGGATTGGTCTGGTATATTTCCTGCAAAACGAGATACAGGCTGCTAAGCTATATGACGTTAAATCGAATGCCGTTTCGGCCCTACAGAAGCTAGAGCTAAAAATCAAAATGCATATGATCGATATAATGTTCCACCATGAATGCATGAAAGGGGGGGGCGGGGGACATCGTTTCTGATTATTGATTACCAATAGCGGCGTTAGCCTCAGTAGCCACATTCGCTGATCGCCTGGTTAGCTATGATAACAAGGCCTGATCAGCGTGTAATTTATGTGAAAAAGATCTTACCTGTGGCCGGTTGGACTGCAAAAAGGATTTCCCAGTTATCGATCGCCATCTGGTAGATCCATATGTCCATTGGCTGATGATATATTCCTTTACTGCACACTGAATTCAGCTCCCAAAACGTATTCCATGCTACATGCTACACGCATAGATTCACCCTAACAGGAAAGTCCATTTGAGATCCAAAAAAATAAAACACCTTTCTGCCACAGGGAACACTGCATTATTGAGACATCGTCCCTACGAGGATCTGGCCGGTAATGCACTTTTCCGAATTCCAAGAGTAGGGTAAATCTGCAGTGCCGCTCGGTGACATTGATTAGGTTATTAAAATGGAATAAAAGCCAAAACAACCTTGCCACGGACATGTCCGTGGTTGGCCCTCTACCGTTGGATCCGAAACATGGACATGTCCGTGCTTGGCCGGGAATGTGTTAACATTGAAAACAACAACAAATAAATAATATCAGTATCCACAATGTAGTACAAAAGAAACTTCTTTGGTAATTGCCTGAATCTTGCCAGTAAAAGCCAGACGGTTTGACGTTATTGGCGTATGTTGTGAAGCAGTCTCATTCGATGTTGCCTAATGTACTAATGACTAACCACGTCTCTCACCAGCGGTAAGAGCAGACCGTATGAGAGGCGGCAGGAACAAATTTGGGCCTCTCTACCGACGGGACAGGCAGATGAAACAGCAGACCCGGCAGACGTATCACCAGACAACCACTGCCCCCTATAGGATAAAAATGGAAACTACACAGATGCACTGGCCCGTGGCCTCAAGTGACCCCCACTTCGCGTCCAGTCACACAGCTGTCCCGCTGACCTCTGACCCTTTCCACCAATCCCAGGCCTATCCCTCTGGCGTGGGACAATCGGATTTCCCCACACCTCTGGACTGTACCATGAGCAGAGACAAGGTACTGACTCCTCCGCCGCTGCCCTACGGTGGACTCTACCACCACTCCCTGCCTGGTTACCCCATTGGCTGCAGCCCCGCAACACCCCCAGCGCACCTGACAACCAGCGGCTTTTCCACGCCCCTGACGACGCCCGGCTCGACAACATGCTCGACGCCATGCTCGACCCCGTCTCTGACCCCGGGTCCGGCTTCGACCCCGGACTCGTGGTCTGCCCCGACACCTAACTTTCTGAGCCAGCTCCTGGAGGGAGAGCCGGACGAGACTCAGCTCTGTGCCAAGGTGCTGGCCAGCCTGCAGAGAGAGCAGGCGAGCCGGGGGAAACACGACCGCCTCAACACGTTTAGCATCATGTGCAAGATGGCCGACCAGACTTTGTTCGGGCTCGTGGAGTGGGCCAGGAATAGTGCTCTCTTCAAGGAGGTCAAGGTAATGACGGCTGTACGGTAGCACTCTAGTCTCCACTGTCGTGTGCCTATAAGCAGGCGGTTGAGCAGTGTGTTGATCCGGGGGCTGTGCTCTCTCTCTCTCTCTCTCTCTCTCCCCTCCTCTCTCTCTCTCTCTCTCTCTCTCTCTCTCTCTCTCTCTCTCTCTCTCTCTCTCTCTCTCTCTTTCTCTCTCTCTCTCTCTCTCTCCCCCCTACCAATACTAACTTTGTTCAAATCAAGTCAAGTGTTCCTTTATCAATCCCCTTGGGGTTAGCAGCCCACGGTTGTGGATGCCTGGTCATTCTGTCAACATATATGTAGATTGACATATAGATTCACAGACACGAGTCAAATCGTTACTAGAGATGACAAGTTAACTTTGTAGACAGGAAGTGAGTTACTGGCTCAAGTTAAATAAAATTAAACCTGTTGCTACATCAAGTACAAACAAGGAGCGCCACTTAGTGACCAAACATGGCATTGCAACTAAATAATAATAACAACAATATAGTAGGCACATTTGTGATTGTTACAGGTGCTACCATACATCGTTGGATGTTGTTCTTTTTAAGGAAATTATTATCTTAACTTCTTGTTTGTTTGACTCTGGAGAAGATGGTAAGTGCATTTCCCCATAATGTTGGCTTGTTCCTTTAACTCATTCTGCGCCATCGCTTAATGCGCGAGAGGGTGCTAGAATGCCACCGCTTTAATCAATGGGGGGACTGCGAGATTTGCGAGTGCTTAAAATATATCTTAAATTATAGCTATGGGTCTAATACACCCGTAGATTATCAGTGAGTTGCTTCCAGTCAACATGTATGAAACGGATTGTTTTTTCATTGGTACATTTCCGTTTTATACCGTTTTGAATATGAGTATAGTTTTGGTGATTCTTAGTAATTCCAGGAAAAGACGCGATAATAGCCCTTTAATGGACACTAAACAGTAAACACGTTGTCATTTTTCGCCTGATTATCGAATCTTCCTGAAATCAACGCTAGATCATCATTATTATCCTTCCTCATGCAAGAATGAAAAAAGCCCTGGACCGCGGGGCTCCCCCGCCACCTCCTCCCACCCAACACACAGTCACACACACACACACACACACACGCACACACACACACACACACACAGCTTCGATCGGGGTAGAAAGACATATCAGATCAACGCAAGCTTTTATATTAAGGCTGTCAGTTTATCGCCTTAATGAGATTAATTAATTACACAGCAAATTATTGCGTTATGAAAATTAACTCAAAATTTATAAAAAAAAAGAAAATAATAATAATAATAATTTTATTTAAATATTTTTTTATCTCATTCATTCCATAAGAACGTAGAATAAACATTTACAGACTTTTTTTTAATATTGTCCATTTGCATGTTCTTGGTATCTAATTCTAGGGACATCTATGGATCTCAGGGAATGTATTCCCAGTGTCAGAAATACTGTGTCTGTTACTAGGCTTGCGTAAATTGTAATGAATGCTAAAATTGACCAGACCTGAAAAATCTAAGCAAATTAATAAATGGAAGATGATTAAACAGAAGGTTTTGTAGATACAGTACTGAATTCTGCCATCCGGACACATGCCATTTGAAATATGATTATAGAATATAGAATATCAGGCCTAAAATGGTTATGCGATTAAAATGTGATTAATTAGATTAATTAATTACAAATCCTGTAATTAATTAGATACATTTTTTTAATCGCCTGACAGTTCTTACCTGGTATCTGATGTAATGCAAAAGAAATAATCCAATTATCTGATCGCCATTCCAAATGCTGCTCGTGGAGGTCCATCTCACATTACCGAGCGTTACACACGAACGGGCGGGCGGGGTTACTGTTCCATGCCATCGTTGCAAAGGCCTACCTCGCCTGAGCACCTAAACCCCGCCCGCACGGCTTGGATCGTCCCAGAAAAGAAACTACACCATTTATAATGCAGTGCAATACCAGCTGGAAGGCGTAGGCGGCAGTATTTGCCCTTTTGCGAGCTCAGACCCATTCCCAATGATAACATCAGGCTGGATGGGTGAAAATGAATAGATATAGCTAATAAAAGAAATAACGATTAAAACCCGACTATACTCGTGATTGGCGCTGAATGAGTTAATGGGTGAGTCAAAAGGGTCTGCACTATTACACACAACAGTCTGCATGCAGCTAACACCTCCCCAATAATCACGATTAATCACAAGTTTAAAATACTAATATTTAGTTCAAACAAATATGTGTGGTGGTGGAATAAATAAATGACAAACTGGTTAGAGGAATCAATATTTTTTTGTTACTTTATTACTTAATTAGAGAGTGATTGGCATTACCCATAACATAAATAAATTGCAGACCTAATTAGCAAACAACCACTTTAAGAACAGTTACAAAGTAACGTCTGCTAAAAAGTGAATCTAAACAGCTTGCCTGTAAATTGTTTGCAAAGTAACATCTCACCCAAATAAATGTTGTGCTATTTTCAGAAACAGATGTCATAGTGTCTTTGAAGAGACGGTGAAGGGTGAACAGTCCCTTTTCATACTCCTAGTTGAATATGATTACTTTGTGTGGACTTGTGTAACATGACTCCAGTCAACCAGTTCATCTACTTTTTCTTTAACCAGTTGCTCAGGCAGACTAGCTTGTTGACATGTTCAGATGACAGAGCTGACCTCTTCTTCTGCACAATGTGGCCTGCCAAAGAAAACAGTCTCTCGCATGGCCCTGTAGACGCAGGTGTAGCCAAGTACTTTTGTGCAATATGGGCAGCTTAGCATGGGCACCTGTGTGTGCTGACTGCTGACCACCAGTGTAGTGGACATGTGTCTATGCTGGCACGGGTCTAGAGTTTTGTCTGTGTACAGTGCCTCATCATCAGACTCTCTGCTGTGCGCTCCTTGTGCATTTTGATAAACAACCATGCCGGAACTACAGGAGGAAGTTGGGGTCAAACTGTCATAATCATTCATTTATGTAAAAGTAATGCGTTAATGTTTCCAGATTAATCACAGGCGTTAACGTTCATGGCACTAATTTATATATTTATATTTAACACACACATATATACAGTATATATATATATATATCCATATCCGTCTGAATATACCTGCATATAATTATTCTATATACCTACTACAGTATACACCTGCATTATAACACATATAGCTCTGTATGATAGCATGTACAACAATGATGTATATGTATATATATTTATTCTTGTATATACTGTATATCTATTATATATCTATTATATATATATAATATAATATATATATATATATATATATATATATATATATATATCTATATATATATATATATATATATATATAATATATATATATATATATATATATATATATATATATATATATATATATATATATATATATATATATATATATATATATATATATATATATATATATATATATATATATATATACACACTATATATATATATATATATATACACACACACATCTGTCTGTACATACTTGCATATAATCCTTTTTACATATCTGTAGATACTATATCTGTACATATCCCTTACCTACTCTTACTAGTTACACTGCTGGCCAATAGGACTTACCATAGTGTCTTTATCACTGTACATACTAATACTACAAACTCTGTACATGATTAGCACTATACTCAGTAGTACTAATTTATATATTTTATACCCAGTTTAATCACCTGTACATTGTATATTACTATTTTAACTGTAACTTGTAACTTCACTGTTACATTTGCGCTCTGGTTGGATGCCAAACCTATTTTCCTTGTACTGTACTTGTGCGGTGCGATGACAATACATTTGAATATAATCTAATGTAATCTAATGTAATCACAGTCTGCATGCAGTTAACCCCTCCTCAACACTGGCGCTGTCTACAGGTAGAGGATCAGATGGCTCTGCTGCAAAGCTGCTGGAGTGAGCTGTTGGTCCTTGACCACCTGTGTAGACAGGTGACCTACGGCAGAGACGGCTGTGTCTACCTGGTCACTGGACAACAGGTAGAGGCCCACTCATACCAGACCTAAAGATAATATACAACAATTGTATTGTTGTTGTTCTTAGCTCTATTCTATTTACATTTTTCAAAAATGTTCTTATGTACCTCAGTTGCTACTGCATGTACAGTACATATGTGTTTTATTACACGTTGTATACATACCAACTATTCGCCTGTTTATTCTTCCCCCATCGATCACCCATAGCAACACTATATCACCGACATCCAAGTTGGGGGATCCCCCTTTGAACGGCCCATCTAAGGTTTCTCTCCTCCACATCGCCCGTGGTGCTTTTTTCCCTATTGCAAGGTTTTTAGTGAGTTTTTCCCATACCTTCGTTGGGGAATGCCTGGGAGTGTTGCATATTTGGATTTTATGGTGTATTTCTGTTCTTGATTTATTGTGATGTTTCTTCTTGACTTGTTTAAAGAAGACTTGTACAGCCCATGGGGGCATTACCTTGTGATTTCGGGCTTTACAAATACATTTGATTTTATATATATTACATACATCTGATCATTTAAATGTGATGTAAGTGGTATTATTTTGTATAAATAAGTGTTAAATAGCTCTACATTTAAAAATAAATGTAATTATCTTTTATTCCCCCTTCTTTTTCCGTTTTTCTCCCATCCCAATGTTAGTCGTTATGCCAATTCCCAATCCCCTTCCTGGTTGTTGCGCACTCTACCCCCTACCGTCGGTCTGGGAGGGCGGAGACTATCACATGCTTCCTCCGACACATGTGTAGCCAGCCCACCGCTTCTTTTCACCTGGCAGCGCGGACTCTCACTGGGAGAGTGTAACGCGTGGAAGGTCACACTACCTCTCCTAGATCCTTCCCTCGCTGTGCAGGCGCCCCGACCGAACTGTAGGAGTCGCTGTTTGCAACGACCAGGACCCACCCTCGCCGGCTTTCCCACCCGCTAACACTGCCAATTGTGTTAGTATGGACGGTCGGCCAACCCGGAAGCACCACAGCTGGATTTCGATCCCACTGTCTCTGTGGTGGTAGACAGACGCTTAGTCCGCTGCGCTACCCGGCCGCCCTTACATTCTGACAGCCATCACTGATGTAGAGTGTTTGGTCAGTAACATGGGTTTCCCAGTCCCTCCGCTCTGCAGTAAACAGAACACAAGTATTCTGGTATCCCTTCCCACTTTATCCAATCAGGAGAGAGAACACTAAATATATTTTTTACTTTATTTCAAGAAATGTATGTATATATGATTATATGTATGCCTATTTGAGACGGGAAAATTCTTGGGTCATCATAACTATTTTTTTGAGGCAGCGTGAATCCAATAAGTATAGTAAGTATGCAATTGATTTAAACTGTAGGTCTTGCACAATGTAAACACCTTGTTTTCCTTTTAATTGGGAAAATATACCATAAATCTGTATTCATTCATTGTGTGGTTAAAATGTCCCAAAGAAAAACGACAAGTGCAACGTTTTAAGTTGTTAGTAAGGAGCTGATCTCTTAGTGTACCTCTGTCTCTCTGGTGCAGATCGAGGTGTCCACCATCCTCTCTCAGGCCGGGGTGACCCTGAGCAGTCTTGTGTCCAGGACACAGGACATGGTGTCCAAACTGAAGGCACTCCAGCTGGACAGACACGAGTTTGTCTGTCTCAAATACCTGGTCCTATTCAACCCCGGTGAGTCTCTCCCTTTTATGACAAACACTGGCTATCTCTGGCGCTTAGCAGAATGTCAAAGATCAGTAGTCACATCGCAAGTGTTTTTCATTAGGATAGCATTATTGTGCACGTGACCTATGCGTTGTTGTTGCTATTGTTGTTGTTGTTGTTGTTGTTATTATTATTAAGCGTGTGCATGTCTCTTCTACTACCCATACACATCATATCTGTGCAGTACACATCTCTCCATATCCATATTGATATGTTTTATTCACGTTGATATAATATATTGGAACTGTATATCATATTGATAGCCCTTTTTATATATGTCTATGCACTGTTGCATATACTGACCTGCACTTTTTATTACTTTTAACAATGACATGTGTACTGTGAGGAACTATGGGTACTGTGTAACCGATATGTGTAGTATGGAGTGAGTGACATGTGTGTAGTATGGAGTGAGTGACATGTGTAGTATGGAGTGAGTGACATGTGTGTAGTATGGAGTGAGTGATGTGTGTAGCATGGAGGAATGAATATGTCTTGTAGTCCTGTCTATTTTGTTTTAACTGCATTGATCAGGAGTAGCACTCCTAATTTCATTGCATTATGTACAGTACAATGACAATAAAGCTTTCTATTCTATTCTATTCTATTCCATTCCATTCTGTTCTACTCTCCACCTCCCCCAGACGTGAAGGCGGTGCAGAGCCGCAGGCAGGTTGAACAGACCCAGGAGCGGGTGAACCGGGTCCTGATGGGGCACACCCAGCAGAGTCAGCCGGGACGCTCGGACAAGTTCGGTCAGCTGCTCCTCCGCCTGCCGGAGGTCCGCAGCATCAGCCTGCAGGTGGAGGAGTATCTGTACCAGCGCCACCTGCTGGGAGACCTGCCCTGCAACTCCCTGCTGACGGAGATGCTGCACACCAAGCGAGGCTGAGAGAGGAGAGAGGCTGAGAGAGGAGAGAGAGGCTGAGAGAGAGGAGAGAGGCTGAGAGAGGCTGAGAGAGGAGAGAGGCTGAGAGAGGAGAGAGAGGCTGAGAGAGGAGAGAGGCTGAGAGAGGAGAGAGAGGCTGAGAGAGGAGAGAGGCTGAGAGAGGCTGAGAGAGGAGAGAGGCTGAGAGGGGAGAGAGGATGAGAGGAGAGGCTGAGAGAGGAGAGGCTGAGAGGAGAGAGGCTGAGAGAGGAGAGAGAGGAGAGGCTGAGAGAGGAGAGAGGATGAGAGGAGAGGCTGAGAGAGGAGAGGCTGAGAGGAGAGAGGCTGAGAGAGGAGAGAGAGGAGAGAGGATGAGAGGAGAGGCTGAGAGGAGAGAGGCTGAGAGAGGAGAGAGAGGAGAGGCTGAGAGAGGAGAGAGAGGAGAGAGGCTGAGAGAGGAGAGAGGCTGAGAGAGGAGAGAGGATGAGAGAGGAGAGAGAGGAGAGAGGAGAGAGGCTGAGAAAGGAGAGAGGATGAGAGAGGAGAGAGAGGAGAGAGGAGAGGCTGAGAGAGGAGAGAGAGGAGAGAGAGGCTGAGAGAGGAGAGAGGCTGAGAGAGGAGAGAGGCTGAGAGAGGAGAGAGGCTGAGAGAGGAGAGAGGCTGAGAGAGGAGAGAGAGGAGAGAGGAGAGGCTGAGAGAGGAGAGAGGGTGAGAGAGGAGAGAGGAGAGAGGGTGAGAGAGGAGAGAGAGGCTGAGAGAGGAGAGAGAGGCTGAGAGAGGAGAGAGGGTGAGAGAGGAGAGAGGCTGAGAGAGGAGAGGAGAGAGAGGCTGAGAGAGGCTGAGAGAGGAGAGAGGGTGAGAGAGGAGAGAGGAGAGAGAGGCTGAGAGAGGAGAGGGGAGAGAGGCTGAGAGAGGAGAGAGGATGAGAGGAGAGGCTGAGAGAGGAGAGAGGCTGAGAGAGGAGAGGCTGAGAGAGGAGAGAGGGTGAGAGAGGAGAGAGGTGAGAGAGGAGAGAGAGGCTGAGAGAGGAGAGGGGAGAGAGGCTGAGAGAGGAGAGAGGATGAGAGGAGAGGCTGAGAGAGGAGAGAGGGTGAGAGAGGAGAGAGGCTGAGAGAGGAGAGAGGCTGAGAGAGGAGAGAGGGTGAGAGAGGAGAGAGGCTGAGAGAGGAGAGAGGCTGAGAGAGGAGAGAGGGTGAGAGAGGAGAGAGGCTGAGAGAGGAGAGAGAGGCTGAGAGAGGAGAGAGGATGAGAGAGGCTGAGAGAGGAGAGGCTGAGAGGAGAGAGGCTGAGAGAGGAGAGAGGCTGAGAGAGGAGAGAGAGGCTGAGAGGAGAGAGGCTGAGAGAGGAGAGGCTGAGAGGAGAGAGAGGAGAGCCTGAGAGAGGAGAGAGGCTGAGAGAGGAGAGAGAGGCTGAGAGAGGAGAGAGAGGCTGAGAGAGGAGAGAGGCTGAGAGAGGAGAGGCTGAGAGAGGAGAGAGAGGCTGAGAGAGGAGAGAGGCTGAGAGAGGAGAGGCTGAGAGAGGAGAGAGAGGAGAGAGGAGAGAGAGGAGAGAGAGGAGAGGCTGAGAGAGGAGAGGCTGAGAGAGGAGAGAGAGGAGAGAGAGGCTGAGAGAGGAGAGAGAGGCTGAGAGAGGAGAGAGGCTGAGAGAGGAGAGGGGAGAGAGGAGAGAGGCTGAGGGAGGAGAGAGGCTGAGAGAGGAGAGGCTGAGAGAGGAGAGGCTGAGAGAGGAGAGAGGCTGAAAGAGGAGAGAGGCTGAGAGAGGAGAGAGGCTGAGAGAGGAGAGAGGCTGAGAGGGTAGAGAGGCTGAGAGAGGAGAGAGAGGAGAGAGGCTGAGAGAGGAGAGAGGCTGAGAGAGGAGAGAGAGGAGAGAGGCTGAGAGAGGAGAGGCTGAGAGAGGAGAGAGAGGCTGAGAGAGGAGAGAGGCTGAGAGAGGAGAGAGAGGAGAGGCTGAGAGAGGAGAGAGGCTGAGAGAGGAGAGGCTGAGAGAGGAGAGAGGCTGAGAGAGGAGAGAGGCTGAGAGAGGAGAGAGGCTGAGAGAGGAGAGAGAGGAGAGGCTGAGAGAGGAGAGAGGCTGAGAGAGGAGAGAGGCTGAGAGAGGAGAGAGGCTGAGAGAGGAGAGAGGCTGAGAGAGGAGAGGAGCCTGAGAGAGGAGAGAGGCTGAGAGAGGAGAGAGGCTGAGAGAGGAGAGAGAGGCTGAGAGAGGAGAGAGGATGAGAGGAGAGGCTGAGAGGAGAGAGAGGATGAGAGGAGAGGCTGAGAGAGGAGAGAGGCTGAGAGAAGAGAGGCTGAGAGAGGAGAGAGGCTGAGAGAGGAGAGGCTGAGAGAGGAGAGAGGCTGAGAGAGGAGAGGCTGAGAGAGGAGAGAGGCTGAGAGAGGAGAGAGGCTGAGAGAGGAGAGGCTGAGAGGAGAGAGGCTGAGAGAGGAGAGAGAGGAGAGAGAGGCTGAGAGAGGAGAGAGGCTGAGAGAGGAGAGAGGCTGAGAGAGGAGAGAGGCTGAGAGAGGAGAGAGAGGAGAGGCTGAGAGAGGAGAGAGGCTGAGAGAGGAGAGGCTGAGAGAGGAGAGAGGCTGAGAGAGGAGAGGCTGAGAGAGGAGAGAGGCTGAGAGAGGAGAGAGGCTGAGAGAGGAGAGAGGCTGAGAGAGGAGAGGCTGAGAGAGAGGAGAGGCTGAGAGAGGAGAGAGAGGCTGAGAGAGGAGAGAGGCTGAGAGAGGAGAGGCTGAGAGAGGAGAGGCTGAGAGAGGAGAGAGGCTGAGAGAGGGAGAGAGAGAGGCTGAGAGAGGAGAGAGGCTGAGAGAGGAGAGAGGCTGAGAGAGGAGAGAGAGGAGAGAGGCTGAGAGAGGAGAGGCTGAGAGAGGAGAGGCTGAGAGAGGAGAGGCTGAGAGAGGAGAGAGAGGAGAGAGGCTGAGAGAGGAGAGAGAGGCTGAGAGAGGAGAGAGGCTGAGAGAGGAGAGGCTGAGAGAGGAGAGAGAGGCTGAGAGAGGAGAGAGGCTGAGAGAGGAGAGGCTGAGAGAGGAGAGAGGCTGAGAGAGGAGAGAGAGGCTGAGAGAGGAGAGAGGCTGAGAGAGGAGAGGCTGAGAGAGGAGAGAGAGGCTGAGAGAGGAGAGAGAGGCTGAGAGAGGAGAGAGGCTGAGAGAGGAGAGAGAGGCTGAGAGAGGAGAGAGGCTGAGAGAGGAGAGAGGCTGAGAGAGGAGAGAGGCTGAGAGAGGAGAGAGGCTGAGAGAGGAGAGAGAGGCTGAGAGAGGAGAGAGGAGAGAGAGGAGAGAGAGGCTGAGAGAGGAGAGAGGCTGAGAGAGAGGAGAGAGAGGCTGAGAGAGGAGAGGCTGAGAGAGAGGAGAGAGGCTGAGAGAGGAGAGAGGCTGAGAGAGGAGAGAGGCTGAGAGAGGAGAGAGGCTGAGAGAGGAGAGAGAGGAGAGAGGGTGAGAGGCTGAGAGAGGAGAGGCTGAGAGAGGAGAGAGGCTGAGAGAGGAGAGAGGCTGAGAGAGGAGAGAGAGGAGAGAGGGTGAGAGGCTGAGAGAGGAGAGGCTGAGAGGAGAGAGGCTGAGAGAGGAGAGAGGCTGAGAGAGGAGAGAGAGGAGAGAGGCTGAGAGAGGAGAGAGGCTGAGAGAGGAGAGAGAGGCTGAGAGAGGAGAGAGAGGCTGAGAGAGGAGAGAGGCTGAGAGAGGAGAGAGGCTGAGAGAGGAGAGAGAGGAGAGAGGGTGAGAGGCTGAGAGAGGAGAGGCTGAGAGGAGAGAGGCTGAGAGAGGAGAGAGGCTGAGAGAGGAGAGAGAGGAGAGAGGCTGAGAGAGGAGAGAGGCTGAGAGAGGAGAGAGAGGCTGAGAGAGGAGAGAGAGGCTGAGAGAGGAGAGAGGATGAGAGAGGAGAGAGAGGAGAGAGGCTGAGAGAGGATAGAGGGTAAGAGGCTGAGAGAGGAGAGAGGAGAGAGGCTGAGAGAGGAGAGAGGCTGAGAGAGGAGAGAGGCTGAGAGAGGAGAGAGGCTGAGAGAGGAGAGAGGCTGAGAGAGGAGAGAGGCTGAGAGAGGAGAGAGGCTGAGAGAGGAGAGAGAGGAGAGAGGCTGAGAGAGGAGAGAGAGGCTGAGAGAGGAGAGAGGCTGAGAGAGGAGAGAGGCTGAGAGAGGAGAGAGGCTGAGAGAGGAGAGAGGCTGAGAGAGGAGAGAGGCTGAGAGGAGAGAGGCTGAGAGAGGAGGCTGAGAGAGGAGAGAGGCTGAGAGAGGAGAGAGGCTGAGAGAGGAGAGAGAGGAGAGAGGAGAGAGGCTGAGAGAGGAGAGAGGAGAGAGAGGCTGAGAGAAGAGAGAGGCTGAGAGAGGAGAGAGGCTGAGAGAGGAGAGAGGCTGAGAGAGGAGAGAGGCTGAGAGAGGAGAGAGGAGAGAGAGGCTGAGAGAGGAGAGAGGCTGAGAGAGGAGAGAGGCTGAGAGAGGAGAGAGGCTGAGAGAGGAGAGAGAGGAGAGAGGAGAGGCTGAGAGAGGAGAGAGGCTGAGAGAGGAGAGAGGCTGAGAGGAGAGAGGCTGAGAGAGGAGAGAGGAGAGGCTGAGAGAGGAGAGAGGGTGAGAGAGGAGAGAGGAGAGAGAGGAGAGAAGCTGAGAGAGGAGAGAGAGGCTGAGAGAGGAGAGAGGCTGAGAGAGGAGAGAGGCTGAGAGAGGAGAGAGGCTGAGAGGAGGCAGCGTCCTTCACTGCTCAGCTGCAACATGGTCTCATCAGAAAACATAAATAAAGCACTAATCTCGACCACAGGAAAAAAGGTCGATAATGTATGTTATGTAATATATTTACGCATTGTCTATGTAATATATATTTTGAACTATATGCTCGTGGTGGGGGGGGGGGGGGGGGGTGAGCGTGGCTACATGGGTAGAGCTCCGGACTCATGATACAAAACGTAAATATATTACGCATACAAAACGTAAATATATTCTATATAAAATACATAAATATATTCTGCATATAAAATTTAAATATATTCTGCATACAATACGTGAATATATTATGCATACAATGCGTAAATATATTACACATACAATGCGTAAATATATTACGCATACAATATGTAAATATATTACTCATACAATACGTGAATATATTACGCATACAATGCGTAAATATATTAGGCATACAATACGTGAATATATTACGCATACAATGCGTAAATATATTAGGCATACAATGCGTAAATATATTACGCATACAATACGTAAATATACATACTACAATACGTGAATATATTACGCATACAATATGTAAATATTAAGGCTGTCAAAGTTAACGTGATATTAACGCCACTATTTTCTTAACGCACGATTACCGCTTTTAATTAAACAGTAAAAAAAAATTATTCCAGACTTCACTCAGGTGTATTATTGATACTCTCATTGATACTATGTTTGTTTCTGTTATTAGTTAGTGCATCACTCTGTTTTGAATTTGATGCAAATTTGCAATGCATGAGGGTCATCCTTTTGTTAAATGGCTGCATAAAGAAGCATTTATTGACTCTCATGTTGATAAGAGTATTAAAACTTGAAAAATATCTGTTTAAGGTAGATTTAGATTAATTTGCGATTAATCACAAGTTAACTATGGACAATCATATATATGTATATATAAATATTTTAATCAATTGACAGCCATAGTAAATATATTATGCATACAAAACATTTTTTTTATATATTATTATATTTACATACAATATGTAATTATATATTACGCATAAAATACGTAAATATTACATATGGCTATAACATAACATACATTATGTACCTTATTATTAAGTACTTTTTACTATTTACGTATTGCAAGCGAGGTCGGGCTGCAGTAAGAGATGCTCTGGGTCGCTGCCGGGAGACCACTTCGTCCTCCTCTTCTTCTTTGATGAACACTCCCCTTCCTTTCTTGACACTGTCCCGAATAGAATTGACCCAACTCCCAGCCTGTACTTTACTCATTCAAAGAGGTGGAGCAATAAATCGGATCCCAAATCAACTCCACGCCACGCTTGACCCAGGTATAGCCGCTATACCTGTTATTCAGAGCAGTATTAAGAAAACCCACACAGTATTCAGTCAGGTGGGTTTGAGATCCAAACACTGCCATCATTTGTATCCTTTCTAGCAGAAACCCCCTCAACTGTTCACTGACACTGTAGCAAAAAAGTTATAATGAAGAAAATAATAATAATAAAATTGTTTATAAATGTACCCAGTGCTTTTCCTTTCCTGTACATTTCATTATTGCATCCATCTGGAGAATGTGTTGTTGACAAATATGAATAGTATTTGTATAGCTTCCGGAAAGCTTGTGGATCAATGAACCCCGGCCCTATTTCCGACTCTACCAATAATGTTGGCGATTGGTAGAGTCCTTTCTCAGCACAATCCATGCAGTTCCTCATACTAGCTCCAGCTACAGTAGTTAGCCATGAACTAATGTAAAGTCAATGGGGTCAAGCTCCTGTCTGTAAAAAAACTAACTGAAATTTACTCCACAGTGCGCACAAAGTAGATTTCAGTTGGCTTCAGTTAACTTGCACAGACAGGAGCTTGACCCCATTGACTTTGCTTTAGTGTGAGGAATGTCATGAATTGTGCTGAGAAAAGACTACCGATATTGCAGATATTGAGCGAGGAACTCAACAAGCTTGTGCAATCAATGCTTCCAAATGAATCCCCAGAATCAAATCACCCAATGGTAGTTTAATGTAGCGGCATGGTGGTGTAGTGGTTAACACTGTCGCCTCACAGCAAGAAGGTCCAGGGTTCAATTCCCGCTTGGGGACCAGGTTTCCGCGTTGCCAGGTACCGTCGATGCCCTATCTGCTCCCAGCTGCCCTTGGGGGGAAGGACGACGGGATGGGTCAAGTGCAGAGACTCAATCACATCGGCGACACAAAAAAGAAATTGTGTGTGTCGTTTGCATGCCAAATAAAGACTTCTCCAAAGTCCTGCATTATTATTATTATGTCTGATCCAGTTAAGATTAATAGGTATTTTTATGAATACTACACAACTTTGAATGTACCTCAACCCCCACAGTAACCCACCAATCCACTTGATTTATTAACATACCCGAAAATGTACTAACCCATTGCCAAAGAATTGGGTAGCCCCATCTCCATCCCAAAGATACAGGAAGCAATCAAATATTATTCTTTCCCCCTCATCTAGTACTCCTGAAGATATATTATCAGTTGACGCAGAGGCGGCCTTCAATAGGGTGGAGTGGGGATACCCGTTTTTATTTTAGAAAAAATTGGCTTTGACCATGAATTTATGGCTCCTGGATTCAAGTATATGATTCCCTGTCTGCATCTATACATACCAACAATGTTCAAACACCACCTTTAACTGAGGCTCTAGCCATCTGGCTTCATCATGATCGCGTCCATAAGCTTTCCCTTTATGCTGATGACCTCTTATACGTTTCCAACCCAATATCCTTCCTTCCCCCAATATTGTAAATGTTCAATAAGTTTGGCCATTTTTCAGGCTACAAATAATTTAAAAAAGAAAAAGCTAATTGTAAAAACACTTCCCTGATCCACATTCCCTTTTAAAATAGCATTAGAGGGATTCAAATACTTAGGAGTGTTTATCACTAGCTCTATCCCCTTTCGGGCTGTGTTAACTTGATACAAATGGTTACCTTAACAAAATCCCTGTATCTTTTCCAGCATATCCCAATCTCCATCAATAAATATTTTTTAACTAAACTGAATGCTTTCATCTGGAATAATAAACCGGACAGTCTTAATTCTCCAGCTCCCAAAGCCCGAAGGAGGTTTTTCCGTCACTACTTCTGGGCCTGTGACATGAATACAATCCTGTCCTGGGTCAGTTACAAACCTTCTGATGTTGTGTTAATTACATCCAATGTAGAAATAGAGGATTACAATAAGGATTGCTATTTTTCCATGTACATCATTTCAATGAGCTGTAATTAACGCAACACGAGGATTCCGTGTTCTCTGATGACATGAAGGGAGGAGGTATTCAAACTCATTAACTCTCGATAACTTGTCAAACTAAATGAACGTGTGCAAAACAGTTGAGGCTTGGGATATGTGTGAGATTATGTGCAAAATAAATTGACATCGTTTTTTCTTTTATAACGTGTCCCTTTAAGTAGGAAATAGGGCTAGGGTTCCGGAAATCAAGTAAACACTGACAAATAACTGACAAATAAGTAAACGGATAGAAAAATTTACTGAAAATGTAGATGACAAAAAAAAACAAGGCTGATCATGATTTAAAAAGGATTTTTTATTCATCAGGTCCAGTAACCTGGGAGAGATTGGTAATAATAATAGTTTATGAGACGAACACAGATACTCTGCTGCCACAGATATGGGAACAGAGCAGAACAAAAAGGACAACATACATGTTAGACATGACTTCTATGAAATGAGTGATTCACCACCTTAACGGAGGAAGAAAAAGAAAAAGACATAAATAATAGAATCTGAAACTAAACCTCAAATGCACCATCTAATCCATACCCAATAAATACACCTCCGGATGACAAAATGGAATTTCTAGAGGAGAATTGCACAGAATCAAGATATAGTGTTCATCTACCACATACTTTTCTCGTTTACAGATATATACAAACATCCACTAATTCCATACACTCTTCGTCCACACACGCTTTCAATCAATCATCTTACCACTTTTAATTTTTTTTTTATATTAATGCTGCTTTAGACCTTTTTTTCCTCTCTCTCTTCACATCTGCATTGGAATATCATATACACAAACATATTTCTCTGAGGCAGTTTGCGACGTGGAACGAGACAAAGAGACATAACAGCAGCTCTGCGGTTAATGCTAAGGCCAGGGGAGAGAGGATAAGACATAAGTGCCCACAGATTATACATGGTTATTTTGTCCTGATAAACCCCCCCCCCCCCCAAACCACTTAAGCGGCAGACTACCGATTGCAAGGTCGTCTTTTTTCTTTTTCTTCTTTCCCCTGACAGAATGGACCGACTAGTAAGAACGTTTGGCCTCTTATATCTCCCAGAGAAGCCAGAGCCTTAACCATTTCAGGAGGACCTCATCTCATACGCGAGATTAGAATTTGTTTACAACTGAACATTCTACCGATGGCTACTGGTCATTGAAAGATATCAAATTCGAGAAAACTTAAGATAGGAGTCAGAGAAAACATTCCAAAAGACTTAAAAGGCGCTGTAATTGATATCTTCTTGTTAAAATAAGTGGTCTACGTGTGAAAAATAATAGCTCTACGTTCCGACGGCCATCACTGATATACTGATAACTGGTCAGTTACATGGGTCTCTCCCAGTCCCTCCGCTCTGCAGTAAACGGAAATATAAATGGTCTGGTATCCCTTCCCACTCTATCCAATCAGGAGAGAAAACTCCACACTGCAAAAATGGCATGTCCGACAGAAATAAGAAATAAAACCTAGTTTTAAGAAAATGATGTGCTTGAAACAAGTAAAATAATCTGCAGTAAGCAAATGTAGTACTGGATAGCAGAATACGTATGTTTTGTTTCGTGCAGAGTGGAGGCCCTTGGAAAAGACCCATGTTACTGACCAAACACCATCAGTGATGGCTGTCAGAAAGTAGAGCTATAACACTTATTTATACAGAAATAAATACCACGTACAGCTCCTTTTAACACCTGTAAGGGATAAGGGATTTTGTTGGGTTCGCTAGGGCTGATACAGTCCTGGATAATCCTTCATCTAGAAACTGCCAATGTGCCTCAACTCTCACACACACGCGCGCGCGCGCACACAGTGCATTTATACAAAATGACACAGCTTCTTCATTAACTACAGGGTTTATTAATCCCCAGATTGAGGACATTTCAGCAAGTCTCAAGTTGTTTGACAATGTCTATCCATTCTCACCCACTCGCTCGCTCGCTCTCCTCCTCTCAAACAGAAAACACGCATACGTCTCACCGAACACTAAAGCAGCAGGCTAGCTTATTCGTAGCTTACAAAGTTCAACTTACTTTATACAAATCATTGTCAAAAAAATTAAAGGAATCAGCAATAAACAGCATTCATTATTATATATTAAATCAGCATTGATTATCTTTTACACACAGAACTGAATCCAGGTAAAGTTAAACAGAATATAAAGCCCTCCTTCATGTTCCGGCGATGCTTCGAAAAGATCGGCTCGTTTTCATTCATCGCTTTTTTCTTCTTCCTTCGAAATAAGAAATAAAGCAAGTAAAGAGGAAATCCAGACGAATTTCGGTCTCATTCCAGCTCCCAAAGGCAGAGGCGATTTGTCCAGCAAACGTGTCAAAATTAGTATAAAAAAAAACATCCAGATGTCAACAGGCTGAGGAGAGGTCGGAGGAAGCACGCCATCTGTGGGGGGCGGGGAGTCCACCGACGGACAGCCGCCGAAGCCAATCGTTAACGCTACAGCTCCCTGTAGAAACACCCGCTACAGTGCTTTCCTAGTTCTGACTAGCCAATGAAAAACACTCCTAAATGAGTGGTTAGTGTGTGTGTGTGTGCCCTACATTCATGAGAGAGCAGCGTTGCCTGCTATGCGTTTTCAGCTGAGGTCTCCTCTCTGAACTGTGAGCTGGTGTCACATCACTCAGGGAGAGCGGGAGAGAGGGAGGGAGAGAGAGAGAGAGAGAGAGAGAGAGAGAGAGAGAGAGAGAGAGAGAGAGAGAGAGAGAACCCTGGAAGAAGAGGAAAAGGCAGCGAAAGGAAAAGCAAGGAGAATAGAGAGGGGCGGGACTACTCTGACCCAAAATACTGTTGATTGGGCAGCGGCAGTGTGGCTGACCCCTCCTACTCTCACCAGAAGAGTCGCTTATCAGACTCTGGACAGGGTAAGGCAAGGCGGGGGGGCGGGGGTTCATTCAGACAGCATCACTCCCATTACATTACAATCTAGATCTGGCAGAGCCAATCAAAAGCCCCGTGTGGGAGGAGGCAGGTAGTGAAAGGCCTGGATGAATGGCTGAAGTGATTGGCTGATTCCGTAGCTTGGCAAGTAAAAATTGGACCAGTTAAGTCTTATGGGGGCCATGCTGTCAAGCTGGAATCAGATCTCTGATGCCCTCTACTGGTCTAACCTGGGCACTGCAATAGTTTTTCTTTTCTTTTTTTAAAGGTGAATTGCCACATTGGCCAAAAGTGTACAGGAACAGGGGTCCTGACTGAAGAGTGCTACCCACCTGCCCGCCCACTCCCCACCACCCTTAAGATATCTCTATTCGAGGGTGGCAAGCATCTTGGGATGTCTCTATTTTGAGGGTGCCTAGATTCTTCGTACGTCTCTTATTCGAGGGGTGCCAAAAGCTTCTCATTGGATGTCTCTTATTTGGGGGTGCCGAGCTTCTTCGGGGTCCCCGGGCGCTTCTGCCACAAGTGGCCCGGGATGGTGAAGGCGTCCACGCTCATGGACATGGTTTTGGACGGGATGGCGGTGAACTGCTTGCGGTCGGAGCTGTATTTGTAGATGGACTCCACCATCTCGGGGCCGATGACGCGGGGCCCGATGCCAGTCAGCCGGACCATCTCCTCGGTCTCGGGGTTCATGGTGTACACCGCCCGGAACTGGCAACTGGCGTCTCTGAACAGGATGAGGAAGTGGTTGGCGGAGCTCATCTCCATTTCCTGAGGAGGGGAGGGACAGAGAGACGTCAAGTGGAGACTTTTCATGGAGGTCAAATGAGTTTCTGCCGTCACTGAAAAGATCATATATATTTATTTATTTATTTATAAATAAATAAATAATAATAATTCAGTACAGTTTTGAGTAAAACATAAAAAAAATCTTAATTATTTTTTTTAATATCTTGCAGCATATTTTAAGTTTTTCTTTATTAAAGTATATTTCGTTTTTAAGAATTGTAAAGGATAGGCAAAAATAAGCATGTGCTTCAGCCTATTCCTTTTTTCGGTCATTGAGTTTGGATTTTGTGTGTGAGCTTACTTTGAATATGTACATTTGTCTCATCGGCGAACGGTAAGAGGAATATAACGTTATTTTCAGCCCGATTGTTTATTCATTTCACTGCAAACCATCTGCTCAACATATCAACCCATACTAAATAAAGCCGTTACTGACGATCAAGGAATTATAAACGACCCCCCCCCCCCACCCCTTTCCTTCACGCATGATTAAGCATAATGTATACCGATCATATACATTTGAATTTTTTTATATAGCGTGTATAGGAAAGAAACGCCAATCGATAATCTATCATATGCGTCAGGGCCAATAACTAGTGTAACTGAGGGGTACAATTCCCTGACTGTATTGATAAGTATGGTATCATTAAACCACTACCGCTTTATGTACTTTAACTACTGGCCATACAGTACACAATATCTAAGTATGATGAACACTTTCCCACATATGAAATCAGGTCCACACAAAGGTAATAGTCAAATATTTAATATATAGCAAAGGGTACATATAATAGTTACTTATTACATTTATGATTTGAATGCACTTGTAAGGCAAATGAGTATTCGTAGGCAAATCAACACTGAATGTCCAATCTCTGGTTACGCAGGAAGCAAGTATACAACCTGGCTCTTAGGGAATTATAACGATGGCACTTAATGATTATAGCGGGATATACTGTAAAGGGTCCTGCCGGTTGTAAGCCAGTAGGGGGGGTAGGAGAGCCGTCAGCTGTATCCCGTCTGGTCAACGATTTCTAGGGAGAATTCAGGTACAGAACACAGTGCCCGTAGAATCTTGATCCACAGATGAATACACTTGGGCTCTCTTGTAGACGATAGCTGTAGCTGTAGCTGTAGGTCCACAACGGAGAAGAAGCGAGGCGACCTCAGTCTGGTCTGAGCGCCGTCTCACCTTGGCTCCTCTCGGGGTAAATCCAACACTCACCGGTGTTGGCGATTATCCGCTCCACAAATCAAAGCACCAAAGCAAATAGATATTCCATGCCGTATAGGGCTCAGCAGTCGTCGGGGTAGGTAATCCAATGTGCAGGTCCACTCGGTCCTCGCCTAGAACTCCTCGGATGAAAGCACCACGCGTGGTCTGCCCAACCTGGTTAAGACTCTAGATAACACGAGGAAGCGATGGGGGTGCTGCTCACTTTAGAACTCTAACCGTACGATGCACCATACATAATAGACTATTATTACTTAATAGAAATACGGTGCCAAACTCTGGCAATTCAGCTATTAATTCGCACGAGGTCTCACTGCTATTCTAAGGCCAAACCGGCCATACTACACCGCACGCGGTATCGTGGGGTGAGGCTTCACGTCTTGTTACTTAGTTGAGTAGAAGGGTAAAGGACTAAGAGGAATTCTACATTTCTTGCGCCATATTTATATGCACAGTGGACAAGTAGTGCCGCTCTGCTTTCGGTAGCCGTATTCCTGCGCGGAGCTGGGGCTAGTAAGGGCATGTCTCGTCGGTACCTTTGAACTTGAACGCCAGGGGCTGGTCCCTGGCGCCTGGTCCTTTTGTCCAATAAGAGAATGAACTATTATGGGCTGTAGTAGAATAAAGGGATATTCCGTGTATATGTACAAGGAATATACAAGGGATATCAAACGATATACAAATACTATTAAATATATATCCATAAACAAATATATATATTCGGTTTAATCTGATCCTTCACAACAACTAGCGTTTTTGGAATTACAGCAGAAAAGCTTAAAAACATACTTATATTCTAGACCAGGGGTCAGCAACCTTTTTGACATGGAGTGCCTGTTTGAAATATAGTTGTAACTAGTGTGCCTCAACAATATTCCATGCATCATAATATTTTTTTCTCATAATCAGGTATTTTTAATGATCATTTTTACATTATTACATCATTATTGTTATTGTTATTATTAACTATTATTATGATGGTTGTATCAACCCTAAATCTGAGTTGGGGGGGGGGGGGGGGGGGGGTGCAATGCAGACAAACAGCTGCATACAGTGCGACCATTTCACTCACATTTGCCCATTCATTTTTGGACACATCACACACCATCGGTGTGTGTACTGTACGTGTGCTGTCATAGCTCCACCTACAGGCCTAATGGAGAACCCCAGGATGTGAATGGAGGGTGTGAATGTGAGGTATATCGTGTAAATAAGTTTTGATTGATCGCAAGACTACACTGTAAAAAAAAAAATAATAATAAGTTACCAGAACTTAAAAATATTGAGTTCAGTTACTGTGCATTAAGGTTTTCAGTTTTCAATCCATAATAAGTTAACAGAAAAATAAGTACACAACCACATTATTTCAACCTAATAAAACTATGTTTATTGTCATTGTTTTAAGAACACAAGTTGACTTGGTAATACTCACATTTTGAGTAAAAAAAAATTGCTTTTAACATGTGCAATGTTCAATGAAATAGAAAAATAAATAATCAAATTTGTTGATTAATCCCACTGGTCACAATGGTGACCGTAATAATGTTTTTCTTATAAGGCTCTGCAAATGTTACTGAATGATGTAGCAATGTATTTCCAGCTAAATTGAAATAATAAACAAATAAAGGGTCTCAATTAAATATGTGGTAGTAAAAAGAACCTGTGGGAGGATTTCAACAAGATAAATGCGACAACAGTGCAAAATATTTCACTATAATATTTCAGAGCAAAAAAAAAAAAAAAAAACGTTTTTTTTTTTTTTATACTGCTGCCCCCTGTGCCTATGCAAATGCCCCCGCGTGCCTATGCAGGCACGCGTGCCTAGGGTTGCCGACCCCTGTTCTAGACGGTATTAACTAGGGGTGGGACGATACATCGATCCAGATCGATACATCGATGTAATTATCAACGATCGAATCGGATCGATGCGATGTAATAAGATCGATTCATATTGATGCAATGTAATAAGATCGATTCATATCGATACTCTTATTTTGAAAATCCTGTGGCGAGTCTCATAACTGATTGTGTTAAATGGGCATATGATATCATCTCATATCGATCGCAGGCACCTGAATCTAATCGTATCGTATTGTATCGTGAGAGACTTTGTGATATCGGCAAATATCGTATCGTTGTCCAAAGAATCGATATCGTATCGTATCATGATGAAACTGGTGATTCCCACCCCTAGTATTAACACAACAATGTATGAATGAAAAAATATAACGTTCCCACATCCTGAACGATAGATAATCGATGTTGAATGGGCCATAGTAATGTCAATATAGCAATACAATTTAAAAAGTTATAGCCCTGCAAAGAAGGTAAACATCTCCATAGGCTTTCAACGGTGGCAGACTGGGTACAATGATGGGCACAACCCCCGGCACCCAATGTGTTAATGTGCTGAAGAATAATGTATGTCTGTAAGTGTTCATGTCAAAAACATAGGTTTCAGTTCAAGGTTATGATGTTAGGCCTTTTGGCTAGCTGTCGAATCAGCTTTAGCATAATTATATTAAACCCCTAGACAGGTTTATGATTACTTTGATGAGTCAAGAGCCCTGCACTGCGTTGCACCAGCTATGCGTCAGTTCTAACTTCCCTCCTAAGTTAGGGTGTAAAGTCCACACTACAGGGTTAGTAACTACTAGTTAGTTTGTAACTAAATCAGCCATTACATTTTGCTGTGTGGTTTCATGACGTTTACTTAGGACATACCCTAACTACCTTGGAGGAAAAGTCAGTAGTAAGACAGGTGGCCAATCAAAGGTCAAAGATAAGACAGGTGGCCAATCAAAGATCAAAGATAAGAGTTCCATTGGGGGACGACAGTGGCTCACGAGGTAGAGGTCTAGTAATCTGAAGGTTCCCGGTTGGCTCCTTCTGGCATTGTGTCGAAGTGTCCGTGCGCGAGACACTTAACCCCTAACTGCTCCAAATGAGCAGGTTGGCACCTTGCATGGTTGCCTCCACCGTCGGTGTGTGAATGTGTTAGTGAATGTGAGGCATAAGTTGTAAAACGCTTTGGATGAAAGTGATATATACTGTAAATGCAGTCCATTTACCAATGTCATGGTTACCGTGCGCATTAGCTTGCTGGCTGGCATAGCACATTGTAGTAAGCATGATTGATACTAAAATATGATATCAATAAATAAGATCTACTGGATTACGGTGTTGCAAAATGGCATGCAATTATTGCCAAGAATCTGTGTGGCAGGGGAAAAAAGCCCTTTTACTGTTAGGGAATATAATTATATGACATTGTATGATTTACACCGACCCTAGGACATGTGTAACTATGTAGTTGTCTTAGATTAGATACAAATGTATTGTCATCATACAGCACAAGTACAGCACAACGAAAATAAGTTTGGCATCCAACCAGAGTGCAAATGTAACAGTAAAGTGCAATAGTAATATACAATGTACAGGTGATTAAACTTGATATAAAATTTATAAATTAGTACTACTGAGTAATAGTGCTAATCAGATGTAGGTACAGAGTTGTAGCATTAATATGTACAATGATACAGGTATAAAGACACTATGGTAGTAAGTCATAATGGCCAGCAGCGAAACTATCGAGAGCAGGTAAGGGATGTGTACTGTATGTTGCAACTTATCTCTGCGGTGCAGCCAATTTGTAATAATTTACAACTTAATAGGAATGGACATTGTAATTAGACTAGGTTTGAGCTGGTGCCAGTTTAAGTTTAAGTTTGTTTATTATTTTTTTACCCAGGGACAGTGCACATTAATGAACATCTTCAGTTTCCACATCAATGTAAATGTAATAGGCTGCTGAGCGGTAACGATGCCCCCTAGAACTCAAGGGTGACATTGACACGAAGAAGGTGAACATTCAGACACCAAATTCATATTTTTCTGACTTTTCAAACCCACGAAAAACAACACTTCGTAGACGGGAAGTCTGATGTCCGGTTACTGGTGAATGGGATTGTAAACATGAAGTAATCACAGTGACCTCTAGTGTACAGAAGGCCCCACATCTGGTTATGTGTGTAAATGGGATTGTAAACATGAAGTAATTACAGCCATAGATATATATAGAACACTAGATAGCTTACCCGCGCTGCCGGCCAATGGAGAGCTACGTCGTCGTAGGGCGGCCATCTTGCCCCAGGCAGCTCTACTGATAACATTAATGTCTATGGTGCATGTACTATTTAAATAACCATAGATTGCTCAATTCTTTACCGATTTTCAAACGGGTTGGTTTGCTATAAACATAAAATATGTAGTTATGATACTGCATACTTATACATTTTTTTTTTAAGGATGTTTTTTTTTACAAACCGCTTGAATCATAGCCACGTTAATACCGTTTGTAAATCCGTCAATATTTCAGCAAGTTATGAGTATTTTTGTCTGTGCAGATCACTCACCCTCACTCAAGGCTGACTGGGGCAAGATGGCGGCGGTTCAGCGACGCTGGTGACTCCGCCTTAAGCTATCTAGTGTTCTATATATATCTATGATCACAGTGACCTCTAGTGTACAGAAGGCCCCACATCTGGTTATGTGTAAATGGGATTGTAAACATGAAGTAATCACAGTGACCTCTAGTGTACAGAAGGCCCCACATCTGGTAATGTGTAAATGGGATTGTAAACATGAAGTAATCACAGTGACCTCTAGTGTACAGAAGGCCCCAGGTGGAGCCTGTGACTGACCTCTACAATCTTGTTTTTCTGCGGTTCGTTGACCTTGCCGGCCAGGCAGCAACGAGAGATGGCGTTGTGGATGATGAACTTGTTGGACTTGAAGCTAGGCTCCTTGTACAGCTTTGGCCCTGAAACAGACAATAATTCCAGGTGTGAAATATCAACAAAATGGCGTGGGGGATGCTATTTCTTTATCAGTGTATCTGCATGTTTCAATAAGTTACATTTAAGACTTTTTAAAGACCTTTCTAGTACCACTTAGAGAAAAATGTAATAAGAATTTCACAACCATACTAGCACATTTTCTGTTTTATTATTAATTAATTCATTTAAATTATTGCACGTTCCATACAAGCTCTCGCCAGATGAACCAAGCTCCCGGTAGCGTGAATGCCACCTACAACGGAACTGTACAGAACTGCGTTTCCGCAGTTGCTCTGATTGACCACTAACCCCACGTGACCCTACCCTGTTACACGCCCCCTTATCGACACGCGTTATGCGACGCTGCACCCCTCTTCCGCTCGCTTCCTCGCAGAACAGCTGTTACACGCCTACTTTAATGCCACACATTAATATATTGATGAATGAATGTATCATTTAAAAATCATTCCGGATCCTAAATGAATGTTGTTGTTTACATGTTGTGTGCATGTATCCCTTCCCTACTTCCCATTTCCCCACGTGGAACACACCTAATAGGATAAATTACATGCTGGTGCTCTAGTACAACATTGAGTGGCTGAATGTTATCTATAGCACATTTAGGTCCAAACCTAAGAAAACTCTCCCTTTCAGTGTCTCTTTTGACATGATTCTTGTACCGGATCTCCTCTCTGGTAAACAAGAATACCCTGAAGACTCTGGCAGGAGCACTCATTCAAGGGTACTATGACTATGCTTGCACCTCATGGTACCAAAGCACCTCAAAGGCGCTAAAAACAAAATACTCCTACTTCCTGAGTAACTTGCTTAATGGTTGTTTAAATATTTTACATAGGGCACGTATAAATCAGGATTTCTTTTGTTACATAGACTTAATTTCCTGCATTCTGTATCTGACAAAGTCTGCCACCGCGCCCTCTACAACAAACAGCCATCAGTCGTTAATTGACTTTACAATTTTTAGACAGTAGAGGTTGAGTACTTTATTATCTAAAGATGGTAAGTTAGAGTGTTGTGTTTGTTCATAGTTAAAGACAGTAGAGGTTCTTCACAGCGCGGCGTTTCCAATATTATAAATACGTTAAGATAGACGCGAGACTATTACAGCGCGGCGTTATCGTTAATGTTGTTATTGATTGATTGATGAGTCGGCATTTAATACAGAGGTGCTGTCGGCATTTAATACAGAGGTGCTTCACAGCGCGGCGTTGCCAATATTATAAATACGGAAACAGCTGTTCTGCGAGAGAAAGAACCGTGCAGCGTCGCATAACGCGCGTCGATAAGGGGGCCGTGTAATAGGGTAGCGTCAAGTGGGGTCAGTGGCCAATCAGAGCAACTGCGGAAACGCAGTTCTGTACAGTTCCGTTGTAGGTGGCATTCACGCCTCCCGGTAGCCCTGCAAAAAACAACGACTTGAATACAAAAAACATTTCATATATTTAACATGATTTCATCTCCCCCAGAATGTAATACCTGTGCAAATTAAATGTAAGACTTTTTAAGCCTTAAAATTGAGAATTATGAATTGAATACTTTTTAATATCCCGCAGATACCCCGTTTATAGTCTCACAGTGCAGAACAAACAACTGACCGGTGTATTCTGGGATGGAGGCGGGAGAGGAAGCGTTGGAACCGGTCTCCCAGTCCTTCTCTCCGTTCTGACCACTCAGTCTCCCCGGTGACATCAGCCTGGAGGGAGAGTGGGAGCGACTGGAGGAAGGAAGAGGAGAGATGATGACGTGCACATAGAGCTACTCAAACCCCGCCCTCTTTTCTTGATCCTCCAATCACAACTGTCGCTTCCCTCGGACAAACAAAGTCGAATTAAAGGTCAATTGTATTAATTCAATTCATGAACTGCCCTGGGCTCTGACCGTCACCAGGATGCCCGAGGTGATTCACCAGAGTTTAGCATTTAGCATTTTTAGATCCATTACATTAGATTTAGATTGGATTATTAGATTATATATTGCATATATTTAGCATTTAGTTTTTTTTAGATTATATATTAGATTACATTTAGATTATATATTTTTTTTATCCACTTTTTCTCCTTATTTTCTATTTCTCTCCCATCCCAATTTCGCTGTTTCCAATTCTCCCCCCCCCCTGTCTTGAACGTTGCTCGCAAATGCCCCCCACTGGTCGGTTGTAGGGAGGATAGAAGCCTTGCATCACGTGTCCCCTCCGGTACACGAGGAGGCAGCCTGTCACATCTTTTCACCTGCCAGCGCGGACTCTCATTGGCGAGGTGTAACTCCGTGGGAGGCTCACACTGCCCCCGCCATTTCCTGTCTCTGCTGTGCAGGCGTCCCCCAACCGACCTGTAGGAGTCGCTGTCCACAACGTCCAGATTACCACCCATCGACTTCCACCCGCTGACTCTGCCAATTGAGCCGGTATGACGGCCGGCCCAAGCCGGAGGCAACGCCGACAGCCGGATTTGAACCCGGTGTCTCTTGCATTGGTGACGAGCGCAATGTCCGCTGCGCCACCCAGCCGCACATTTTGATTATATTGTAACTATATTTATTGTAGGGCAAATTATAACTAAGAGGGCATACATACCCTCATCTCGCACATTGTTGCCCATATGCGCATGTCCAGAGTTAATTATAGAAGTATATCGTTTACACTGCCTTTTTATTCTATTTTTATTTTTACTGTATTATAATCTGTGACCTGTACCTGTATGTCTTCTACTACCTGTACCTCCCCTCCCCCATGCTGCTATGATGCCTGAATTTCCCCAAGGGGATCAATAAAGGAATATCTTATCTTAGTTCTAAGTACACCAGCCTGCCTTGGGCTTAATCGGTCACCTACACCACACATGAGTTAAAGTTGTTATATTGCCTGGTTTGGGCCTAATTCTGCCTGTGATTAGCATGGATTAGCCTGGCTGTGAAGAGGAGTCTTGTGTGGTTCTGTTGAGCCCATTTCCACTCGGATATCTTGAGGTGAGCAGTCATGGCATGGAGAATGTGCATGGAGAATGTGCATGGAGAATGTGCATGGAGAATGTGCATGGAGAATGTGCATGGAGAATGTGCATGGCATTTTATTGCCATCAAATTTAAGCTAACTTAAAGTAAGTTACAGTAACTTTGGATCATGCCAGTAAGCTAGCAAGACATGGCTGGTACAGTACATTTTGGATTCCTCAAGAGCTCTAGATTCATATGGTACCAGTATCTAGCTGAGCCCTAAATGAGCCCACTAGAGCCCTTTAAAGATGAAAAAAGAGAAGAAAAATAGGCAAAAAAGAGGCAAAAAATTTAATTTAAACAAATAAAGTTTAAACAATATAATTAACTCTGAATATAAAAAGATGAGAAAATTAAACATTGTAAACAAAGGTGCAGATGAGGGTCTGCATCTGTTAAATTATACGTTTCAACCAATATAGGCAATACATAATTTGAATCCGAATGTATACTATGAGTAAGAGTAAAAGTGAACAGTATACACAAGGTACCGTAACTGGCATGATATAAGTCATGTCACGTTCTGGTGGTCAGACAGACTTAGTGGTCAGACATTCCTAATAGCATTATGTGTTCCACCTCCTCCTCCCCCCTTCATAACCCTGCAAATAACCCTGATCCCTGCTCAGGCTGGGGAAGGATGTCTCTGTCTGTACACATCCAGTTGAGGAACTAAGTGTTTAAGTGTTGAGCGGTACCTGGGAGACTTCCGGATAGTCAGGTTCCCGGAGTCGTTGGCCACAGAGGACAGGTTCATGGTGGAGTGGGAGTACACCTTGCTCAACCTGGTGCCTACAAACACAGGAGATAAAATACAAAATGTAAACAAACAAGTCCATCTTCATCCGTAGAAAAACAAACGAGGATGAGTTGGAGGAGGGGCCGAAGGAAGCACCGCTTATCTAGTCCTTCCCCTTTCTTACAATATCATAACATCTCAAATAGAAAATTAAATAATAATACATAAATAAGGTTAAAAAACAACAAGACAAGCAATATATTTTGTTTTGAAGAAATCAAAACATTCCCTGAGAGCAACTATCTATAGTTTCCTCAGATCTGTATTTGTCCATCAGTGCTTGTCTGATAGACAGCACATGATAATCTCTCTGGGATCATACCGTTTCAAAACGTTCACCTTGAACAAGCACATTACGTACGGGGCATTGAGCTTATCAAGTATTCATACTCCTCGGCACCGCCGCCGTCTAGCCGACCACCCTCGACGCGCTGCACGCGCAATTCCTCGTATGCATTTGTCGGCGCACCAGGAAACGGGAGGCTTCTCTGTATTTACAACGATGGTTTGTTTATTCAAAACAACAACCCCCTCCGTCTCTTTTCTGCAAGTCTTCCTCTGTACTGTGGCTTTTCTCTCTCTCTCCCTCTCTCCCTCTCTTCTTCAATCCCTCTCTTTTGAGGAAGTGCTGACTGACGGGGAAACCGCTTCCGCATTATTTCCACTCGCTCCGTTTTGATCATAATTTCACCGTATCACAGTTGATTGTGGGCGGGCGGTGGCAGATCAGCGCCTTCCTACGTCAGTGAGCGAGTCAATTCTGAATGGCTTGGTTCAGTGGGGTTCTTGTCTGAGCTGAACTGAAGAAACGGGACTGGGTAGAGATGTCACATCTAGTCAGTGTTGGTACAACCCCACATTGCTAGAGAACAATGCAAACCACTGGAAAAGGCCATTTATAAGATAGGGGACCTTTAAAATGGAAAATATTTCACACCAGGTGGAGATAAATCTGCAGGAATAATATGAATTTCATTTCGGGAGCTTTGTCCTCATCCATTTTCAACGTGTCAGATGACGACTGCACACAGTCACAGAGGAGTTTCACATTCACTCTGGGGTGCCAGGTTGTGCAGGAATAATAAAGCGTAGTGGTGTATGACGGAGATTACAGTGTAACACTCAAGGTCGACACTATTTGACGAACAATGCCACCGACCCTTAGCTGCCAGAGATGTACCCTTCCTGCTGACTTCTTGTTGTCACAATGTTTAAGTGAATAAAAGCATCAGCCTACATGATTAAATGTAAATGTCAATCTGTCAGCAGAAAGCTCTCATAGAAAGCCAGATTTTATTTGTATCACAATACAACAAGAGGGGGGGGGGGGGGTTAAATGGTAAATGGTGCATTTATATAGCAGCTTTTATCCAAAGCGCTTTACAATTTTGTTCCTCACATTCACCCATTCACTCACACATTCACACACCGACGGCGGAGGACCATGCAAGGTGCCGACCTGCTCACCGGGAGCAGTTAGGGGTTAAGTGTCTTGCTCAAGGACACTTCGACACGCTGCCCGGGAGGAGGGGCAATCGAACCGGGAACCTTCCGATTACCAGACGACGGCTCTACCTCCGGTAACCGTCGGTAGCGTGATAGTAAAGGGTTAACCTCCTGTAGTGTGGCAGTGAAAGGGTTAAAGTGAGTGTTGGCAGGCATGTGAAACTGTTTACCCATGAAGCCCTTGGCGGGGCTCCGGGAGAGGGCCGAGTCGTCCCGGAACATGGTCTTGGGTCTCTGCTTCTTCACCCCGCGGACCGTGGTGGGCTTCTGTCTCAGGACCTTGTCCAGGTCTTCCATGATCTTCAGCTGATGCCTCCTCTCATACTCCTGCCTGGTGAAGTCCCCCCTGCGCTGCGGGGCGCCTTCTGGTGGCGGGGTGCGAGGCGTCGTGGGAGTCCCCGGGGTCTGGGGCTGGTCCTTGTCCCCCCAGCCTTCGATGGTCATCCACTGGGGCCTACTGGAGTTAGAGAGGCCGGCGATTGGCAAGGTTAGTAATTCCGGGGAACAATTGCTAAAAGCAAAGATTTATTAGAGACAGACAAGGGTCCATAGTTGGGATTATACTGTCCTAAAATACTGTCTTTTACCATCATGCACTTTTCCACTAAATAATCTTCCTTGCCTATATTACTACCTACTATACTAATATGTCTCTACTACTATGCACTCAACACTGTAGCACCCAAGTTTCAACACCGTTTGATGAACCTTGTTTTTTTTTTTTTATTATTTATTATCTTTCTTCCCCTCCTTTTTCCCGATTTTTCTCCCATCCCACCCTTCCTGGTTGTTGCATACTTTCCCCTACTGTTGGTCCGGGAGACCGGAGACTGTCACATGCTTTCCTCCAACGCATGGGCAGGCCAACCTGGCCGCGCAGGTTCTCACCGGGGAGAGTGTAGCGTGTGGGAGGCCACACTATCTCTCTTTAGTTCCAACCCTTGCTGAGCAGGCGCCCCGACCGAACTGTAGGGGTCGCTGTCCACAACGCCCAGGACCCACCCTTCAGCTTTCCCACCCCCTGATACAGCCAATTGTATCAGTGTGAGAGGCCAGCCAAGCTGATAGCAACGCCGGGAGCTGGATTCGAACAGGCGAATCCAGTGTCTCCCGGTGTTGGTGACGAACGTAGTCTCCGTGCGCCACCTGCCCCCCCTTGATGAACATTGTTACTGAAAGAGTTGCGCCCCTTTTGTTGTTTTATCCAGAACTTGTAAGTCGCTTTGGATAAAAGAGTCAGCTAAATGACGAGATGTAAATGTAAATAGATATTTTACCTCCAATATATTAACTTATGACTGAATGAATATGGAGAATTCATTGTTAATTAACTAAACATAAGACTGATGATTCTCCAATAGCAAAATGTCTCTTTTCAGCATTTGAATTTTGAAGCCAATAATATGACTGAAAGTCAACTGAATTATTATACTACATAATGCATTGGCATCTGTTTATGTATAAGGCCATTATTGGTGATGTCTCCACCCTACATCACCTCATTGCTGGATTGGAGCTCTGGACCTTATACTCGCTCTAGTCATTGACTTTTGCACTAAATTAGGAAAATCTGCTTTCAGATTCTGTGCCCCAGAAACAACTATTTCAATGCACTTTCAAACTCAATTCATTGGTTTAAAACATTAATAGCAAACCACTTCACCACAGTTGTTTTTAATTATTTTAAATGTTTAATTGATTGACTTTGTTTCCATTTTCTTTTTTTGTATTTATTATGTTTTGTATTTCTCAACGTCATTGTAAATGAGAGCTTGCTCTCAATGATCTTTTGAGATTAAATAAAGATTGATTGAATGAATGAATAATAGTTTTGTTTGTCAGTATGTTTCTCATGAATCACATGTTAAGATCTCACCTGGCCTCTTTCTCCTGCTCCAGTTTGTTTGTTAGTATGTTTCCCATGAGTCACATGTTAAGATCTCACCTGGCCTCTTTCTCCTTCTCCAGTTTGTTTGTTAGTATGTTTCTCATGAATCACATGATAAGATCTCACCTGGCCTTTCTCCTTCTCCAGTTTGTTTGTTAGTATGTTTCTCATGAAACACATGTTAAGATCTCACCTGGCCTCTTTCTCCTTCTCCAGTTAGTTTGTTTGTTAGTATGTTTCTCATGAATCACATGATAAGATCTCACCTGGCCTCTTTCTCCTTCTCCAGTTTGTTTGTTAGTATGTTTCTCATGAATCACATGTTAAGATCTCACCTGGCCTCTTTCTCCTTCTCCAGTTTGTTTGTTAGTATGTTTCTCATGAATTACATGATAAGATCTTACTTGGCCTCTTTCTCCTTCTCCTTCTCCTGCTCCTGCTCCAGCTTGCGTCTCTTCATCTCCTCCGTCCTCTTCTGCTGCTTCTCCAGCAGGGCTGCTCTCCGCTGGGCCATCTCATCCTCCGGCCGCACCTTGTCATCCTGCTACCGGACAAACGGAGAGATAGAGGTAAAGTTATAAGACAACTCTCTCTCAAGAACTATTCATTAAAATAATAAAAATTAAAACTGTTGCCTTAAACTAACCCTAACCACACTGTTCCCTTAAACTAACCATTACCCTAACCACACTGTTACCTGTTTACCTAAGGGTGGTGAGTGCACTTCACAAGCATTGTTAGTTCAACTCCCGATCAGGGCTTTTTTGGGGGACTTTCACCTTTACGAAACGTAAATATATTACTTACGCAGCAACTTCAATGAGCATAACATCCTCATTTCCTCTCTGATTAAAGTGCAACGAATATAATTTTGGAGATCTGATCTTGCTCTTTCAGAAAATATAATGAGTAAAAAAAAAAAGACATGCTGTTTAACCAGCCCAGATCACAGGCAGGCTACACCGCAAAGCGCAGACCGACGGAACAATATCCAAGCACCAACCTTGAAGAAGAAGCCGACCCCTCCCTTCATGTCCGGCTCCGTCACGTCACTCATGGAGTCCGAGAAGATGTCGGCCCCTTGGTCCTCGTCCTCGTCGTCTCCCCTCAGGGCCGACAGGGGGATCTCGATGAGGCTGCTGCGGTTGCCGTTCAGCGCCGCCACAGGGAAGTCGCTGTCGAAGGAGCATTCCGACGGCGCTCCGGAGCTGCCGCCGCCGCCGGCAGGCAGGTCCTTCCTGGCTTGTGAGGGCCCGGCGTCCAGGTCCATGCTGAAGATACTGTGGTCATCGATGGAGCCCGCGTCCGACAGGGCGTCCTCCATCGAGGGGCGGGGAGTCGGGGTGGGTGCGGGTGTGTATCCGGGCGAGCGCGGGGAGTCCAGACCTTCGGAGGAAGAGCCGAAGGTTAAGGAGGAGGAGGTCTGAACCTGGCACTGCCAGGGGCTCACGCGCCGCAGGTGGGGTATGCGGTCCACGTTCTGAGGCGGGGTGAGAACCCGCGACAGGGCCGGGACTTTGACGTCCAGGGGCCGAGCGTGGTGGTTATGGTTCTTGGGGCTCTTGGGAGGCACGGACTGGGCCCTGCGGTGGAGAACCTGGGGGGATTTGGGGGGAGTGGTGTAGTTTAGGCTTTTGCGGGACGGCGACGGAGAGGAGGAGGCGGAGTTGAGGTCTCGGGTGGATTCCCGGGACATGCGTGCGGAGAGAGGGGCTGGGGTGGAGGTTTTTGGAATGACCCAGGACTTGTTGCTAGGAGCGGCAGGTTTCTTCCTGATCAGATGGTTTTGCTGATCAGATAGGCGCTGCATGTCACTCTGCAAGGAGCTCAAGGCGGCAGTGAGCTTGGATACAGCATTGTTATAGTCCCCTAGTGGAGCTACCCCTGGTGAGCCGGGCCCCTTCTCTCCTGCTTTGTCCTTGGAGAGGGTGTCAAACCGAAGCCCAGGTTTGACATTACCCTCATCCTCCACTAAGGGGTGCCGTTTGTCTTCCTCCTGCTGCTCTTCCTCCTCCATTCGAGCCAGCCTCTCTTCTAGTGTCAGGCGACACAGGTCGTCTTCAGTGGAGGAGGTGCTGACCTGGTCTCCTTCTTCCTCTTCTCCCTCACACTGCTCCTTTTTCAGCTTCAAGAAGGCACTCTTGCCAAGTCTTTGCCGGTGCTTTGCAAAAATGGCCTCGATGCGTTTCTTCTGGGCCTCGATGGCCTTGCGCTTCTCCTCAAGCCGAGCCCCCAGCTCGGACATCTCCGTGGTGAGCTGTGGGCTCTTGGCGGGACTCTCGTCGGACTTCTGAGACGAGGTGGTCATTTGAGTGGCAGTGGGCTCTTCCGCTTTTGGCGAATCAGTGACGTGTTTCTTCTTGCGCTCCGCAAAGCTGGTCATCTTCACGCCGCTGTCATTCAGGTTCTTGCCGGGGCCTCTCGCAGAGTGGGGGCCGCCGGCGGCGGGCGTGGCCGGGGTGGACTGGGTCTTGGGGAGGTCTTCCGAGGCATCGGAGTCCACGCTGCCGTCTCTTAGCACCGAGTCGTCGTCTCGCGAGCATTCCGAGGTGTGTCTGACGCGGCCGCGGTCCCTCGACTCCCCCGTGGGCCGGTACGTCATCCCCGAGCGGGAGGGAGCGGAGCAGCTGATTGGCACATGGTTGCCGTCGTGTCTGGAACTCGCCGGGTCGTCGGGAGAGTGCAAGTAGAAGCCATCGGGGGCACCGTCGGGGGCACCGTCGGGGTGCAAGCGAGGCTCCATCTTGCTCTCATTGTGGATGATCTGCAGGGCCTCCTCGATGGTAGGCAACTCTCCCGTCTCCTCGCTCTCTTCGCCCAGGCCGTTCTCCTCTGCCAGCCGGGGGACACTGGGGACCTGGGTGGCCCAGGAGGCTCTCTGGGGGCCGGGGGGCTTGCTGAGCAGGTGGCTGAGGTCCTCTGGAGGTGTGTAGGGCACCCGGGTCATGGCTTGGCCCGGTGGGTTGAGTTGGTCCGAGCTTACAGAGCGCGTTATGATGGGGTTGCCCATCACAATGTCCACATCGCTGTCCAGTCCAAACGGAATGCTGAAGGACACGGCTGACAAGGGCCGGCTAGAGAGACGGAGACAATTAAGTGTGAGTGGACATTATAATAAACAGGTGTGACATAATAAAGAGAGCAAAATGGCTTCCGTGTGAATATGGTCAATTCGAGTGGGATATTTACGGCTAGAATTTGTCTAGGGTCAGTGTCTCCAGTCTCTCTGGGAGACAAAAGATGGGAGACTAATGTCCATTTTCTTGATTTTATTATTCTGTAATAAATGTATGCATGTAAAAAGAAATAACGAAAACAATAGAAAAACAAGAATATTATTGAAAAGACTATTTCTGACACCCCTACAGGACCATACCATCAGACAGACACCCCTACAGGACCATACCATCTCAACCCTGCAAACGTGCCTCTCAAAAAAGTACACCAGAATAGGGCTGGGCGATATGGCCAAAATCTTTATCACGATATATCACGATAAAATGTTTCATATCGTTCGATATCGATAATTATCTATATTTTAATTTAATTTTAATTATTATTTAAACAACAAATGTATGTTTATTTTGCAGCAATTCTTTGTCGTTGCCGCCATCTTTAGTGTTACAGCCGCTCACACTCCAGTTCTCAGGCTGCAGCTAGTTTTAAAGTGAAAGTACCAAAAAAAGTGGCTGTGGCTCCAGGGGAGTTGAACAGTTCTGGCTCTACTAGTTTCTTTTCTATCTTTTGGCGCTTTTTTGGTGGACAAACCACCGCACATGTGCTCCGTGACTCGCAACTGGAGACTAGCTCTGCTAGCACACATAGCCTACCGTGTACAGACGGCTTCAAACTATTTTAAATTAAAAAGCAAACAAAATAAATGGACAAGAGAAAAATAAATCTCAATTTGGTCAGTATTGTCATTTGGACAAGCAAAGCCATTACTTTAAGTTGCAGGCAAGAAAGACAAGTCTGTCCACTGTCTCTGGTTTTAAAGCTGCACTGTTGCAGGTCACAAAACATTTTTCTTTTTATTATCGATTATTAAAATATATCGTGATAATTATCGTTATTGTTTTATCGCCCAGCCCTACACCAGAATGCAGAATGCATTAAGTGTTTGACGCTCAAAACGTCCTGGGGGAGGACAACCAGAACCCATGCTTAAAGTGCGCCCCCCCCCCCCCCCCCATGTTGAAACCAAACCTACGCCCCTTGCCGGGAAGTGCCTTTCCTATCCATTAAGGTTCTGTGGTGGTGGAACAGGTGGAGGAGGTGAATAGGGGGCGGGGCCTACCTGAGAGGTTTCTTGCTCCACGTCCTTCCTGCTCCTTCTATATGAGACATTGAGGTAGACTGAGTCAAAGATCCTGAGCACGTTGGGACACACACACACACACACACACAGACAGACAGACACAGGTAAAGGCATGCACGCCTCACAGGGATGCAACCAAAACGATACACCAATACAACTCAAAGAAAAACACGAGGAGAGACATGACAGTACATCGTACTGACAATAATAAGAGGTTAGTGACACAAACAAACGCAGGCAAATCACAGGGGGGGGGGGTCCTGGAGTGTAATCCAGCGTGACGTCCATGCTGGCATGACTCTGCTCTCACCTGACACACCCGCTGGGGTGGAGATGGGGAGGAAGGGCCTCTTGAAGATGGAAGGAGAACCGCTGGAGAACACAAGAGAAACGACCGTCGGGTTAAAATGCAGTTACTGCTCATTTACTGCAATGCATCGAGGGCGAGGGAGGAGAGGCAGGGTGGCCTAGAGGTAAAGAGACCGGCCAATAACCTGAAAGGCCGCTGGTTCGATCCCCGGCCCCCCGACAGGAGGGCGTGTTTCAGCTATGAGCTGGTGACTGAAGGGTGGCTGGTATTACATCTACAGTGCCTACCATCCTGCCTAAGAGCAAGGCACTGAACCCCCCAAAACTCCAGGGGCGCTGCACTGTGCTCTGATGAAATGCACATGTGTGAGGGACTGTGTGTATGTATGTAACCAGGAGGGATATGAGGACTGTGTGTATGTGTAACTAGGAGGGGTATGAGGACTGTGTGTATGTATGTAACTAGGAGGGGTATGAGGACTGTGTGTATGTGTAACTAGGAGGGGTATGAGGACTGTGTGTATGTGTAACCAGGAGGGGTATGAGGACTGTGTGTATGTGTAACTAGGAGGGGTATGAGGACTGTGTGTATGTATAACTAGGAGGGGTATGAGGACTGTGTGTATGTGTAACCAGGAGGGGTATGAGGTCTGTGTGTATGTATAACTAGGAGGGGTATGAGGACTGTGTGTATGTGTAACCAGGAGGGGTATGAGGACTGTGTGTATGTGTAACCAGGAGGGGTATGAGGTCTGTGTGTATGTATAACTAGGAGGGGTATGAGGACTGTGTGTATGTGTAACCAGGAGGGGTATGAGGACTGTGTGTATGTGTAACCAGGAGGGGTATGAGGTCTGTGTGTATGTATAACTAGGAGGGGTATGAGGACTGTGTGTATGTGTAACCAGGAGGGGTATGAGGTCTGTGTGTATGTGTAACTAGGAGGGGTATGAGGACTGTGTGTATGTATAACTAGGAGGGGTATGAGGACTGTGTGTATGTGTAACTAGGAGGGGTATGAGGACTGTGTGTATGTGTAACTAGGAGGGGTATGAGGACTGTGTGTATGTATGTAACCAGGAGGGATATGAGCACTGTGTGTATGTGTAACTAGGAGGGGTATGAGGACTGTGTGTATGTGTAACTAGGAGGGGTATGAGGACTGTGTGTATGTATGTAACCAGGAGGGATATGAGCACTGTGTGTATGTGTAACTAGGAGGGGTATGAGGACTGTGTGTATGTATGTAACCAGGAGGGATATGAGCACTGTGTGTATGTGTAACTAGGAGGGGTATGAGGACTGTGTGCATGTGTAACTAGGAGGGGTATGAGGACTGTGTGTATGTGTAACTAGGAGGGGTATGAGGACTGTGTGTATGTATGTAACCAGGAGGGATATGAGCACTGTGTGTATGTATTAGTGATGCACCGATGTGAAAATTGTAGCCGATACCGATATTAATATTGCTGTTCTGTCCGATACCGATATTTACCGATGTCAATATCTCTGTATAGAAAACACTTTTTTATGATAATCAAATAAAGAGCTATTTTCCAAAACGCATATTTTTTTTTTACTTTTGTAACTTATTTTCAGAAATGACTGATATTTTGAAACTATTTAAGGCCAAAACATGTTTAAAAAAAAAAGATAAAAAAAAAAGAAAAAAGGTTATATCGGCCCTATCTTGATATCGGACCGATACCGATGTGTAAAAAAAACTGCCATATCGGCCGATATATCGTGCATCACTAGTATGTATGTAACCAGGAGGGATATGAGGACTGTGTGTAACTAGGAGGGATATAAGGTCTGTGTGTATGTCTAACTAGGAGGGATATGAGGACTGTGTGTAACTAGGAGGGATATAAGGTCTGTGTCTAACTAGGAGGGATATAAGGTCTGTGTGTATGTCTAACTAGGAGGGATATGAGGACTGTGTGTATGTCTAACTAGGAGGGATATGAGGACTGTGTGTAACTAGGAGGGATATAAGGTCTGTGTGTATGTCTAACTAGGAGGGATATGAGGACTGTGTGTGTGTAACTAGGAGGGATATGGGAAAAGTCAAATTTCAATTGCCTTGTGTGCATTGACAATAAAATCATCTTCCACTACCTGCTCTGAGCGAGGAAGAGCGCTACTGTACCCATTACAGCTCAGAATGAGGAAGAGCGCTACTGTACCTGTTACAGCTCACACTGTTCTGCGTCATTGGTGTGGTGTCATCTGGAATAAAAAAGGAAAACTCAGCGTTGAACCTCATCACATCGTTACCAGACACAATATCCAAATGGCATCCATGTGCTCTACCACACATTACAAGTTGTGTTCACGTGCCCACGGTATTCCGAATAACAGCTCATCATAACCCAGGAAGGCCTTGGGTCAGGATGAGGTGTTTATGCGTGGGTCGTTTGGCAGAGGAAAGAAACAGCTGCGAGGATTAAGAAAAGGGGGCGGAGTTTGAGGTCAATTACGTGTCTCTATAACAAGATCGCCTGCATACATAAGTGAAGACATCAAAACCCAATAGTAAATGGGATAAGATGTCTACATGCTTTAGTACTTTTTGGGTGGCCTAGAGGTAAAGAGGCTGGCCAGTAACCGAAAGGTCGCTGGTTCAATCCCCGCCACTGACAGGAGGGTGTATTCCAGCTGTGAGCTGGTGACTGGTATTACATCTACAGTGCCCACCATCTCTGTGCCCTTGAGCAAGGCAGTGAACCACAAAATTGCTGCACTGCAGGTGACCCTGCACTCTGACCTCTCTGATGAAATGCATTATGTGTGGGGGACTGTGTGTATGTGTAACTAGGAGGGCTATGGGGACTGTGTGTATGTGTAACTAGGAGGGATATGAGGACTGTGTGTATGTGTAACTAGGAGGGATATGAGGACTGTGTGTATGTGTAACTAGGAGGGATATGGGGACTGTGTGTGTGTGTAACTAGGAGGGATATGAGGACTGTGTGTATGTGTAACTAGGAGGGATATGAGGACTGTGTGTATGTGTAACTAGGAGGGATATGAGGACTGTGTGTATGTGTAACTAGGAGGGATATGAGGACTGTGTGTATGTGTAACTAGGAGGGATATGAGGACTGTGTGTATGTGTAACTAGGAGGGATATGAGGACTGTGTGTATGTGTAACTATGAGGGATATGAGGACTGTGTGTATGTGTAACTATGAGGGATATGGGGACTGTGTGTGTGTGTAACTAGGAGGGATAAGAGGACTGTGTGTATGTGTAACTATGAGGGATATGGGGACTGTGTGTGTGTAACTAGGAGGGATATGAGGACTGTGTGTATGTGTAACTAGGAGGGATATGGGGACTGTGTGTGTGTGTAACTAGGAGGGATATGCGAAAAGACCAACTTAAATTGCCTTGTGTATTTTGACAATAAAGTCATCTTCTTCGTATCTTGGCCAATATCAGCATATGCCAGCTATCACATTGTAATCTCTCATAGGTGGGCCATAAGCGTACCTCAGCTGTGGTAAACAGGAGGGGATATGTGCCTACTCAAAAACGGAAGAGAGTATCCTAAATTACACTGTATAATACGCACTCACATTCACACAAGACGGTAAAGACGGTCACGCTCACCTGCTGCATCTATTGGCTGAACAAACTCTGGCCTTCGTACCTCGAACCAGTTGAGAAGCTCCGCTAAGAAGCTCAGCCAGTTGAACTAAAATAGGTCCCACAGAAGAACGCATCAGGAAGGATGAGGACAACAAGTGACACAACATTAAGACGTGTCGACTCAGTGGTTAAAAGGTGCTGTAAGCTGTATTTTCTTTTGTTAAAATAAGTGTTAAATAGCTCTTAAATAGCGGCCATCACTGATATAGAGTGTCTGGTCAGAAAATACAGGTCTCCCAGTCCCTCTCCTCTGCAGTAAACAGAAGCGGAGAGGGACTGGGAGACCCATGTTGCTGACCAGGCACTCTATAATCAAGTGATGGCTGTCGGAATGTAGAGCTATTATATTTACATGTAGATTTTAACAAACTAAAAAACACCACTTAACCCTTTCACTGCCACACGACAGAAGGTTAACCCTTTACTATCACACAACCGACGGCGATGCTCCGCGGAGCTAATGATGCTAATGATGGAGCATCGCCGTCGGTTGTGTGATAGTAAAGGGCTAACCTTCTGTATTGTCACAGTGGAAGGGCGAACCGGCTGTCGTGTGGCAGTGAAAGGGTTAAGAGCACCTTTAATTATCTTATTTACAAGGGGTGTGTGTGTGTGTGTGTGTGTGTGTGTGTGTGTGTGTGTGTGTGTGGGGGGGGGGGGGTACCTGAAGCTCCTGTGGGGCGTAGAGCATGTCCTCCAGGGTCAGAGGACAACAACTCTTTAAGCAGCTGTCGCAGAACTCCCGGATGAACTGCAGGTTGTACAAGCTGTCTGCCGTAGACATGGACTCCTTCATACACACATCTAACACACAGAGGACGGACAGTAAGTCAGGTAGCGTTCAGTTATTGCATCGAGTGTAGGGCTGCACGATTTTGGGAAATAATCTAATTGCGATTTTTCTGACAGATATTGCGACTGCGATAAAATTTGCGGTTATAATATTTTTTTTTAAGCATCCCCACAGAGGTTTATTGTAAAATGCGGCTTGCATCTGGCCTACGCGGTGGGTCTTTTCAGGACACCGAGCCTGAAAATGTTTCTTTTTACCTGGGAATCGATACCGGTACCCAACGGTACCTTTTTTTTCTGTACTTTACTCTCCCTCTCTGAAGTCTAAACTTCACAACACACAATCTAAAACCCCTTACCTCCCTCTCCCAAACCGAACTCAATTTCCTGGTTAAATAAATGTAAAAAGCCCTAATTGAGTGCTGCCCTAATTGAGTGCTGATGCTTCTCTGGCCATCAGAACACTGAACACTGAACTCTCCACTCACAAGTACACATGAGCGCACACACACACACACACACACACACACACACACACACACACACACTCATGCGGCAACCGCTACAACAACCACTTAAACAAAATGTCACTTTAAAAAATAGAAAGTCACTTTAAAGGAAGGAGGTACTAATAGTATAGTTTAGATACATTAAGAGTTAAAATTGTAAATTGTATATTGTATAGTAGTGTATATAGGAACCAGTTTCTCAGGAACTTAGCATGTCTTTTTTTTTACCATGCATATCTTGTGTCTTACCTATTATATTTTTTCTATATATATATATATATATATTTTTTATTTTTTTTTCCCTATGCCTATTTTTATTATTGTATTTTGCATAATCAATGCGGGCATGACCACCCACATTTGACTGTATGCCCTGGTATGTATGTGACAAATAAACCTCTTGATTCTTCTTGATTCTTATAGCACTGTGGGTTACAACCATTGCTGGTACCTTCGAGTCTTAGCAGGTCAGGGCAATAGTAGTGTATAACAGCAGCAACGGCGCAGCCATTGGATAAATCTTTGACTTCATTCACCACAGGGAACATTGGCTTCTGTTTGGATTGCTTATCCTTCCTGTAGCGGAGCTGAGAGAGAGAGAGAGAGACAGAGAGAGAGACATTTAATGACAGTTGCAAAAAGAAAGAAAATAAATCACAGTTGCATCTGGATAAACACTTCATGAAAGCACGTGACGCGGAAGACACGTTAAAAAGGAATTCTAGCAAAAAAATATAATGTTTTGGAAAAAAGAGAAGCGATAAGGACCATGCTGATGTGAGGGGGAAGTAATGTACACAGGCAGGCGGGTGGCAGACGCTAGGGGAGTGACTTAATGAGAGGGGAGGCGGAGAGGACGACTGTGAAAGTGGGACAGCTGAAAGTCTCAGAGGAGAGAGAGAGGGGGAGAGAGATAGAGTAATGAAACCCCTTTAACAGGTAGAACGACAAAACATAAAGACACACAGCTCCCCGTGTCACATTGTGTGTCAACACTGACCAGCCGACTGGAGGTCTGCTTTTAAAAAGGAATACCTTTGACATTTTCAATCTTTTAATTGGTTATTTTTTTAGAACCAATGTCACATTGAGGCAAAAATTATATATATATATACGTCCTTCAGTTACCCTAAAATGGCTTCTTAGCCTCGTTCACATTCTTTATTGACTCTAAGGGAGAGAACGGCTTGCGGGTAAGTCAAGTGTTCCTTTATTAATCGCCTTGGGGAAATTCAAGCGTCATAGCAGCATTGGGGGGGGGGGGTACAGGTAGGATAGGTAGTAATAATAATAGAACATAGAACAGAGTGCAAGTAGTAATGATAATAGTGATAACAGTACCGGTAGTAGTACTAGGATTGTAACTGAGTGGCAGGATTCAATCAGACAGTAGTAATAGTGATGATGATATACATGGTCCAAACCATAGTAACACACTGCACGCACCAGATTATAGATGTTCCACAAATAAGGGAAGGATTCAAATAGAGCTGCATAGAGTTCAGGGGTTTATTTCAAAGTAGGTCTACAGATGCCAGTGTCTTTTCTCCTTTTCTGTGTTTTATTTCAAAGTAGGTCTACACATGGTAGTCTTTTTTCAAAGTGGACTACTTTTTTTTTTATAAATGTTCCACAAATAAGGGAAGGACTCAAATATACCTGAATAGTTCAGGGTTTTATTTCAAAGTCGGTCTACAGACACCAGTGTTTAGTCTCCTCTTCTGTGTTTTATTTAAAAATAAGTCTACACAGCCAGTATTTTTTCTCCTCTTCATAAGAGTTTGAGGTTTTCCTTAGTTATAACAGGTAAAAACAATAAATAAATAAAAAGTAAATTTTTTTCTTTTTGTTGCTTTATAATTCCATTAATGCAACACACTGTGTGCTATAAGTATAAAGTATAATAAATTGCAAATTACTTTGGGTATGCAATTGTCAGGCGTTTTATGCTAAATATGGGGTATGCTTGGGGATATATAAAACGTTACACTGTGTTATCTTCATTTTAAGGGTAAATAGATTGTGCGGCTCGCAAGCCGCATGTGGCTCTTTGCCCGCCAATGTGTGGCTCTTCCATCCATAAAAAGAAAATATAAGAAAATTATAATATTTTTTTTTTTTATGTCATAAGGACATAGAATAAACATTTACATATATTTTTTTAAATGGTCCATTTGCATGTTCTTGGTATCTGAATCTAGGGACATCTATGGATCTCAGGGAATGTATTCCCAGTGTCAGAAATATTGTGTCTGTTACTAGGCTTGAGTAAATTGTAATGAACCAAAGAAGAATATCAATTATATAAAAAAAAAAAAAAAAAAAACATTATCTTTGACTGTGAATAACACCATGCTAAAATGTACCAGACCTGAAAAATCTAAGCAAATGAATAAAGGGAAGATGATTAAACAGAAGGTTTTGTAGATACAGTACTGAATTCTGCCATCTTTTTTATAATGTAAATTTCTCCATTTTTCATCATATTGCAACACCGTTTTTTGCTAGACATTCACAGAAAGGTAGAGAAACTAACTGCGTTCTGTTTTATGGCAATAACATTCAGGTTTGTGGGAGATAATCCCAAAAAATTATTGACAGGGGCTGGCGTGAGCTGGGTAAGGTAGTTTTTTTTTATTCGAAAGCCCTGAGTCTCTTCCTTTAAAAGACTACACTCACTTTTGGCTGCTCCACTTCCTCCTGTCAATATGCGCCGGTTTCCGACTCAATGCCCTGAGATTTCTATAATCTTATATTTCACTAATAACAGTTAAAATCATTGGTAAACAAACGTAATGCTGAAAATATACACTTTTACTGTATATCTCGGGCTTAAGCGGTTAACCCTGTGGGGCCCAAATTAAAAAGACATTAGCAACTTCAGAGGCCAGAGGGTGGGACATACAGTATAAACACATTTACTATCCAATAGCATTGTGAGGCTGAACAACAGGACCAATTGACTATACATATGCTTAACATTTTTTAAATAAACATTACAGACTTTTTTTTTTTTTTTTTTTTTAATGGCTAAACGTGATTTTATAATTTTGCAACCGTGGGTCTCACATGGTACTTTTAACCCTGTGAGGCCCAAATAAAAAAGACATTAGCAACTTCAGAGGCCAGAGGGTGAGACCTATATACACATGAAGGGTGCCGTGACTGAAAAAAAGTTGAGAAACGCTGGTATATGGTGTGGCTCTTTGTGGTACCACAGTAATTTTTGTGGCTCTTAGTCTCTGACTGGTTGTCCACCCCTGTAATAGTATATACTGCAAATATAGTTTAATATAATATACAAATTAATTATAATAATATGATTATATAATATAATATGATATAACGTACAATACACATACAGTATCATAAGTATTTTTTTTAAAAGCTCTTCTTCCCTTCTGTACCTATCAAATTGATTTTTTTTGTCTAGATTTGAATTGATTTATGTTTTCACAATATTTTTGTTCATCCTCTAGTCTAGCCCATTCCACAGGGTGGCTCCGTAAGAGGAGATGCACATTATTTTCAGGTTGGTTTTCATCACAGGTTTTTTGAAGTTCAATGGTCCTCTGAGGTTGTATCTCCCCTCTTTATCCAGATATGTGCTTCTTACATTTACAGGTAATATTTCTTGCTTTGTACATAACTTGCAGAGTTTTAAAGTTTACCATATCAATGAACTTCAAAATGTGTGATTGTAGAAACAGTGTGTGTGTGTGGTCCCGATATCCTGCATTGTTTATTACTCTTATTGCTCTTTTTTGTAGGATAGTCAATGTATTTATGGTTGTTTTGTATGCGTTACCCCATACCTCCGATAAACAGTGTTTATTATTAAGAGTTAGACAGTCCTAACAGTGTTTATTATTAAGAGTCAGACAGTCCTAACAGTGTTTATTATTAAGAGTCAGACAGTCCTAACAGTGTTTATTATTAAGAGTCAGATAGTCCTAACAAGTCAGATAGTCCTAACAGTGTTTATTATTAAACACTTTGGCTGCCGGAAAACGCCTAAACACGTCATTCCCGGCCATGCTCAAGTTGCCGAAGACGCTTTACAGCGTCTTTAATATCAATATTTCAAAAATCTGGGATTGGATTCATATTTCCCCTCCGCTGGCCTGAGATCCACCAGGAGGACCCACTGAGCTCTCTGGCGGTTCAGGAGCGCCATCTGGTGGCCGATCGGCGCAATCGCTTAACAGGAAGTGCCGTAGAGGTTGTGCTGGTCGGCCGTATTACTTCCGGGCACTCGCTATAGGTCCCGAGGCTCGATCTCGACACACTACATAGCGATTGATTGCCAATAACTCGATAAACAACATGATTTGGACGTATATACCATTATACAAGCTGGAGATGGACCGGGTAAATCGACATCCCATAATGGTAAAATGTCTACTCTACGATGATCGCCCAACGGCGCGCGGAGACTGGGGTGAGTTTTAGCGTGTAAAATTACCGTCTTCGATACTAACTGCTATTATCAACATTTGACCCACATTAGATGATTGGTAGAACGCTGCCCACGGAATTATAAACGCCCCCTAGGCCATCCGGTCAACATCAGATGACGTGTAGTAACTTCTAGAAGTACGTCTAGTTGGAATTTTTTATATTGCGCTGATTGCCATAAAACTGTATTGCATCATCAATATAATGTATTTGGGGCTATAGATCACGTTCTGGAGAAAGCTGCAGAAAGAGATGAAAACATACTTATACATTAGACCATACTTTACTATGAATATGTGAATGAAAAAGTTTAACGTTGCTACACAATGAACAATACATATAGGACTTTGAATGGGCCCTAATAATGGCAATGTAGCAATAGAATTTAAAAAGTTATAGCCCTGCAAAGAAGGGGACTTTCTCTATAGACAAATAGAGCCGGCAACCTACGGTTGATAATGAATTTAACCCATGGCAGCCAAAGTGTTAAGAGTCAGATAGTCCAAGCGGTGGGGGGGCGTAGCGGAGATTGCGCTTGTCACCAATGCAAGAGGCTGCGGTCTCGACTCCCGGAGTCAGCATTGCCCTGCGGCTTGGGCCGGTCGTCATACTAACTCGTTTGGCTGAGTTAGGGGGAGGGAAGTCGTGGGTGGTAATCTGGCGTTGTGGACAGCGACGCCTACAGGTCAGGTCTGGGCGCCTGCTCAGCGAAAGGCAGGAAATGGTGAAGGCAGCGTGACCTCCCACGCATTACGCTTCACCAATGAGAGTCCTCGCTGCCAGGTGAAAAAAGAGCCACTGGCTGTCTCCACATGTGTCGGAGGAAGCATGTGGTGGACTTCAGGGTTCCCTTGTACCGACCAGTAGGAGGAACATGCGCACAACAACCAGGTAGGGGAATTGGCATAACGACTAAATTTGGATGGGGAGAAAAATAGAAAATCAGGCGGAGAAAAAGATAAAAAAAATAAAAAAAATAGTCAGACAGTCCTAACAGTGTTATTAAGAGTCAGATAGAGTAGCAGTTCTCAAGTTCACCAGCCGTTAGTTCTCCAGCAAAAGAAGGTAGCTGTACTCCGAGTCCACGGTTTCAAAGCCGATAATGTTACCACAACAGAAACATTCTCTCCTAATTGTGACGAGTCTGGCCAAGTTTCAAAATGTCAAAGTGTCCATTCAACCCCCTCCGTAGCCATTTTACACACACACAAGGTTGTACATGTTAATTCCAGGCCTGGATAGGTGCGATTCATCCATGCAGCACTTTAACGTCAACGACAACAACAATACCTCGCCCCTCCCTCCCTCCCTGCCCTGTGACATCACAACAGAGACAAGACACATGCAGCTCAGTCCCGACTAGAGAGCATTCAGGATGGGAGGGAGGCACGCACACACATGCGCACACACATGCACACACACACACAAGCATTCTCACACCAGCAGATGTGGAAAGAAAACGGAAACAGACCTGCCCATTAGAAACTGTCAGAGAGAGAATGAAGATGGAGTGAAGGAGAGGAAAGGAGAGAACTTACAGGAACAAGCTTCCAATACCAGCGAGTAGGACACTGTCGGAGAGGAGGAGGAGGAAGGGAGAGAGAGAGGAGAGAGAGAGAGAGAGAGAGAGAGAGAGAGAGAGAGAGAGGATAGGAGAGGAATTAAAGCCACAGTACAGAGGAAGACTCGCAGGAAAGAGACGGAGGGGGTTGTTCCATCGTTGTTTACACAGAGAAGCCTCCCGTTTCCTGGTGCGCCCGACAAATACGTACGAGGAATTGCGCGTGCAGCGCGTCGAGGGTGGTCGGCAAGACGGCGGCGGTGCCGAGGAGTATGAATACTTGATAAGCTCGATGCCCCGTACGTAATGTGCTTGTTCAAGGTGAACGTTTTGAAACGGTATGATCCCAGAGAGATTATCATGTGCTGTCTATCAGACAAGCACTATAGCAAGTTGCTCTCAGGGAAAAAATATATTGCTTGTCTTGTTTTTTTAACCTTATTTATGTATTATTATTTTATTTTTAATTTGAGATGTTATGATATTGTAAGAAAGGGACAGGACTAGATAAGCTGTGCTTCCTTCGGCCCCTCCTCCAACTCATCCTCATTTGTTTTTCTACGGATGAAGACGGACTCGTTTGTTTACGTTAAAATTTTGTGATTTGTATGTTAGCTGTCGAGATAAATACGGATCAGATCAAATCAAATCAAAAGAGGTGTGTGTATGGGGTACGGCGTGTGCCAAGCGGGGGGGGGGTGTATATACTGGACGTGTAATGGAAAACTCACAGAGGGTTGCACAGGTTGGGGCTCTGCGTTGACCTGAGATGAATCACTCTGGGCTCCTTCGGTGCGTTCTCTCAGCCTCTGGTTTAACTGAGGGGCGGAGAGCATGAGGGCAGAGTGTGGTGAATATGTTGCCCTGCAGAAGCTAACTGCAGTAACTATAGTGCCCTGTAGAAGCTAACTGCAGTAACTATACTGTCCTGTAGAAGCTAACTGCAGTAACTATAGTGCCCTGTAGAAGCTAACTGCAGTAACTATACTGCCCTGTAGAAGCTAACCACAGTAACGATACTGCCCTGCAGAAGCTAACCACAGTAACTATACTGCCCTGCAGAAGCTAACCGCAGTAACTATACTGTCCTGCAGAAGCTAACCACAGTAACTATACTGCCCTGCAGAAGCTAACCACAGTATCTATACTGTCCTGTAGAAGCTAACCACAGTAACTATACTGCCCTGTAGAAGCTAACCACAGTAACTATACTGCCCTGTAGAAGCTAACCGCAGTAACTATACTGTCCTGTAGAAGCTAACCACAGTATCTATACTGTCCTGCAGAAGCTAACCGCAGTAACTATACTGCCCTGCAGAAGCTAACCACAGTAACTACACTGTCCTGTAGAAGCTAACCACAGTATCTATACTGTCCTGCAGAAGCTAACCACAGTAACTATACTGTCCTGCAGAAGCTAAGCGCAGTAACTATACTGTCCTGCAGAAGCTAAGCGCAGTAACTATACTGTCCTGCAGAAGCTAACCACAGTAACTATACTGTCCTGCAGAAGCTAAGCGCAGTAACTATACTGTCCTGCAGAAGCTAACCACAGTATCTATACTGTCCTGCAGAAGCTAACCACAGTAACTATACTGTCCTGTAGAAGCTAACCACAGTAACTATACTGTCCTACAGAAGCTAACCGCAGTAACTATACTGTCCTGCAGAAGCTAACCACAGTAACTATACTGTCCTACAGAAGCTAACCACAGTAACTACACTGCCCTGCAGAAGCTAACCACAGTAACTACACTGCCCTGCAGAAGCTAACCACAGTAACTATACTGCCCTGCAGAAGCTAACCGCAGTAACTATACTGTCCTGCAGAAGCTAACCGCAGTAACTATACTGTCCTGCAGAAGCTAACCGCAGTAACTACACTGTCCTGCAGAAGCTAACCGCAGTAACTATACTGCCCTGCAGAAGCTAACCACAGTAACTATACTGTCCTGTAGAAGCTAACCGCAGTAACTACACTGCCCTGCAGAAGCTAACCACAGTAACTACACTGCCCTGTAGAAGCTAACCACAGTAACGATACTGCCCTGCAGAAGCTAACCGCAGTAACTATACTGTCCTGCAGAAGCTAACCACAGTAACAATACTGCCCTGCAGAAGCTAACCACAGTAACTACACTGCCCTGTAGAAGCTAACCACAGTAACAATACTGCCCTGCAGAAGCTAACCACAGTAACTATACTGCCCTGCAGAAGCTAACCACAGTAACTATACGGTCCTGTAGAAGCTAACCACAGTAACTATACTGTCCTGTAGAAGCTAACCACAGTAACTATACTGTCCTGCAGAAGCTAACCACAGTAACTATACTGCAGAAGCTAACCACAGTAACTATACTGCCCTGCAGAAGCTAACCACAGTAACTACACTGCCCTGCAGAAGCTAACCGCAGTAACTATACTGCCCTGCAGAAGCTAACCACAGTAACTATACGGTCCTGTAGAAGCTAACCACAGTAACTATACTGTCCTGCAGAAGCTAACCGCAGTAACTACACTGTCCTGTAGAAGCTAACCGCAGTAACTATACTGTCCTGTAGAAGCTAACCACAGTAACTATACTGTCCTGTAGAAGCTAACCACAGTAACTATACTGTCCTGTAGAAGCTAACCACAGTAACTATACTGTCCTGTAGAAGCTAAGCGCAGTAACTATACTGCCCTGCAGAAGCTAACCACATATACTGTCCTGCAGAAGCTAACCGCAGTAACTACACTGCCCTGCAGAAGCTAACCACAGTAACTATACTGTCCTACAGAAGCTAACCACAGTAACTATACTGTCCTGTAGAAGCTAAGCGCAGTAACTATACTGTCCTGTAGAAGCTAACCACATATACTGTCCTGCAGAAGCTAACCGCAGTAACTACACTGCCCTGCAGAAGCTAACCACAGTAACTATACTGTCCTACAGAAGCTAACCACAGTAACTATACTGTCCTGTAGAAGCTAACCACAGTAACTATACTGTCCTGTAGAAGCTAACCACAGTAACTATACTGCCCTGCAGAAGCTAACCACAGTAACTACACTGTCCTGTAGAAGCTAACCGCAGTAACTACAATGTCCTGCAGAAGCTAACCACAGTAACTATGCAAAAAGTGAAATTGAGAACAATTGCTTTAGAGTTATTTGACTATCCAGTGATTTTGTAGTTACTGCAATTCTTTATACCCTTTTAATTTAAACAAGAGCAAGATTGAACTCCAACTTTGTAAAATTATTCTGCAGGGCAGTGCGACGGCATTAAAGTAAAACAAAAAACAAACGTTGATTCATTTTGCACATAAGCTCACACACAAAATCTCAAAACTGTTTTGCACACATTCATTTAGTTTGACAGTAACTGAGAGTCAACGAGTTTGAATACGGCCACCGGTGATCGGGAACATTGAATCCTCGTGTCGCGTTAATCACAGCTCAATGAAATGATATGGTAGCAGAGAAGACAAGACATTGCTGTTTTTTCATCTACATCCTTTCACGGTGCCGTAATTAACACAAGACAAGGACACGAACAGTGCTGTACATCAGAGAACGCGTTCAGTGTTGTGCCCTCATGCATTTAAACATGTACATTAAGTGACTTGTTCTTGTTTCACGGTGTGAAACAAGAGCTGCCACTCTGTGTGGAATGAATGACCTCGTGCGTTAAAAAGTGCATCCGACAAAAGGTGCTTTAAAGAAACAACTGAAGCGGTGGATCATTTAGGATCAGCCTGGCTCTTGTCTTGATTTACGTCTTTGTCTGTATTATAGTGGCCATTATTTTATTTTGCGTTTGATTCTCGAGTTGATTTTAAGTTATTTGTTGTTAACACGACACCATATTGTATCGATTATTACTAAAAGATTTGCACTATACCTCTCTACCTCATTTTAGCATTTTGTACTTTTTGTTTTGTATATTGTATATTTTGTATAGCGTTGTCTTTATTCTTTTTACTGCATGAAGCACAATCTCAAGAGGCTCATACAGAACCAAGCATTTCACTGTAATGTACACGTACCCGTTATGTGACAAATAAAACAAAACTTGAAACTGGTTATTCTCTCTTCTTTGATTCGCTCTTCTTTTAAAAATTATTATTCTTATTTCAAAGTGTCAACTATTTGTGTGCGTGTGAGGGAGTGTGTGTGTATTTTTAAAGCCACTTTTTATTCTCCCTTTCTTTGTGTTCGACTTGGGTGTGTTTTTTTTTGTTTTTTTTACCAACCTTTTTGTTAAATCTTCAGAAATATTAATTACGTATGCATGTATGTTTTTGTGTTGTTCTACGGGGACCCCAGGAATAATAATAATAATAATAATAATAATAATAATAATAATAATAATAATAATAAATAATAATAATAATAATACATCTATTTTATATAGCGCTTTTCCAGGTGCTCAAAGACGCTTCACATGGGCAGGAGAGACAAACTATGGCAAAACAAAAAAACAGAACAAAACAGAACAAAAATAATACATGACAAAATAAAATAAAACCGACAGAATTAGAGGTCAAAAGCAAATAGCTCTTGCCTATAATAGGCGACAGCTAACGGGGATCCGAATAAACAACAAACACCACTAGGTGAGTGATGTCACGGAGGAGAGCTGGCGGTGCTGCTCACCTCGTTGACCCAGTGCAGGAGAGCCTCCTCGGCACCCACCGCCATCAGGGAGTCCATCATGGCCAAGTGAGCACTCTGCGCCAATCAGAGAGGAGATAGAGAGAGAGAGAGAGAGAGAGAGAGAGAGAGATGAGGACCAGGCCAGGGTCAGGGAGCAGTCACACGGACAGACACCCGTGAGACGTCTACACAGCATCAATCAATTACGGCTAACGCAATTTAAGGACCCGCGCTGTGGCGGGGGCACGGCCCGGTGCTAATGCAGCAGGGAGCAGGAAGGGATCACCGACTGCTGTAGGACCTTTGGTTATTTACGGCCAGCGGCCACTAGGGGTCTCCAGGGGGTCAGCTCTGAGTCAGCAGAAACACTTGACAACATGGGAGCCGGTGTAGTAGCAGGTGAGCCCATGGCACATGTATCGGTGACTCGTGTGTCTGTGTGTATGTGGGCGTGTCTTTCTTTCCCTCTACCTCTCTCTCTGCTCTCTCTCTCTACCCGTCTCTCTCAATTCAATATGCTTTATTGGCATGAATGTAACAAAGACAATATTGTTGCCAAAGCATAAAAGAAAAAGGTACAATCAATAAAATATCAGAAAAGATTTGCTCTGTGTGTGTGCATGCGTGTGTGTGTGTGTGTGTGTGTGTGTGTGTGTGTGTGTGTGTGTGTGTGTGTGTGTGTGTGAACTTTGGACGCATATTTGTACAGTCAAGCATCAATACATGACCAATACAGGACGATAACCCAGACATTCCACTCCTAGTGACTTTTACTCCCTTCTATCTGCCTCCTCTCTGCTTCCTCTCTCTCCTTCCTCCTCCTCTTCTACCGTCCACTGACTTATGTTATGGCTGTATGACTCACGCGTGATGAGCAGCAGAATACAGTGGAGGTGCTGCAACCAGCTCACTAGGGAGCACTGCAGGGAGAGCTGTGCACTCACTTTCAGAGACAGACGGCCCACATCTGTGTTGCAGTTTGTGTGTGTGTGTGTGTGTGTGTGTGTGTGTGTGTGTGTGTGTGTGTGTGTGTGTGTGTGTGTGTGTGTGTTCGTGTGTGTGTGTTCGTGTGTGTGTGTGTGTGAGGCGCAACAAACACTGGTATTTGTTCATTTTTAAAGCCCTTGTTGGTAAGCTACCTCCTTATACTATATCATCATTTTGGAACCTATGGAACCCGTTGTAGTGACTAGCTGGTCCTTAAGGTCCCCATGAAACAGCTAGCAGAATGCTATTTGATTCCACATATTTATGCGTTTCCTGTAAAAACAGGAAGCTAGGGAGAGACTTAGTGGTGGATATTGATTGGTGTGTTTAGAGTAGCCAATAGTGCTGCTGAATGTGCATTACGGTCGACCCATTAGCTAGCAAGCTAATGTTAGCAACATAGGTTAGCGACATTAGATACATTAGTAATGTTAGGTGGCAAGCTAACATTGAACATTTGTTCAATTTAGTTAAAGAGGCAACAACCTCTTTACGCCCTACCCACAGCCGTAAAAGAATGTGAATCAATACCCTCAAAACCGCTCTCAAAGAGCACCTACGGGTGGCTGCAATTAGAAACTGGCCCCATTAAATGTCCAAACCCCCAACCCCACCCAACCCCCTCCAATGTACAGTTTCTTCCCCTTCGAATGTATATATTTTTCTTTTAAGATCTCTCTCTTAAACAGTACTGTATATTGTGCATATGTCTTGTATGTCATAAATGTCTTGATGAAACAGTACTGTATATTGTGCATAATGTCATAAATGTCTTGATGAATTGAAAATGGGGGACCCTGATGTAAAGAAGACGAAAGTCTTTTTCTGGTCTGCATCCCCTTAACAATTGTGTGTATTGAGCCGTACTGTATTGTACCCATTCTGCAATCTGTTAATAAAGTTTTCAATCAATCAATCAAAGACGTGCTAGCTCAGTTACAATGTGCTGTAAATGTCTTTCTAGAAAGCATTTTATTGGAGGCAAAAATAGTATACTCCCCCCATGTGCTGGATGACTCATCAACATTCTTTTTAGTTTTCCAGGAAATTACAAACATCTATTTTGATTTCATGGGGCCTTTAAGGTGCCCCGAGTTTTCTCTGAACAGGGTAAATATGCATTTTGCTATGATGCCCCTTTAGCTCATGGAATGAACTCCCAACAGTCCTTAATTAAAGCTCGAGTTGTACGTGTTTTAATTGATTTGTTATCCTTGCTCTTCTTGCCTCGTCTTGTTGTCTTATTGTTGCGATTCTATATGCTTTTTTCCATTTTGCTTATTTCTGTATGTACTGTACACTCGACGCGACTGTAAATGAGGGAACCCTCAGTTACCTTTCAAGTTTAAATAAAGGTTTGAAATGTGCGTGCATGATGTACGGGTGTAAGAACCACAATATGGTTGTAAAACAATATAAAAAGGCGCTAGCGAGCAAGCGTTGGAGTCACGCTCTGCTGAAATTTGTTTTAGAAGTTACTTTTAATCTTGCATGTTAGGATTAGGGATGGGACCGAATATTCGAAAATTTGAAGTCATTTCTGTTATTAAGATCGATCATTTTATTTTTTTTTACAATCGAATATTCGTTTTGTAAATTTTTTATATATATGTATATATATTTTAATGCATTTTTTTTGTTGTTGAAGCAAACACTTATTTAATTCCTTTTTATATTTAGAGGCAGCCTAATTTTCATAGCCTAATTGATTAAAAAGATGCACATGCTACCGTTTGTTTGTTTATTAAAACCGGTTGATAGGCCAATGCAATGCTGTTATTATAGGCTACAATGGTGACTGGTGTCATTTTGATTTATTGTCGGTCAGCTGATTAAAAAAAATAAAATGTATATATATATATATATATATATATATTTTTTTTTTATATAATCTTTTCGCGAATATTCGATATTATGAAACACAAATTTTCAAATAGCACTTTTGCTAGAAAGTCCCATCCGTAGTTAGGATTTCCTTCAGATTCATTCTGGCACCGGTGTATGACCATGGGGTTAAACATTTTTAAATCGGCTATTCTGAAATCCCAAATGATCTAGGTTAGAGTCATATCCCCAAAATGAACTCATATTTGAATACCCCATTAAAAACACATAATTTAGACACCTTGCATGATAGGATTTCCTTCAGATTCATGTTGGCACCCATGTCTGGCCAAGGGGTTAAAAACTCACCCAACTCACAACAAATATAGGATTATTTTATAGACGTATTATTAGGGAGGACCGATACGAAAGAGCAGAGTACCGAACCTCAAGGAACCCACCGCCGCCCGGCCGACAACGTGACACGGCGGATTTGAAGGCCGAGATTCTATCCTCGCTCGAGACGGATCTTGCGTCTCTTTTCGAAACAGAGGCGAAATCACCATTAGTGATGGAATTTGAGGGGATTAAATCCGAGCTGCAAGCTGAAGGTCGCTAATAAATACTGTATTACTTCGCTCGGATCTTGAATTACTTCGCTCGGATCTCGATATGATAAGAAATCAACCGTGTTCGAAATGGAATGCTCAGCATGTTCAAATGATCAAATCAAAACAAATCACAGTGCCGAATTTCTTATCTTATGTCAGCACTCTACAGACTACCGTGAGCAAACGCCAATCTTTCTCTGGTCTGCATCCCCTTAACAATTGTGTGTATTGAGCCGTACTGTATTGTACCCATTCTGCAATCTGTTAATAAAGTTTTCAATCAATCAAAGCGGTGACCAGCCGGCAGAGAAAGTGTCTGGACACGGAGGGGAGACTGCGGACATGGTGGCAGAAGATCCAGGCTACAGTTCTGCAGCCTCCGTGTCCAAACTGCTGAAGGAAACCCTAGACCTGGACAAGGAGGTCCCGGTTAGATAGATCTCACCGCAGTTTACAGCCAAAGAGACAGGGTGGCAAACCCTGCGCTATTGTAGCAGTGCTGCATTGTCCTCTAGAGTGTTCCCAAATTCTTGTTAAATGGATCAGTGTGGCTATTATATCAGCTGATCGACCCAGGTACTCTCGACTAGATGGAACACAACTTGAATGTGACCCGCCAAGGGGAAAGGGGTCTCCGACATTGTGAATAGACTGGAATGTCTGTTATTGATTTAGGACTGTCATCTCACACCCTTGGTGAGTAACTAAACAAGTCCCTTATTTGTTCATAATGTAGCTATTCCATCTTTTCTTGTACAGCATATTTTCTTTATTAAAAAAGGTTTCTCATGTTGTCTTAATCCTCCCACCCCCACAAAAAAAATAACGTGTCCAAAGGAAGCAACAGTTGTGATTGGAGGATCAGGAAAAGAAGACGGGGTTTGAGGTCGATTACAAGAGTTTCATTGGACTAGCGGTTGTGTACATACAATTGTTGACCATTTCACTCCTGATCTTCCGACTCGCTGACGTCACGGTTTTCAACATAACTAAATGTTATGCTTATTGAACGACGGCTGTCTGGATCACTCCTGCAGTGCAGACCCAGAATCTTTGAAACTTTCACCATTGGGTAATTTTGCATCTAATCTATATATATATATATATATATATATATATATATATATATATATATATATATATATATATAGAGAAAGAGAAAGAGAGAGAGATATAAGGAACCTTGGTTGCATAACAGTTACAATCAAAGATATGTTCCTTGGCTTTATGCACACACATTTGTGTCTCTGCGGTGTGCTTATCCACATATGGTTGTGGGGTAGATAGAATATAACTTGACGTACACATTTATATTGGCATGTTTATGGGTGGATATGTATGCTCGTCAGAGTAGGCCTGGCTGGGTAAATGGTGCATTTATATAGTGCTTTTTACCAAAGCGATTTACAATTTTTGTTCCTCACATTCACACAGACGGCGGAGGCAACCATGCAAAGTGCCAACCTGCTCATCGGGAGCAATTAGGGGTTAAGGGGGTCTTGCTTCGACACACTGCCCAGGAGGAGCGGGAATTGAACCGGGAACCTTCCAATTATCAGACGACCGCTCTTAATTTACACTCCTCCTACTTGCTTTCATCCTTTAACAATCAAATTTGTATGACCCTTCCTCCCTTTACTATTTTTTAAGTACACAAGGAATCTAGGTTGCATAACTAGTCATAGTCAAAGATAGAGCCTATATGATGTTCCTTGCCTTTAACACTTTAATCGCCGGAAACGCTGTAACTCGTCATTGCCCGCCATGCTCATTCTGCCGAAGACGCCGTAACACGTCTTTGATATCAATATTTCAAAAATCTGTGATCGAAATCATATTTCTCCTCCGGGGACCTGAGATATACTGCTGATCTCCACTCAACTCTCTAACGGTTCAAGAGCGCCATCTGGTGGCCGATCGGCAGATCGGCCAACAGGAAGTGACGCGCCAAACAGGAAGTGCTCATGCATATTTCGTCCGGGCACTCGCGATCGTTAGCCGGACTCCATCTCGACACACTGGATAATCAATCACTCGCCCTAACTCAATAAACAACGTTATTTGGACGTATATAGTATTATACAACCTGGAAATGGTTCATCTAGATCAACATCCCATAATCGAAAACGGTCTACTCCAAGCTGATCGTCCAACGGCGCGAGGAAGATACGGTAAGATCCAGCGTTATTTTCTAACGTGTTCCATATAAACTGCTCTGATGATCATATGACCCACACTAGGTGAATGATATAACGTTGCCCACGGAATTATAAACGACCCCCCGCCCATCCGGTCAACATCAGATGATACAAAGTAACTTCTAGAAGTACCTCCAGTTGAAATTTTTTATCTGGCACCGATCGCTACCAAACTGTATTTGATCATCAATATAATGCATTTGGGGCTATAAATCAAGTTCTGGAGAAAACGGCAGAAAACGATAAAAACATACTTATACTTTAGACCATATTTTAGTATGAATATGTGAATGAAAAAGTATAACGTTGCTACACCCTGAACAATGGATATAGGACATTGAATGGGCCATAATAATGTCGATTTAGCAATAGAATTTAAAAAGTTATAGCCCTGCAAAGAAGGGGAACTTCTCCATAGACAAATAGAGCTGGCTAGGGATGGTAAATTATGAATTTAACCATGGCGATCAAAGTGTTAACCTAGAAGTTAATTATTTGTTCTCCCCTGTCCACAAAAGTTACTCAACATACTTTTTCTTAGATAAGAAATGACTACCTTCCCCTTCCCCAAGCATAGCTGTCTCTTAATGACACGGTACAGACAGGATGTTAATTGAGAACTAGTTGTAAAATATATCTGCATATCTGTACTGTCTTGATTTTGTGCTGAATAAAAAAAAAATTTGAACTGAAGAAATGACTACCTTCTACAAAATAATGTGACTATCAGGCAATAGTAATAATATCAGGCCATGCACCACTTCTGATGATTATCAGTTTATATCTGCAGAATTAACCAAATGTCTAGAACACAACCAGACCCCGGGGATGTCTTCATTGACAGTTTGGGAAACAATGGAAGCTGTATTTGAGAGGGCAGATTATATCATACAATGTTCAGCTGCAGGAAACACAAATAGAACATCTTGTGAAACAAACTAATGATATTCTACATAGAGACAGAATAATATCTCACTCCCCTTCATCTGATCTCTACAAACAACCTCTGGTCCTTCAGACAGAGTTTAATGTCTCATCAACCGGGCCATCATGCTGAGAATCTTATTAACAAATCAAAGTACAGAATTTATGAATTTGGAGAAGAAGCAGGGAAGACTCATCAATTGCATAAAAAATTGAAAATAGTCTATTCAAGATTAAAGACGAATATGGAGCTACACAAATAGAATATTCCAAAATCAGTGATTCAGTACATTATTCACAATTGTACACTTCAGAGTCATGTAACAATGAGTCTTCTCATTTTTTTTTTTTTTAAATTGATCTTTTTCCCCCTCCATTTTCCTCAGATTTTTCTCCCATCCCAATGTTAGTCGTATGCCAATTCCCAATCCCCTTCCTGGTCGCTGCGCACTTACCCCCCACAGTCAGATCATCTGGGAGAGTGGAGGCTATCACGTGCTTCCTCCGACACACGTCCAGCCAATCACAGCTTCTTTTCACCTGGCAGCGCGGATCCTCCCTGAGAGGGCGTAGCGTGTGGAAGGATCACACTATCCCACTCAGGTCTTATCCGCGCTTAGCAGGCGCCCCGACCGAACTGTAGGAGTCGCTGTTTACAACGACCCGGACCCACCCCACCAGCTTCTCCCACCCTCTAATACCGCCAATTGTATTAGTGTGAACGGCCAGCCAAGCTGGTGACAACCCCGGAGCTGTGAGCTGGATTCGAACAGGCGAATCCAGCTCACAGCTCCGGGGGTTGGTGATGAACACAATCTCCGCTACGCCACCTAACCGCCTCTGGTCTCATTCTTTTGATGATTTAAGAATTCCTACAATAGATGAAATCACTGCTGCAGAACTAGAGGGTCCTCTCTCTGTAGGGAGAGGGACCCTGTCAGACCCCCGCCCCCTTCGGACGGGCGTCCCCCAGGGCTTGGTCCTTGGACCCCTCCTCTTCTCCCTCTATAATGTTACCCAAATCTCTGGGTAACATTATCACGCCTCATGCCTTCTCGTATCACTGCTATGCCGATGATACTCAACTCTTCCTCTCCTTTCCACCCTCAGATATCCATGTGTCTGAGCGGATCTCGGCCTGTCTGTCCGATATCTCCGCCTGGATGACGACCAACCACCTCAAACTGAACCTAAGCAAAACAGGATTGCTTCACCTGCCGGCCAAATCCTCCCCGCTGACCGACCTTTCCATAACAGAACCTTGGTGTTGTCCTTGACGACTGCCTGCACTTCTCTGCTCACATCGCAGCAAGAACCAGAACCTGCATATCTACCGATCACTGCCACCAAGCCTCTTCAACTAATTCAGAACGCAGCCGCCCACCTGATCTACAAGATACCAAAGTCAGCCCATGTTACCCCACTTCTTAGGGACCCGGCACTGGCTCCCCATTGCTGCACGAATTAGCTTCAAGGTCCTCGACCTGGCATATGGTCAATGGTCTCCAACCACACACCCTCAAGACCCCTACGCTCTACATCCTCTGGCCGCCTCGGACCCACTCCTATCCTTGCTCCGGGAGGGTCATCCTCGGACTTCTATTCTCGGACTTCCCACCACAGACTGCCAAAACCCGACCAATCTTTCGCCATTGACTAAAAACACACTTCTGTAATCAATATCTCAAATTGAAAAAAAATTTATAATAACCCTCTTACTGTTCTCTATCATGCACTCTTCTTTTATTTAATTCTTTTTAATATGTTTTTGTAGATTTGTATTGGTTTGTACTACCGGGCAGTCCGGTAGAGAGAGAGAGGGAGAGGAGGAAATGGGAGACCGAGCAGGGGAAGACATTCGGCAAAGGACGCCGGGTCCGGGAGTCGAACCCAGGTCGGCCGTTTCGCGACGCAGCGCGTTACATGGTGTGCTACTAGAGCACCCCTATCATGCACTCTTCTATACTAATATGTCTTCACAACTATGCACTCAACACTGCACCACCCAAGTTTCAGCACTGTTTGATGAACATTGTTACTCAGCTGAAAGAGTTGTACCCTTCCTCCTGTTGACTTGTCGTACAGACCATCGACCATTGCAATCAAGTCTATGCAATATGGGAAATTGCGGAGGCCTGATGGATTTTGAAGCTTATATACATTTTATATCATTGATCCTCCAAAAGAACCTACTTGAATGCAGCTCCAATCCCTATATCCATTTCGAATGTTGACAGTACATTTCTAGATAAAATGCTAGCTCATAGTCTCATTGCAGTGCATCCCCATCTTATTTTTACAAAAACATTATTCCTCAAATATGGAATCAAAATAATTCACAAGAACCTATTGCAGACATCGTCAGGAGGGTGGACTAGGCTCACCTAATCTTTGTTATTATTATTGGGCAGAATGTCACGTTATATATACTAGATGAATGTCACCGCAGACACTGCCCCTAAACGGTTAGAAGATAAAACTTAATACCATTATAAGGTATTATATAGTCTCTTCTTACTTCCGAGTGTCAACAGTCTCTACTGAATCACACAACATCAACATTTTAGTTATCTAGACTAAATAGGTATCCGGATGGCGTCCCTCGCAAAGGGAACGAATCTAGGAGGCCAGAGTGTTGAACTTTAGGCGCCAGAAAAGACATAGGCCATGGGAGATAACCAAAGGCCGACTTTCAGGGTGATAACGAGGGTGATATCAGGCCAGGGAAAGAGAGGACCTGCGCTCTTCGGTAAGGTAGCTCCCAGATAAAGGATCCAGAGAGAACCTTGGAGCAGCCTAATCCGTTTGTAACCATGTTGATGTTTATGCCAATGTCATAGAGAGAATACCGGGAGCCGGTGTGTCGCATATTGAATCTCAAGGGGAGATTTAATTTGAGTGACATTTCTTCATCAACAAATCACAACACAATGCAGAGTTCTATCCTGAAGGATGACGGGATAGGCAACATTGATTAAAGGTCAACAGAATCTAACACTTAGAAAACTCATCTTGTGACCGACCACCTCAAATATGATTACAAATATGGACACAGTACAGACAATACTTCTCACTCATCGATTTTTTTTTTTTTTTTTATCTTTATTTCGAACATGTAAATGAATACAAACAAAATAAATAACTAAACAAAATCAAAACATAACTCGATTTACATGTTCAAAAAGAGTAGGAAGAAGTATACACTTATTTAATCCTACCCCTTTTCCACTACTTAAATGAGTGTACTAATTTAAAACATAAAACAAAAAAAATATATATATATATGCAAAAAAAACGATATATGTAAAACATGAAAGAAATAAAATAAAAATGTAAACACCCGTGAATATCAAGTCCCTTCCTCATCCCTGTACCTCGTGAACATCATTTCCTTATACATCAGTTTGAATTGTCTCATGTTTCACTTCATGCTCCTATAATGAAAAATAACTCTTGTTGATAAGAGTGGACAAAGCCAACTAGAGCACTGAGGTAGTCAAATCAGTTGCTTCTGGACGGAGTGGACGCTCCACAATATAGGCTCAAATCTAACAGGTGACCTGAGCCTGTGGGGTGTCTGCCCCCAAGCTGTGGAACAGTTTACCTTTACATATTAGATCTGCTCCAACCCTAGAGATTTTTAAGTCTTTGTTATGGCTTTTCATTCAGGTTGACCAGTACATCCGTGTTTCTATTTGACTGTGCATTTTTATATTGAATTTCTATTGTTATTTGTGTCGTACTGTTTGCAGTACTTTTTCCGTTTGTGTAAATTCTGCACCTAGTGTTGTATTTCTATTAGTATTGTATTTACAGTACTTTTGTACTTTGTATTGTGCAGCACTTAAAATAAATACATCTGACCTTCACCTATCGTTGACGGAGCCTTCGGTATCTGGGTTAGGAATGGAATCAACACCCTAAGAGACATCTATATAGATAAGAGCTTTGCATCATTGGAACAGATTGTAGCAAAGTGTGAGATCCCATGCTCTCTTTTTTTTCTCCAACTGAAATTGTACTTGCCACTCTAATGGTGCATAGAATATAATAGAATACAAACGTAAAAACAGTGTAAACACTAAAAACCGGGTATAGAAATAATAAAATGTCAATATTGCACATAATTGTACAGTGCACGGTAATGGTTCTCAGCATCTTTTCATGTTCATATTGAGTGTGCAAATTGCTTTGGGGAAGAAACGGTCTGGAGGTGCGTGTTTTGGCTGACCTAAAACACCTGCCCATTACCAACTAAAGCTCTTTTGGAGTCTATTTTAGAACAAAAGGCTTATTGCAAAAGGGATTATTGTAATTGTCTACTCTAACTAACATTTATGTAAAACCAGTGGGAACAGGACCATGGCACAGAGATCCCTGGTGGAATTTGGCAAGAAGCTATAGATAGGATACACTCATCAATGTTTAAGTCATAGAATTAACCTATTTTAAGCCCCCAAATGAGTTGAATAAGCTCAAACCCTGCCCTTTTTTCTTGATCCTCCAATCACAACCATTGCTTCCTTCGGGACAAAAAAAACAACAGTTGTGATTGGAGGATCAAGAAAAGAGGACAGGGTTTGAGATAGGTCAATTTCTGGCAATCAAGGTCAATTTCTGGCAATCAATATTCCATTTATTTTCAGAGTACTTCTACAGACGCAAGTAGAATCTTGTGCCACACACTACAGTAGTATATGGGCAGGATCTTTGCCTCAACCAAAATGGCAAGAATATCAGTGTCTGCGACCCTTATAGCGAGACAACTTATATTACTTCAATGGAAAGGTACAACATCCCCCAACATTAGTCTCTGCATATGCAAATCAGATATGTCACAACAATAGATATACCATATATATTATTACATATTATAACATATGGCAACTGTCAACATATGTCATAACTTATGTAGATAAGATGAGAGCAATATCTCACCGTAATAGGACTACCAAGCTTTCCTTTCTTACAGTAAGATAAGGTAAGATATTCCTTTATTGATCGGGTGTCAGAGCAGCATGGGGGGGGGGGGGGGTACTGGTATGGGCAGGGTAATAGAAGACATAAATATAGGCAATCAAATTAGTATATATATAAAAAGTTTGTATATAAAAAAACTGTAAACAAGGTGCATTCTTTTCTTTTTATCAATCTCTCTTCCTTTGAATATAAATGTTAAATGTATGTTTGACTATAAAGCATTAGGTGCAAAAAAGGCTGGGATGCCGTTGGGAGTAGGAAGTGAGACTGTGGGAATATAGATGTTTAAAAAATTTGATCTCTCAACTGTACTTGATGTCCAATGTAAGGGGAAACAAAAAAAAAAAAAACAATATGATCTCCTTCAAGCAACATTCTCCACACCAACGGCAACCAGTGTACATTAATTCACAACACAGAGTAAGATTCCCCCCGCCTGCATATCTCCAACAACAACACCTAGCATTTCCAGACACTATTCTCAGGTCAACAGCCATGACTTCTCTCGCTCTATCTCTATCTATATCTCCCTCTCAATCAGAGTCCATTACAGAGCATTTTCCCATGGCCAGATGCCGATGATACTCAACTCTTCCTCTCCTTTCCACCCTCAGATATCCATGTGTCTGAGCGGATCTCGGCCTGTCTGTCCGATATCTCCGCCTGGATGACGACCAACCACCTCAAACTGAACCTAAGCAAAACAGGATTGCTTCACCTGCCGGCCAAATCCTCCCCGCTGACCGACCTTTCCATAACAGAACCTTGGTGTTGTCCTTGACGACTGCCTGCACTTCTCTGCTCACATCGCAGCAAGAACCAGAACCTGCATATCTACCGATCACTGCCACCAAGCCTTTTCAACTAATTCAGAACGCAGCCGCCCACCTGATCTACAAGATACCAAAGTCAGCCCATGTTACCCCACTTCTTAGGGACCCGGCACTGGCTCCCCATTGCTGCACGAATTAGCTTCAAGGTCCTCGACCTGGCATATGGTCAATGGTCTCCAACCACACACCCTCAAGACCCCTACGCTCTACATCCTCTGGCCGCCTCGGACCCACTCCTATCCTTGCTCCGGGAGGGTCATCCTCGGACTTCTATTCTCGGACTTCCCACCACAGACTGCCAAAACCCGACCAATCTTTCGCCATTGACTAAAAACACACTTCTGTAATCAATATCTCAAATTGAAAAAAAATTTATAATAACCCTCTTACTGTTCTCTATCATGCACTCTTCTTTTATTTAATTCTTTTTAATATGTTTTTGTAGATTTGTATTGGTTTGTACTACCGGGCAGTCCGGTAGAGAGAGAGAGGGAGAGGAGGAAATGGGAGACAGAGCAGGGGAAGACATTCGGCAAAGGACGCCGGGTCCGGGAGTCGAACCCAGGTCGGCCGTTTCGCGACGCGGCGCGTTACATGGTGTGCTACTAGAGCACCCCTATCATGCACTCTTCTATACTAATATGTCTTTACAACTATGCACTCAACACTGCACCACCCAAGTTTCAGCATTGTTTGATGAACATTGTTACTCAGCTGAAAGAGTTGTACCCTTCCTCCTGTTGACTTGTCGTACAGACCATCGACCATTGCAATCAAGTCTATGCAATATGGGAAATTGCGGAGGCCTGATGGATTTTGAAGCTTTGAATACATTTTATATCATTGATCCTCCAAAAGAACCCACTTGAATGCAGCTCCAATCCCTATATCCCTTTCGAATGTTGACAGTACATTTCTAGATAAAATGCTAGCTCATAGTCTCATTGCAGTGCATCCCCATCTTATTTTTTACAAAAACATTATTCCTCAAATATGGAATCAAAATAATTCACAAGAACATATTGCAGAGACATCGTCAGGAGGGTGGACTAGGCTCACCTAATCTTTGTTATTATTATTGGGCAGAATGTCACGTTATATACTAGATGAATGTCACCGCAGACACTGTCCCTAAACGGTTAGAAGATAAAACTTAATACCATTATATGGTATTATATAGTCTCTTCTTACTTCCGAGTGTCAACAGTCTCTACTGAATCACACAACATTAACATTTTAGTTATCTAGACTAAATAGGTATCCGGATGGCGTCCCTCGCAAAGGGAACGAATCTAGGAGGCCAGAGTGTTGAACTTTAGGCGCCAGAAAAGACATAGGCCATGGGAGATAACCAAAGGCCGACTTTCAGGGTGATAACGAGGGTGATATCAGGCCAGGGAAAGAGAGGACCTGCGCTCTTCGGTAAGGTAGCTCCCAGATAAAGGATCCAGAGAGAACCTTGGAGCAGCCTAATCCGTTTGTAACCATGTTGATGTTTATGCCAATGTCATAGAGAGAATACCGGGAGCCGGTGTGTCGCATATTGAATCTCAAGGGGAGATTTAATTTGAGTGACATTTCTTCATCAACAAATCACAACACAATGCAGAGTTCTATCCTGAAGGATGACGGGATAGGCAACATTGATTAAAGGTCAACAGAATCTAACACTTAGAAAACTCATCTTGTGACCGACCACCTCAAATATGATTACAAATATGGACACAGTACAGACAATACTTCTCACTCATCGATTTTTTTTTATTTTTTTTTATCTTTATTTCGAACATGTAAATGAATACAAACAAAATAAATAACTAAACAAAATCAAAACATAACTCGATTTACATGTTCAAAAAGAGTAGGAAGAAGTATACACTTATTTAATCCTACCCCTTTTCCACTACTTAAATGAGTGTACTAATTTAAAACATAAAACAAAAAAAATATATATATATATGCAAAAAAAACGATATATGTAAAACATGAAAGAAATAAAATAAAAATGTAAACACCCGTGAATATCAAGTCCCTTCCTCATCCCTGTACCTCGTGAACATCATTTCCTTATACATCAGTTTGAATTGTCTCATGTTTCACTTCATGCTCCTATAATGAAAAATAACTCTTGTTGATAAGAGTGGACAAAGCCAACTAGAGCACTGAGGTAGTCAAATCAGTTGCTTCTGGACGGAGTGGACGCTCCACAATATAGGCTCAAATCTAACAGGTGACCTGAGCCTGTGGGGTGTCTGCCCCCAAGCTGTGGAACAGTTTACCTTTACATATTAGATCTGCCCCAACCCTAGAGATTTTTAAGTCTTTGTTATGGCTTTTCATTCAGGTTGACCAGTACATCCGTGTTTCTATTTGACTGTGCATTTTTATATTGAATTTCTATTGTTATTTGTGTCGTACTGTTTGCAGTACTTTTTCCGTTTGTGTAAATTCTGCACCTTGTGTTGTATTTCTATTAGTATTGTATTTACAGTACTTTTGTACTTTGTATTGTGCAGCACTTAAAATAAATACATCTGACCTTCACCTATCGTTGACGGAGCCTTCGGTATCTGGGTTAGGAATGGAATCAACACCCTAAGAGACATCTATATAGATAAGAGCTTTGCATCATTGGAACAGATTGTAGCAAAGTGTGAGATCCCATGCTCTCTTTTTTTTCTCCAACTGAAATTGTACTTGCCACTCTAATGGTGCATAGAATATAATAGAATACAAACGTAAAAACAGTGTAAACACTAAAAACCGGGTATAGAAATAATAAAATGTCAATATTGCACATAATTGTACAGTGCACGGTAATGGTTCTCAGCATCTTTTCATGTTCATATTGAGTGTGCAAATTGCTTTGGGGAAGAAACGGTCTGGAGGTGCGTGTTTTGGCTGACCTAAAACACCTGCCCATTACCAACTAAAGCTCTTTTGGAGTCTATTTTAGAACAAAAGGCTTATTGCAAAAGGGATTATTGTAATTGTCTACTCTAACTAACATTTATGTAAAACCAGTGGGAACAGGACCATGGCACAGAGATCCCTGGTGGAATTTGGCAAGAAGCTATAGATAGGATACACTCATCAATGTTTAAGTCATAGAATTAACCTATTTTAAGCCCCCAAATGAGTTGAATAAGCTCAAACCCTGCCCTTTTTTCTTGATCCTCCAATCACAACCATTGCTTCCTTCGGGACAAAAAAAACAACAGTTGTGATTGGAGGATCAAGAAAAGAGGACAGGGTTTGAGATAGGTCAATTTCTGGCAATCAAGGTCAATTTCTGGCAATCAATATTCCATTTATTTTCAGAGTACTTCTACAGACGCAAGTAGAATCTTGTGCCACACACTACAGTAGTATAATTATGGGCAGGATCTTTGCCTCAACCAAAATGGCAAGAATATCAGTGTCTGCGACACTGATATTACTTAAATGGAAAGGTACAACATCCCCCAACATTAGTCTCTGCATATGAAAATCAGATATGTCACAACAATAGATATACCATATATATTATAACATATGGCAACATATGTCATAACTTATGTAGATAAGATGCGAGCAATATCTCACCTTAATAGGACTACCAAGCTTTCCTTTCTTACAGTAAGATAAGGTAAGATATTCCTTTATTGATCGGGTGTCAGAGCAGCATGGGGGGGGGGGGGGGGGGGTACTGGTATGGGCAGGGTAATAGAAGACATAAATATAGGCAATCAAATTAGTATATATAAAAAGTTTGTATAAAAAAAACTGTAAACAAAGGTGCATTCTTTTCTTTTTATCAATCTCTCTTCTTTTGAATATAAATGTTAAATGTATGTTTGACTATAAAGCATTAGGTGCAAAAAAGGCTGGGATGCCGTTGGGAGTAGGAAGTGAGACTGTGGGAATATAGATGTTTAAAAACATTGATATCTCAACTGTACTGTACTTGATGTCCAATGTAAGGGGAAACAAAAAAACAACAACAACATGATCTCCTTCAAGCAACATTCTCCACACCAACCAACGCAACCAGTGTACATTAATTCACAACACAGAGTAGGATTCCCCCGCCTGCATATCTCCAACAACACCTAGCATTTCCAGACACTATTCTCAGGTCAACAGCCATGACTTCTCTCCCTCCTCTATCTCTATCTATATCTCCCTCTCAATCAGAGTCCATTACAGAGCATTTTCCCATGGCCAGAAAGCCCCTTAAAAACACACCACAACATGACCAGCTCAGTCAGAGAGAGCCGCTCAGCTCCCTATAAGACGGTTAGCTCATTAGCAATTGTGCTGTATGCACGCCTGGGGCCTCGAGCCAGCACCTGCACCCTGCCTGCACCGACTGCCAACAGCGGACCTAATGTGTCCCAAGTCTAACCTACACAGATCAACACTGGGTATAATCTGGGCCTTTTTCGATTAACGCCTTTGAAATATTAGATACTAGTAGTTGTATGTGTGGTTGATGCATAATCTGTCAGATGCACGACACAGCCTCAAAGAAGGAGGTCATGGTTAAAAATGTCACAAGATAAATCTTCATGTTTTACTACCTCATACTATAGTCTACCCATATAACTCTGTATGACAGCATGTAAAATAGTGCTGTATATATACACACACATTTATATTTACCGCATATATATCCATATTGGTCTGAATATACCTGCATATAATCCTTCTATATACCTACTTATACACCTGCATTTAACCCATATAACTCTGTATGATAGCATGTACAATAGTGCTGTATATACTGTATATATACATTTATATTTACTGCATATATATATCTATCCACATCTGTCTATCCACTCGGGTTGGATGCCAAACTTATTTTCGTTGTACTGTACTGTATAATGACAAAATACATTTGAATCTAATCTAATGTTTTGCCAGTATATGGAATGTTAATTTTGCCCAAGTCGGCCACCGTTAAGCCACCGCAGACGGTAACATTAACTTTCACCTAAAAATGTAGAGTGGAACTTGTGTTTATACTAGGGCTGACCCCTATTAGTCGATTAGTCGACTAATCGGGCGAAAGGAGCCGTAGTCGACTGTCAACCTCTTAGTCGAATATATATTAAAAAAATTTAAAAAATATAATTTTTTTTTTTTATCATTCTTTCCAAAATAAAAGAGGCCTAGAACCATGGCTAACGCTAATGGCACGCATACCAGAGGCTAACTGCCTAATAAAACAGAGGCACTGAAAGAGGATTTCAGCCATCTAATGAACACACTAGACTAGACAAATATCAAGATGTATCCATCAGTGGACCAATTGCATGCTTTTGCAGAGGACAAGAAGCCTTCAGTCGACTCCTTCAGACATTAAGCACCCCCCACAGCCCAAATGGAATGATATATATATATATTTTTTTTTAATATATAAAAAATATATATATATTTTGTCGACCAATAGTCGACCAACGGAAAATGTTGGCCAATCATAGTCGACCATCCAAATCCTTAGTCGGGGACAACCCTAGTTTATACCAAACGGCTAACGTTAGGCCTAATCAATGCCAGAGAGAGAACACTTGGTAAGAACAGCGGGGGGGTTTAGATAATGCTTAGATAAGGTTCAATCTCAAGGACAGAAAGCAGCCCGGCGCGGTTGAGCCACTAGGATGTTCTCGCTGTTCTCACGTCGTCGGCCACGTTCACACTGCAGGAAAAAGTGGCCCAAATCAGATGTTCTTCTTGCTCATAGTGACTCAGATCTGATGTGATCTGACTTTCCAATCACATGGAATCTGATCTATTCAATTCTGATGTGGGCCAGTTTCATAATGTGCTCCTAAATCAGATACAGGTGTTGTTTTAATTAGCTGCCCTCCGCTGCATTCAACTTAGAAATTAAACCATAAACTGTGACTTCAGTGTCCTCCATGTTTACCTCCGTCTTTGTTATTGTTCACCCTCCTCACCACCCTCCTCTCTTCCCTCTTCTCAGTCCTCTGAATAAACTGAGAGTAGCATAGTGGCAAGGGGATTGGGTTTCTTCTCCCGACTAAGGATTTGTATAGTCGACTTTGATTGTCCGAAATTTGCAGATCGTCGTCTGGTGGTCGACTACCCGCCCGAATGCAATTTCTTTTTAAATAAGTATATATATTTCTTTTTGGCGGGGGGGGGGTCATTCCATTTGGGCTGTGGGGGGTGCTTAATGTCTGAAGAAGTCGACTGAAGGCTTCTTGTCCTCTGCGAAAGCATGCAATTGGTCCACTGATGGATACATCTTGATATGTCTAGTCTAGTGTGTTCATTAGATGGGTGAAATCCTCTTTCAGTGCCTCTGTGCCTGTTTTCGTAGGCAGTTAGCCTCGCTGGTATGCGCGCCATTAGCGTTAGCCACGCTTCTAGGTCTCTTTGCTTTTGGAAAGAATGATTAAAAAAATTATTATAATAATAATCTTTATTTATTTTTTTGCATTCGACTAAGAGTTTGGCAGTCGACTACGGCTCTTTTTCGATCGATTAGTCGACTAATCGGGGTCAGCTCTAGTTTCTTCATTGAGCATTTATCCTCATTAGGGATGCCCCGATCACGTTTGTTGCCACCGATACCGATCACCGATCGTCGTGAGCCATATCGGCCGATACCGATCCGATACCGATCGTTTTTGATTAAAAAGAAATTAAAAATTATTTTATACATATATTTTTTTTTTTTTTATAAAATATATATATTATATAATTAGACTTGTACTTGTATTATCTGCAAGACATCGCCACCACGCAACAAGCTCCACTGTCTGTGTGTACTCTAGTAGCCTCCAGCTACAGCCAGGATTCTCCGGAGCTGCAGCTAGACCCTATACTCGAGTAGCCTGCAGCTACGGCCAGGATTCTCCGGAGGTGCAGCTGGACCCTATTGATCAAATTCAACAACATGCCCTCAGCTCGAATATGCATCGAATGAGTGTTATAAAACATTGATATCAGGAGCTATCTGTGGCTACTGCTGGCCGGCTATATAACGTTGATACAGCGCCTCTGTGAACTATTTAGTTCAGTGGGACATTTCGTTTTGAACAGTGAGCTGGCGTCAGCTAACATGAGCTAGCTGAGGTATCAATGATACACGTCTCTATACTAGACTTGCTGGAGAGTTTGTTGATGTCAGGAGCTTTCGGTAGCTGGCCGGCTAGATACCGTTCGGTTAGACAATGCCTCATCATGTATTGGACTGGAAGTGAATGGTTGACTGGGTCATTTTGTAACGGTAGCTAACGTTAGCTAAGGGAGACGCCGTCCTCCCGTCACACTAGACTAGACTAATAGACCCGTGTTTACATGCGCGCTGGAGGGAGGAGCAGACACCGCACAGCTCCCGGTGTCTGAGACAGAACTCAGCGAGACGAGCGAGTGAGATCGGTTTTGACGCTCGGCGAAAATAAAGCATTATCACCGATCACCGATCGCATATTTATACTGATTATCGGCCGATAACGATCGGTGGCCGATCGATCGGGGCATCCCTAATCCTCATCATTAAGGTGTTTTATTGTAATACATGTGTACTGTGCATGCGGGTCAGTTCAGGAGCGTGTGACCGGTTCACACTGGAATCTGAACTGGGCCACATTTGAAAAATAATGTGAGCAGCTAAACAAAAAAATGATCGGCTCTGAGCAATAAATCAGGATTGAGCAGTAAGGCTTGCAGTGTGACCGTAGCACTCATTATGCCTACTCCAACCCCCTGCCACTCCAACCCACAAACTCGTCTGCATAATCCAAGCATCGACTCCGCGTCAAAACTCGGGTGCGTTGCTGCACAGTAATGTGCTCTGTTGAATAAAGGCGATTCAGACTCATCAGGCTCCATTAGCCTAAAGCTGACCGCAGCTAAAACAAACTCTCCATACTGCAGATTCTGGGTGAGATATTTAAACAAGTGGAGCACTGAGGGGGAAGTACACGTGAGTGGAGATTACTATGACCACACAAACCCACTGTTAGGAAAGTGTATGAAATTCAATGATTTGGTTTATGATAAAAAAAAATGTATGCAAATCATGTGCTAAAAGTTACTCAGACTGTTTTTCAATACGGGGGAGAGCGAATATGATTTGAGATGTTTGTAAATGTACTGTTCGAAAAGCTAAGAAAGGGATTAAAAGGAGATGTATTTCTATTGTTGGGGTTAACTTGTGGAACAATGCCGATATACATTTAAGAAAAAGTAATTCGCTTTTGTATAGCTATTTTCAAGGGTCACAAATGGGAAAACCTTTATTTCGTTTTTGTTTTGGAGGCTTACTTTGATAAGAATATAGGACAGGCATAGATAAGCACCCTGTTTGAGTGTGTATAATGCTTCTATCTTCGTCTAGTAGTCTATCTGTGTCAGTCTGTGTTCTATATAACACACACCGGTTACCGTCCCACAGGGGCAGCGCTGGGACTCCTCCCTCCTCTCCATTGGCTAACCACAGCGAGCTCCCGGTTATAATCATTAACGCTGGCCAATGGTAGAGACCACGAGCGGGCCACAAACAACACATTCTTGTCACAGGGGCATTTCTACAAATCCCTACAGTCCTCCGCTTTGAGCCTAATCTGTGCAGACCGGTGCCCGTTTCCTTTTTACTACAAAGCCATAAATTCCACCTCAAAAGAGTCATGACATTCTGACTGTACGTCTTACTATGCGCCGAGTTGAAAGAAAGCAGAGAGCCATACTGCTCTACTGGCCTGTTTCCGCGTCTGGCGTCTACCCGCCCTCGACGTGAAGTGCTGCCGACCCTGGGCCGGCTTACCGCTAGGGGGGGGGGGGGGGAGACGCCTGTCGGATAGCGTTGGGTTCTGGCTCTGTGGACGGCTGCGGTCAGGTCACTCGAGAGCGGCCTGGCCCGAGAGCAGGGTTGCCCCACAAACTGTGCTGCTGAGAGGCAGAGTTGCTGCTGCTGCTGCCTATATGTCCGTGAGACACGGCTTGTCTGTTCGGTGGAAGTCTCTGCAGGGCAGCAGGGAGGGAGGGGGGAGGGGGCAGACAGGGCGACATACAGTCAGGGACTGAGGCCCGTTTCGGAGACCAGTCTGTATAATGATGTGCAGTTGCAGGGCAGGGCAGGGCTGTCTGGAGGCCGAGGAATGCACAAGGAGTCTCCCTCCCTCTTCCGGGATGTGACTTGATTCAGAGGAGCACCGTTCCCTGACCGTGATGAAAAGGGATCTAGGAGTGGGCATGGATGTCGAGCCAAGAGCTATTGGTACTTGAGTAATAGCTGCCCTTTCGAAATACCCCCCTTTAAAACCCCTTGTCAACAAGAGACAAATAGGAGCTAGCTAGGCTACATTATTTTCACAGTACACACACAGTGGGAGACATAATGCAAGGCTTGGGACGTTGTGAGGAGGGGAGCGAGGCTGTGAGAGAGAGAGAGAGAGAGAGACTCTGAGAGAGAGAGAGGATGACAGAGCGAGAAAGAGAGGGAGAGAGAGGATGACAGAGAGAGAAAGGAGAAGGGCTGACAGAGAGAGAAAGAATGACAAAGAGAGAGAGAGGCTGACAGAGAGGATGACAGAGAAAGAAAGAGAGAGAGGATGACAGAGAGAGGATGACACAGAGAGGATGACAGAGAGAGAGGATGACACACGAGAGAGAGAGAGAGAGAGAGAGAGAGAGAGAGAGAGGATGACAGAGAGAGAGGATGACAGAGAGAGATGATGACAGAGAGAGAGAGAGGATGACACAGAGAGAGAGGATGACACGGAGAGAGGATGACAGAGAAAGAGAGAGATGATGACAGAGAGAGAGGATGACAGAGAGAGGATGACACAGAGAGGGAGGATGACGAGAGAGAGAGAGAGAGGATGACAGAGAGAGGATGAGAGAGAGAGAGAGAGAGAGAGAGAGTGAGAGAGAGAGAGAGAGAGAGAGAGAGAGAGAGAGAGAGAGAGAGAGAGGATGACAGAGAGAGGGGATGACACAGAGAGAGAGAGAGAGAGAGAGAGAGAGGAGAGAGAGAGAGAGAGAGGATGACAGAGAGAGGATGACAGAGAGAGGGGATGACACAGAGAGAGGATGACACAGAGAGAGGATGACAGGAGAGGATGACAGATAGAGAGAGGATGACACAGAGAGAGGATGACAGATAGAGAGAGGATGACACAGAGAGAGGATGACAGGAGAGGATGACAGATAGAGAGAGGATGACACAGAGAGAGGATGACACAGAGAGAGGATGACAGGAGAGGATGACAGATAGAGAGAGGATGACACAGAGAGAGGATGACAGGAGAGGATGACAGATAGAGAGAGGATGACACAGAGAGAGGATGACAGAGAGAGAGGATGACACAGATAGAGAGAGAGGATGACAGAGAGGGGATGACACAGAGAGAGGATGACACAGAGAGAGGATGACACAGAGAGAGAGGATGACAGAGAGAGGTTGTTGTTCTGCAGTACAGTCATTACTCAGAGCAGGGAGTGGAGGCTGATTCATGACAAAAGCAAAGAATGAAAGGGGAGAAGAAGGAGGGGGGTGAGGGCCGGGTTGTGGATTTCCCGTTGCCGACCCTGGAGAGCTCGCTAAGCCAAATCACAAGTGCCTAATGAGCGGGGAGAGAGGGAGAGAGAGAGAGGCGCAACTCCAACACACAGCAGTGCCAGATCACCATAACAACCGACCAGCTGACCCACAATGCACTTCAGCGCAAGCCTGAGCACAGCAGTGTGCTCCCCGGGCTCCGCGGCGGCTCTCCGCTCGGGAAACCACCGGCCCGGCGAGCGGAGGCCTGGCAAACCCAACCAGAGGAAAAATGTATACCTCATCAATTAGCCCCATCGGCACCAAATCACCACCAAATCACTCCGCGAAGTCCACCTGCCGCCCGCGTGTCAACTAAGGCTGAGACGATATGCCATTTGGAAGAATCGATAAATCTGGGCCAAATTATCTATCAATATCTATATTTTTATTAGTATAATTTTTTTGTAATTTTTTTTTAATTATTATTAGTTAAACAACTAATTTATGTTTATCTCGCAGCAATTCTTTGTTGTTGCCGCCATATTTAGTGTTACAGATTTCCCCATTCAAAACTACCAGGCAGTGATCCATCTCATTTTATAGTCGGCACAGTGCAGAGTTGCAATTCAACTGAATTTACATGAAATGGGGATGTTTTAACTAAAACATGCCACAAGACCTAGTGTTTTAGTATAGAATATATATATTTTTTTTTAATAAAACAAATGTTTCTCTCTCTCTCTCGCTCTACGAGGAGCAGGGCTGTGCTTTTACACACACACACTCGCGACTCGAGTCTCTCACACATGCACACACGGCGCGCGCTGTGTTTAACGGAAGGTAGACCAATCTCAGTCACTCTTATTGTCTGGGACCAAATTCGGTCACGCCCCATTTTGCGTGACATCCAGTCTTTTTTTTACCGTCAGCGTTTGGGAATTTCATGTCGACAGGTAGATGAAGTGAAATTATACTTATTTTAGAATATATATATCAGAATATATATATCAAATTTCATGAGTATTCATCTATATTTAGTCATCTAAAGACCATTAGATATGAACCTATGTACCCGTAAAAAGTGGGAATCTCTAGAATGTGTTTTGGGCGACGGTGTTTACGGAAGTGCGGGTAGCATCTCAAGTTGACGTTATACTATAACTTACACAACACTTTCTGTTGTCAGTAGATGGCAGCATTGGTTTAAAATTAAAAGGTGAAAATGTGAAAACTACAAAATGAATACAATTCCCAAGACCTTTAGCACAGGTCACTGGGACGCGTCTATTCTTTGACGCGATCTGAACAGCGTTAAACTATTAATGGGACCCGAGTACAGTAATCGAGAATGGTCACCCAATTATCTTAACAAAAGTGCATCATTAGCATTATGTTTATTGTCTAAACGGGAACATAATGGTACAATTTAAGATTTGAATGTTATCCACATATAAAGGACAAATAAAACATCGTTAATTTGTAAGAAACCTCAATGAAAACTGCGCAGGGTAAGTTATATTCGCTATTGTTATGAAAATGTGATAGAATCCTATAAAAATGTGGACGCATTTGGTCACCGTGACTTATAGCTCTGTGCTCACGACGAGTACCTGCCAGCGCATCACGCTCAGTGTTGAATTCAGTGATGACATCGTTGCCGTCTGACCCTGCCTAGGCTTCTGGCAACGAGGAGAGCTCAGGAGACACCGCGCCATCTAACCTGCAACGTTCTGTTTTCCCGTCGTGTAACCTTAGCCTTAGTGTCAACAGCAGAGCCGGGACGAGATCAGATTAGATTTGAATCCATCGTCAACATAGGCCTACGGCACACAAGTACAGTACAACGAAAAGAAGTGTGGCATCACAGCCAGAGTGTAAACGTAACGGTGAAGTGCAATAGAGGCTTTAGTGCAAAACGTAACAGCGCTGCAAAGGCATCCTTTCTGGTCGTTAAGAGAGCGATTATGACGATGGTGGCGAAATCTGATTATGTCTGAAATATGAATTAACCCCATTCCGCCGGGCTGGTACCTTGTGAGGCGGAGAGCGAGGCAAACAGGGGATCAGGATCAGCAGGGGAGGCTTACTGGACAGGAACCTCTCTCATAACACATGCTTCCCCGACGACCCACGGCTCAAAGCGCTCAGAAAAAGCAATCTGGGTTAGCATTATACAAAGCCCATCTGGATAATAATAATAATGTCCCCTTGTCCGTATTAACCAACACTATAATATGAGATCGGCGACGGCGATCCGGTAACGCGTCTCGCCTGGGGGAATAAAACGAGAACCCGCCCGATAAAGATTTTTTTTTATTACAGGCCGATAAATTAAAAAAAAAAAAGGGCCACGACGACGACGGAAGGAGACTGTTGTGAGATGATTCCTTTTTTTGCGTTAGTGATCCGGGGGATAAAGTACGCCACTTCCAATTTCAGCTGAGCTCTGGACTAATGGTGTTCACTTGACCGAAAACCTGCCTACACAGCGGTATGATTTAAGACAAAGTGTCGGTGACCTTAGCCAAAACCAACAGGGCTGTGGGGAGGGGGGGGGGGGCTATACAGTGGGCGATGTGGCCGACTGCGTTACATTGGGGAGCAAATACATGATTGAGAGCCGTTAGGACTATCTTAAAAAAGGTGCTGTAAGTGGTATTTCCTTGTATAGATAAGTGTTAAATAGCTCTCTACATTCTGATAGCCATCACTGATATGGAGTGTTTGGTCAGTAACACGGGTCTCTCTCAGTCCCTCCGCTCTGCAGTCAACAAAACACAAGTATTCTGGGATCCCTTCCCACTTAATCCAATCAGGAGAGAGAACATTAGATTATTATTTTTTTTACTTATTTCAAGAAATCTTGCCAAGCTAAATTTGTTTGCGGTACTGGCAGATTATATTACTTGTTTCAAGCACATATTTGCTTATAACTAAGTTGTATTTCTTATTTTTGTCAGACCATTTTTGCAGTGTTGGATAATGTATTTTGTTTACTGCAGAGCGGAGGGACGTAGTACAGTGGTAGACCATGTATACCATCGTAACTATTACTACTACTGTCTGATTGAATCCTGCCACTCATTACTGTTCACTACTACTACTGTTATCACCATTATCTGCATTACTTGCACTTGTTGTTCTATGTTCTATTATTATTAATCTCATTTATAATAGTGTTTGCAGATTTGTATTGAGATGTCCTTATAGAACCCATCACTGTCTTACGTTTGAGTCGTTAAACTGGCTTTCCCCTCAACTCAGAAGACATTTTCATTGGTTGCTTTTCGTTTACAAATGTATTTACTTTAATTATCCCCCGCTCTCTAAAGCAGTTCCTAATTCCATATAGTTCATCTTATAATTTAAGACACACAGATCATCCTTTCTTTGTCATACCTCAAACCACCAAAGTTATTGGTCGACTTGCCTTTAAATATAAAGCTCCAGCTGATTGGAACAAACTGCCTATTAGTTCACTCAGATCTCTCACTTCTTACCAGTTATTTAAGACATCTTTGTTTACTCATCTGCAGACTACTTGCACTCGTTACTAATTGCATCTCTGGTGTACTGTGTTATGGTTTATATGTTTACAGATCAAACTGTAATTTTGTATGTACACTTATATGGGAACATAATATATATATTGACGATCCTCTTGGGAGGAATCAGTGTGGACTGTGGGGGTGAGCTTGGGAGAGCGTCAGTCAATGTATAAGTGTATTTTGTTGTCCTGTGTTTTGTTTTGTTATGTATTGTATTGTATGTTAAGGACCCCCTCGAAAACGAGATAGCATATCTCAAGAGGTTTATCCTTAGATTTCAAATGACTACCTATCCTACCTGTACCCCCTCCCCCCATGCTGCTATGACATTTTAATTTCTAAACTGTAAAACTCAAGAGCAAGATTCTAAACAAACACCCGATACTAAATAGTACACCATTACCTTCTCAAAACTCATCCTCGTTTAGTATTTTTTATGGATGAAAACGGACTCATTTGTTTATGTTTACATTTTGTCTTTACTGTGATTTGTACGTTTGTTGTGTTCGAGATAAATAAAAGATCAAATCAAAACATTACAATGTGCCAAAAAATGGTGTGCTGGTGTTTCCATGTCAGAAAACAAAGATATGGCGGGTCAGTCAGGTCCCCCTCTGGTAGGTCGTATGCTGGACTGGTGGATGATGACGTTGGTTCAGTCTGGATGGCAGATTATCTCTAATCTTCACAGATCTTTATCCTCAATCTGAGGAGTGATGGGGGCGGGGCCACTGGCAGGGGGATAAGCTACTGGGGTGGGAATCATCCAGCTAGCAGGAGATGCTGGAGGGAGCTGAAGGCTCCACAGTTCTGGTCAACTTCCAGACAGGGCCCCAGAGGGTGTGGTTTCTAGAAGCTTCCCTTCAGGACGCCCCTAGACTGCAGACAGGCGATATATACAGTCACATCTGGCACGGCCCGAGCTCTAATTGAGCACAAGCTGAATAACCATAATGCAAGATGTGATAAACAAAAGTAGACTGGAGGTCGATATCACATGGCATGATAAAGGTTAAAGGTGCAATAGGTGGTATTTTGTCGTTAACATAAGTGGTCTACAATGTAGAGCTAGAAATAATAGCTCTCTACATTCCGACAGCCATCACCGATATAGAGTGTCTGGTCAGTAACATGGGTCTCTCAGTCTCAGTCCCTCCACTCTGCATCTGCAATAAACACAAAATACATTTCCTGGTATCCCGTTCCCACTTTATCAAGTCAGGCGATAGAACTCCACACTGCAAAAATGGTCTGACAAAAATAAGAAATGAGAACTAGTTTTAAGCAAATATGGGCTTGAAACCAGTCAAATAATCTAGAAGTGTAGTAACTAGTAAGCAAATCTGGCTTGGCAAGATTTCTTGAAATAAGTCAAGAATATCTAGGGTTCTCTCTCCGGATTGGATAAAGTGAGAACGGGATACCAGAACATTTATTTTCTGTTCACTGCAGAGCAGAGGGACTGTATCAGTGATGACTGTCAGAATGTAGAGCTATACTAATACACTCATTTTAACAAGAAAATACCACATACATCACCTTTAAATGGCATTAGAGAGGTTACCAACTACTAGCATAGCTCAGTTAGTTGTTTATCTGCATCCGTGTAAATGTGTGCTCCGGTCATGTCACAGTGTGACAGATATCGTTGGCTTTATTATAAAATCAGCGCTGCAGCAGATTGCATCTCTTCCTAATGCTGCTGCTGCTGCATGACCCACTTTCCCAGCCTGCCACACTGCTGCCACGGTGCCAGTCAGCAGCAGCACAGAGAGCAGCACAAGGCCGGGCAGAGGTGGATGAGCTGCAGCAAACTGCAACAGTAGCAACAACAACAGCAGCAGGAGCGACAGCCAAGCTAGGAGTTCAGGGACAAGCCACTGACAACAACTGAGACGCATGTCAGCACCCAGATCTGAGACGGCGCTAGGGTTGCACAATACACCGATATTAGAATCGTATTGTCAGTTAAAGGAGTGAAACTCTGGAACAATATACCGGATGAAATAAAAAACAGCAGGAGTATTTTTAAGTTTAAAAAGATGTTTAAAAACAGGGTTCTAGAATCTTATAGTAAAATGTAACCTACAATTTCTTTTATTTTTTTTCCTACCATGAAACTCTGGTATTGAAAATTAATTTTAGATTTTCCTATGTTGGCTTATGTTCTTTTCAGGAAAGTTTTTTGTTGATTTTTTGTTTGTTTGATCTTGCAAACTTTTACTTTTTTTGTTCTTTTCTGAATCGGTTTTTGTTGATTGTTGATTTATTTTTTTGTTTGTTATATTTTGAATTTTTGAATTTGTTTTTTGAATTATGGGTAGGTTGCTCTATAAGCCTTCGGCTTCAAACCCATCCGTTTTGTTTGTTTATTTGTGAAAATGTTCGAAAAAAGATTTGTTTATTTATTTGTAAACATTCGAAATAAAATAATTCATTCATTCATTCATTCATTCATTGCGATACCCAGCCGTTAAAAAGCGGTCCAATAATACGCCAATTTTATTAGTATGGATACTTTTAGAATATCCTGGAGCTGCTCATAGTGGAGTCTGGGCAGAGTTACGTTTTGTTTGCCAAAAGTGAGGGAAGGGAGGGGCTGAGCCCAAAACACTCGACATATAATTATTTCATTACTTTTCCTGGTGTTTTAAGCTTTTGCCGTGGTATCGTTTTAGAACCGGTATCGTGACACTAAGGCTAGTATCAGTATCAAAGTAAACATTTTGGTATCGTTACACTTAGGCCTGCCACGATAACACATTTTGCTGGGCGATTAATTGCCCCCGAAAATATCGCGATAAGCGATATTATTGCGACCGGTTAGAGAATTTTTTTGAGAAATTTATTTCCCAAAACTTTTATTTTGAAGCCCACCGCTCCGTCTTTTCCGGTGTTTAAGACTTTTATTTTGAAGCCCACCGACCGGACCGGAAGTATTGTTGCGATTATCCTAGCCGACAACTTGTCTCGTCCGGTTGTGTTTTTTAGTTTTAACGTTAGCTACTAACGTTAGATGCAGCTACTACAGGCAATCAACGATGAGGAGGAAGCGTCAAAGCAGTATTATAATAGAATAGCTGTGGTGCGTAGGCACTGCAGCACGACTCGAAAACGACCTGCTATAATAAATTAATTCATGTTTAACTTGTCCCCGTCTCCAGTCCTTTGACTAGCCCCACCCGTTCATTGTAAACAATGATGCATGTAATTGTATTAAGGTTATTCTGTGTTATTCTAACGTTACACTACAAATAACGCTACTTGGTTAAAAGGAGCAACACTATTGAGAAATGTAGTTAAGCTATGTGGTGTTGCCCCACGGAGCTCCTGTGCTGTGCTGTAGTAAAGCCAGCGGCCCGCCTCCCAACACGGACAGTGACTGACAAGGGGCACTGGTTCCGCCTCATTAAAACAAACGCGCAAATAGCAATTAATCGCGCCCGTCAAAATCATTGCATTCATTTTAATTATCGCGGCAATTAATCGATTTATTGCTTATCGCGGCAGGCCTAGTTACACTAGACAGTGAGTGTGCGCACACACACACACACACACACACACACACACAGCTATAATAGCTACTACCCAACTAACAATTACCACAATAACATGGTAATTAAAGGCATATTGCAAGGTTGGCTATGGTTGTTTCGTCTTTCTTTTTTTGCAGGTATATACAATCCAAGTACCCAGAGGTAGTTCTTGGGTCACGAGGTAGAGCGGTTGTCTGGTAATCTGAAGGTTCCTGGTTTGATTCCAGCGGCTCCTCCCGGGCAGCGTGTCCAAGTGTCTTTGAGCGAAACACTTAACCCCTAACTGCTCTCGATGAGCAGGGCGGCACCGTGCGTGACCGTCTCTGCCGTCGGTGTGTGTGAACGTGTCAGTGAATGGGTGAATGTGAGGCATGAGTTGTAAAGCGCTGTGGATAAAAGCTGCTATATGAATGCAGTCCATTTACCATTGTTGAAAGTGGCAAGGAGCAGGTGGAGCCTCTAGGAATGCTAGTGAACATTTATTATTTAAAGGATTCTTTCTTCCTTCCTTCCTTCCCGTTTCACTTCAAATCTCAGCCTACCATTACAACATCATTAAAAAAAAATTATAAATCATTATCTTTAATGTTATTTGTCCTCTTGCTCAGCATATTTGAGCACAGAGCACCAATAGAGTCTGTGTTATGATTACAACGCTTGCTGAGGGAATGAGGTGATTTTAAACACAAGCACGTTAGCCTCTGAAATTCCCTCATCATAAAAACAATAATCACGGTTTATGTTTTCCGTCTTTGTATTATCTATATCCAACACTAAAGTTACAGTGACAACTCTGAAGTTAGTGACAACACTGAAGTTATAGTGACAACACTGAAGTTATAGTTGAAGTTATAGTGACAACACTGAAGTTATAGTGACAACACTGAAGTTATAGTGACAACACTAAAGTTATAGTGACAACACTAAAGTTATAGTGACAACACTAAAGTTACAGTGACAACACTAAAGTTACAGTGACAACACTAACGTTATAGTGACAACACTAAAGTTATAGTAGTGACAACACTAAAGTTATAGTGACAACACTAAAGTTACAGTGACAACACTGAAGTTATAGTGACAACACTAAAGTTATAGTAGTGACAACACTAAAGTTATAGTGACAACACTAAAGTTACAGTGACAACACTGAAGTTATAGTGACAACACTAAAGTTATAGTAGTGACAACACTAAAGTTATAGTGACAACACTAAAGTTATAGTGACAACACTGAAGTTATAGTGACAACACTAAAGTTATAGTGACAACACTAAAGTTATAGTGACAACACTAAAGTTATAGTAGTGACAACACTAAAGTTATAGTGACAACACTAAAGTTACAGTGACAACACTGAAGTTATAGTGACAACACTAAAGTTATAGTAGTGACAACACTAAAGTTATAGTGACAACACTAAAGTTATAGTGACAACACTGAAGTTATAGTGACAACACTAAAGTTATAGTGACAACTAGAGTTGTTCCGATACCGATACCAGTATCGGAAAAGCCGCCGATACTGGCTAAAATGCTGGTATCGGTATCGGCGAGTACCCTCTAATGCTGCGCTCCGATACCATATGACGTAATTTATCAACAACACTGTGGTCTGTTGAGTAAGCATTATAAAACAAACGTGTGCTTAATCGATTAAAGTGTCAATGCCATTTGTCATTTTAACAGCAGATACTTTCTTAAATGTCATCGTCCCGACAGAGCGGTGTTGACGGGGAGCTCATGGGTTCGCTTGGTGGCTGGTGTTATTAGCATTGAACAGCTAACCGAAAGCTAGCTTTAACATTACCTTGGCTAAAGTTGGGGCTATTCATATAATCCAGCAATAATGGCTGCAGACCTGCAAGCAAAGTACAGCAAGTTGGCAAAGGAGTATTCCAAATTAAATCACAATGTCACCAGTAACGTTACAGTCTTCTATGGTCTTCCCATATACCGGTAGCTCATGCTAGCTAACGGTAACGTCGTCATTGCACAATTGCACGTCGCGTACACAATTAATGACATGTTGCGGACAGCCATATCGGCGACAATGTTTAGCTTTTAGTGCCAAATGATAAGAGTCTGAGGCGGAGTCTCAAAAGAGAATGTTGAATATTTATTGTGCAAAAATCACAACAGATCCGACTGCTACTGAACGGAGCCTTGTAGACAGACTGAGTAGGGTATATCTGCAGAGCCAGTGGGTAGCGAGTGCAGCAACGTATAATGTCCGTGTGGATCATTGGAGTAGGGTATATCTGCAGTGCTGAAGCCCCATACTCATTGATTAATGATACTAATACAAATCTATACAATCACCTGTTGTTGAATAAATACCATTACTTTCTAGTTATGACTAAAAAACAGTATATATAAAACAGTATTTGTTAAAAAAAAAAAAAATTATATTTATAAAAAATTTATATAATATCGTTTTTTTTTTTTTATGTATGCACTGGTATCGGATAAGTATCGGTATCGGCCGATACCCAAAGCTTAGGTATCGGAATCGGATCGGAAAGGAAAAAATTGTATCAGAACATCTCTAGTGACAACACTAAAGTTATAGTGACAACACTGAAGTTATAGTGACAACACTAAAGTTATAATGAAGGACAACACTAAAGTTATAGTAGTGACAACACTAAAGTTATAGTGACAACACTAAAGTTATAGTGACAATAGGGCTGGGCGATAAAACGATAACGATAACTATCGCGATAAATTATTTCCTCGAAATAAACATGAAACGTGGTTGCAAAGTTTCGATATATCGATTGGATATGAGCACACGCACTAACAACCAATCAGTGAAGGAGATGGCCGACAGCGGAAGGAGACCCGGAGGTAGGACTCGTAAACAAGGCTGGCTAGGCTAATTAGCTTGCACAGCGCTATTTTACAGTTTACCTGCCGAGTTGGTGTGTGTTTTGAATTCTGAGGGTAACTGTTATAGTAGTGTGGGGTATACGGTGGACGTTGTTGCAATGTATTGGGGCGGAACAGAGTATTTTATGGTCATATTTAGTTCATCGTCATGGAATACACCGCTTGTAAACGAGGCTGGCTAGGATAATTAGCTTGCACGGCGCTATTTTACAGTTTACCTGCCGAGTTGGTGTGTGTTTTGAATTCTGAGGGTAACTGTTATAGTAGTGTGGGGTATACGGTGGACGTCGTTGCAATGTATTGGGGCGGAACAGAGTATTTTATGGTCATATTTAGTACATTGTCATGAGATACTCCACTTGCGCTGGCTAACTGCTAACGTGCGCGGACTGATGACGACATCAACTCGACTCTCGAGACATTCGCAGCAGCAAAACAAGTCTATTAATAGCCCGTCCATCGGCGCCGGGCATAACAAGTTAATTAAACTTGACAGACATTATATCAACGATAATTATCGATATCGAGTTATATGAAAATAATTTTATAATTTTATCGCGATAACGTTTTTGGCCATATCGCCCAGCCCTAAGTGACAACACTGAAGTTATAGTGACAACACTAAAGTTATAGTGACAACACTGAAGTTATAGTGACAACACTGAAGTTATAGTGACAACACTGAAGTTATAGTGACAACACTGAAGTTATAATGACAACACTTCAGTGACAACACTGAAGTTATAGTGACAACACTGAAGTTATAGTGACAACACTGAAGTTATAGTGACAACACTAAAGTTACAGTGACAACACTGAAGTTATAGTGACAACACTAAAGTTATAGTGACAACACTAAAGTTATAGTGACAACACTGAAGTTATAGTGACAACACTGAAGTTATAGTAGTGACAACACTGAAGTTATAGTGACAACACTAAAGTTATAGTGACGACACTGAAGTTATAGTGACAACACTGAAGTTATAGTGACAACACTAAAGTTATAGTGACGACACTGAAGTTATAGTGACAACACTGAAGTTATAGTGACAACACTAACGTTATAGTGACAACACTGAAGTTATAGTGACAACACTGAAGTTATAGTGACAACACTGAAGTTATAGTGACAACACTAACGTTATAGTGACAACACTGAAGTTATAGTAGTGACAACACTAAAGTTATAGTGACAACACTAAAGTTATAGTGACAACACTAAAGTTATAGTAGTGACAACACTAAAGTTATAGTGACAACACTAAAGTTATAGTGACAAGTTATAGTGACAACACTGAAGTTATAGTGACAACACTGAAGTTATAGTGACAACATTAACGTTATAGTGACAACACTAAAGTTATAGTGACAACACTAAAGTTATAGTGACAACACTAACGTTATAGTGACAACACTGAAGTTATAGTGACAACACTGAAGTTATAGTGACAACACTGAAGTTATAGTGACAACACTAAAGTTATAGTGACAACACTGAAGTTATAGTGACAACACTGAAGTTATAGTGACAACACTAAAGTTATAGTGACAACACTAACGTTATAGTGACAACACTGAAGTTATAGTGACAACACTGAAGTTAGTGACAACACTGAAGTTATAGTGACAACACTAAAGTTATAGTGACAACACTAAAGTTATAGTGACAACACTGAAGTTATAGTGACAACACTGAAGTTATAGTGACAACACTGAAGTTATAGTGACAACACTGAAGTTATAGTGACAACACTGAAGTTATAGTGACAACACTAAAGTTATAGTGACAACACTGAAGTTATAGTGACAACACTGAAGTTATAGTGACAACACTAAAGTTATAGTGACAACACTGAAGTTATAGTGACAACACTAAAGTTATAGTGACAACACTGAAGTTATAGTGACAACACTGAAGTTATAGTGACAACACTGAAGTTATAGTGACAACACTGAAGTTATAGTGACAACATTAACGTTATAGTGACAACACTAAAGTTATAGTGACAACACTAACGTTATAGTGACAACACTGAAGTTATAGTGACAACACTGAAGTTATAGTGACAACACTGAAGTTATAGTGACAACACTGAAGTTATAGTGACAACATTAAAGTTATAGTGACAACACTGAAGTTATAGTGACAACACTAAAGTTATAGTGACAACACTGAAGTTATAGTGACAACACTGAAGTTATAGTGACAACACTGAAGTTATAGTGACAACACTAAAGTTATAGTGACAACACTGAAGTTATAGTGACAACACTAAAGTTACAGTGACAACACTGAAGTTATAGTGACAACACTGAAGTTATAGTGACAACACTGAAGTTATAGTGACAACACTGAAGTTATAGTGACAACACTGAAGTTATAGTGACAACACTAAAGTTATAGTGACAACACTGAAGTTATAGTGACAACACTAAAGTTACAGTGACAACACTGAAGTTATAGTGACAACACTAACGTTATAGTGACAACACTGAAGTTATAGTGACAACACTGAAGTTATAGTGACAACACTGAAGTTATAGTGACAACACTAACGTTATAGTGACAACACTAAAGTTATAGTGACAACACTGAAGTTATAGTGACAACACTAACGTTATAGTGACAACACTGAAGTTATAGTGACAACATTAAAGTTATAGTGACAACACTAACGTTATAGTGACAACACTGAAGTTATAGTGACAACATTAACGTTATAGTGACAACACTAACGTTATAGTGACAACACTGAAGTTATAGTGACAACACTGAAGTTATAGTGACAACACTAAAGTTATAGTGACAACACTAAAGTTATAGTGACAACACTGAAGTTATAGTGACAACACTAAAGTTATAGTGACAACACTGAAGTTATAGTGACAACACTGAAGTTATAGTGACAACACTGAAGTTATAGTGACAACACTAAAGTTATAGTGACAACACTGAAGTTATAGTGACAACACTGAAGTTATAGTGACAACACTGAAGTTATAGTGACAACACTAACGTTATAGTGACAACACTAAAGTTATAGTGACAACACTAAAGTTATAGTGACAACACTGAAGTTATAGTGACAACACTGAAGTTATAGTGACAACACTAAAGTTATAGTGACAACACTAAAGTTATAGTGACAACACTAAAGTTATAGTGACAACACTGAAGTTATAGTGACAACACTGAAGTTATAGTGACAACACTAAAGTTATAGTGACAACACTAAAGTTATAGTGACAACACTAACGTTATAGTGACAACACTAAAGTTATAGTGACAACACTAAAGTTATAGTGACAACACTGAAGTTATAGTGACAACACTGAAGTTATAGTGACAACACTGAAGTTATAGTGACAACACTAACGTTATAGTGACAACACTGAAGTTATAGTGACAACACTGAAGTTAGTGACAACACTAAAGTTACAGTGACAACACTAACGGTATAGTGACGACAACACTAACGTTAGTGACAACACACATCATTAAGCTCATGGCCACTACAGTACCAGCATGGACAGGCCTCACCTGCTACAGGGGGCAGGGGGGCAGGGGGGCCTCACCTGCTACAGGGGGCAGGGGGGCAGACAGGCCTCACCTCCTACAGGGGGCAGACAGACCTCACCTGCTACAGGGGGCAGGGGGGCAGACAGACCTCACCTGCTACAGGGGGCAGGGGGGCAGACAGACCCTGCTACAGGGGGCAGGCGAGCGGATAGACCCTGCTACAGGGGGCAGGGGAGCGGACAGACCTCACCTGCTACAGGGGGCAGACAGACCTCACCTGCTACAGGGGGCAGGGGAGCGGACAGACCTCACCTGCTACAGGGGGCAGACAGACCTCACCTGCTACAGGGGGCAGACAGACCTCACCTGCTACAGGGGGCAGGGGAGCGGACAGACCTCACCTGCTACAGGGGGCAGACAGACCTCACCTGCTACAGGGGGCAGACAGACCTCACCTGCTACAGGGGGCAGGGGGGCAGACAGGCCTCACCTGCTACAGGGGGCAGGGGAGCGGACAGGCCTCACCTGCTACAGGGGGCAGGGGAGAGGACAGGCCTCACCTGCTACAGGGGGCAGGGGAGCGGACAGGCCTCACCTGCTACAGGGGGCAGGGGGGCAGACAGGCCTCACCTGCTACAGGGGGCAGGGGGGCAGACAGGCCTCACCTGCTACAGGGGGCAGGGGAGCAGACAGGCCTCACCTGCTACAGGGGGCAGGGGGGCAGACAGACCTCACCTGCTACAGGGGGCAGGGGGGCAGACAGGCCTCACCTGCTACAGGGGGCAGGGGGGCAGACAGGCCTCACCTGCTACAGGGGGCAGGGGGGCAGACAGGCCTCACCTGCTACAGGGGGCAGACAGGCCTCACCTGCTACAGGGGGCAGGGGGGCAGACAGGCCTCACCTGCTACAGGGGGCAGGGGAGCGGACAGGCCTCACCTGCTACAGGGGGCAGGGGGGCAGACAGGCCTCACCTGCTACAGGGGGCAGACAGGCCTCACCTGCTACAGGGGGCAGGGGAGCGGACAGGCCCCACCTGCTACAGGGGGCAGGGGGGCAGACAGACCTCACCTGCTACAGGGGGCAGGGGGGCGGACAGGCCTCACCTGCTACAGGGGGCAGGGGAGCGGACAGGCCTCACCTGCTACAGGGGGCAGGGGGGCAGACAGGCCTCACCTGCTACAGGGGGCAGGGGAGCGGACAGGCCTCACCTGCTACAGGGGGCAGGGGGGCGGACAGGCCTCATCTGCTACAGGGAAAACACCAGATATCTATGCGTCCCTGGAGGGTCTGCACGAGGCAGGGCTGTGAAAACAACCTCTAAGCACCGGCTCTGAAACCATATGAGAATCCAATAGCAATCTAAGCAATACTTAGTATTTAACCAATATTAATGCACATTACCCCCACCAGTCAGGACAGCTGAAACCAGCCCAAGTTTCCGCCATCGACTAAAAACACACTTCAATCAATATCTGAAATTAATTATTATTCCAACCCTTTTTTTTTTTAATAAACCTTCATACCGTCTTTTACTATTATGCACTTTGCTACTAAATAATCTTCCTTGCCTATTATTACTTGCCTACTATGCTAATACGTCTTTACTACTAGTCACTCAAACTGTTTGACGAACATAGTCACTACTCAGCTGATAGAGTTGTACCCTTCCTGCTGACCTGTTGTACAGAACTTGTGAGTCGTTTTGGATAAAAGCGTCGGCTAAAGGACTAAATGTAAAAATGTAAAAATGCTTTTGTTGCTCTGCTGATGTTGTTGTTGTGGCTGTCTGCTGTCTGAAATGGTCTACTGTACAGATGTTTATGTGTAGTAACATCTGTGTCTGCTTACATGCATTCTTGTAATATGTCATCCGTCTGATGGTTTATGTTCCTCCTCTGTTTATAAGCTAGGTTTTTAAGCTTTGTACATCATCGTTACAATCCAGTCTAATGAACATGGCAAATAAAGAAAATGTGATGTGTAAAACCGCTAATTGAATTATTAAAAATGAAGAGACATGTACTGTGAACTCACACAGCCCGGTTACAAGGCGTTAAGTGCACACATATAATAAATCGCTGTCGGACACTTGAAAAAGGAAAAAGTATTGAAACCAAGTGGATTGAACCGCAGTCAACCCCCCCCTGGATGGGACGTTCTGTTTACCTTAGTACTGGATTAAGGAAATAGGTCAATGAGTAAAGATAGCTCGGGGGTGGGGTGGGACATGAGACCGTATGCTGTTGGAAGAGGAACTAAGGGAGGAATTCTACTGCAGCGTTCAAAAATCGGGGTTAGAGCGAAGATCTGTTCTTCTGACAAACAAACAAACCCGTCATTGGGTGAACGCGATCAAACTCGCATACCGTAGCCGTCATTGGAATCCTTTCAAATTTGCAGTGGACATTTATGACTCCTCCTAGAGGATGACCCCTAGTGATTTTGGTGACCCCCATGACCTTTCCTCTAGCACCACATCAGGTTGTTGAACTTTACATTTTCAGTTTAGTTTAAGTGTTATGTAATACAGTTGTGAAACTGGCACCCAGAGATGTGTCTCGTCCTCACACACTACAACTCGTCCTATGAAGTCTGACATACTGGACTTTCCGCCATCTTTAATTATTGGGGGAAAATAAAAGTTTTCCTTAGTCCTCCCCCTCCGAGCCCGTTCACCTGATCTTTACCCAACCTGCCGAGTGGAATCTGTGTAGACCGACATCTTCAAATGTGTCATTTAGATAATTGATAAGACCAAACCACATGACCGCCAGATCCAATCAGATTTCAGGGAAAAGAAAAACGCATGGTACAGGAAATTACTCTTTACTTGTGAACGCGCTGTCCGATTTCCACCGAACTTAACAAAAATATACGTTTGCCTTTTCGCCGTCTCGCCTCGCGGTTTTAGTCAACCGAACATTCTATTTTGTTCTCATCTGAAAAAGAAAAGCTTGGGGACTGAATGCTTCCATATAATGCTGCGACTCAAAGAGGGATGTGGGGGGGGGGGGGGGGGAAGAGAGAGAGAGAGAGCCTCAGTGTCAAGAACTGAGAGAACAAACCGGTTCCTCCTGATAGGGAGACTTTGTGGAGGGGCTCTCTCTCCTGGCAGAGTATTCGCTCAACACTCGGTATCTCCGGTTTCACTAGAACTGTTCAGCCATTGTTCTCCATCTCATCTGAACCTCCTATTGTCTTACCTCTCCAGGTCCTCCCTCACTCCCACCCCACTCTAGAATTAAAGCAGATGTCCCTTGTGTCACCCCCAACTCCCCCCTCCACGCCACCCCCCCACGCCACCCCTTACAGCTGGATCCACTCAAGCTTGGGGATCAGGGAGGAGAGAGGGGGGGGGGGGGGGGGGTGTAGTGGCTGGGGGTCTTTCTGATGTCCTTTAATCTACAGAATCAAAGGATAAAGTCCGCTCATCCACAAGCAACCAGATCCCGACCCCCTCTGCCCCCTCTACCCCCCCCTTCACCACAACCCCCTGGCCAGCAGCTCTCCAGGCTCCCCCCCCCCAGGGTGCTGATCCTCGTCCCCATTGATGTCTAGATGGAGCTGCTGCACAACCAGCGACTTCAACCCCCCCCCCCCCCTCCACTGAATCTAGGGTGACCACCACCACCACCCATATGCATTTGACAGCTCAACAGGCTGTCAGAGTGATGGACATCTAGTGCCATTAGTTTACCCTCCCCCACCACCACGCCTACATCTCTCCCATCTCTTGCTTTACCATTTTGATGGGCTTGTGGCGGAGGTCTGCTTCCGTCACCGGCGTGTCCTGGTCTTTGGGGGCGGCGGAGCCTCTCTGGGCGAGGAGCTGCAGCAGGGCGGCGTTGTCTCTGGGCGCCGCCGCGCCTCCTCCCAGCAGCAGGCCGTGCGCGCGGCAGTAGAGCTCCGAGGACAGCAGGAGGCGCGTGACGGGCGGCTTCAGGTGCTCCTGCTCGTACTGGTCACAGTAGAAGGGGTCGCGGAGCTCCACGGGCACGTTCTCTAAAGAGAGAGAGCGAGAGAGAGAGAGACATTTAGATTAGGGATGCTCGATATTGGCTTTTTTACCGATACCGATATACCGATATTGTCAAACTCTTAATTTCCGATACCAACAGATACCAATATATGCAGGGTCGTCCCCCCCCCCAAAAAACTGAATAATTTTAGGTAATTAACATTACATATCTCTTGTTGTGGAATTAACACAACAACATTATGCATACTTTTGACAATAAATAAAATCTGAATTTGTTCTTACTTGCTTGCCTGGGTAAATAAAGGTTCTAGAAATGTAAAAAAAAGAAAAAAAAAAAAAAAAATTGAAAACAGATACCGATATTTTCCGATATCACATTTGAATGCCGATATCGCCCGATAATATCGGTAGGCCGATAATATCGGACATCCCTAATTTAGATACATACAGGAGCTCCATGGGGATGTTGTCGAGAGAGAGAGGAGAGAGAGACATTTAGATACATACAGGATGGGGACGTTGTCTAGAGAGAGAGACATTTAGATACATACAGGAGCTCCATGGTGGAGATACATCGGAGTCAGATACAACCCTAGAAGCTGTAGTATTATAGTAGAGATATCAGTTAGATACAACCCTAGAAGCTGTGTAAGGGATAATGTATAGCTCAGCGTTTCCGTTAGAACATATTCGTGCCGGTCTGTTTGTCCTGCAAGATTTCTATCCCCGGACATATTCGAGAAATGCCGGTCAGCCTGGTTTTCCTTTTTACCGGCTGAATGCCACCATCGGCGCCAATGTTAACGTTAATATCGCCTAATCTATGTTTTAAATTATGGCTATGTGTCTAATCTGCCCATCGCATTATCAAAGACTATTTTCCAGTCAGTGCTGTCAAGGCTGTTTATCGCGTCGTTTCCGTTTCAGAGCAGTTAGAAAAGCCCCCGTTTTGATATAAAAAACAGCTCATTCTGGAGCATTCTATGAAAATCGTCTTTTAGTGGAATATTCCACAACGTTGATATTCGTCGGCCTTTTTATGAATAGTTTTCAAATAAACGCTAGATGATCAATATTTTTATATTATACGTGCACGCAAGCACATTACGGCCGCGCGCGGATAATCGCCCCGTTGATTTCCTCTCGGACTTTTAGTGAAACCGAAAGAAGACATTTCACAAAACAGCTTATAACTTCATCAAACTTACTCTGATTATCCTAACACTGATAACATAGAGTCCTTACCTGACATCAGATGGTATCCAACTGGTATATTCCAATTCCTGATCACCATTCGAAAAAATCGATACGTGTATGGATCCAACGCGATACTGTAGAACTCCATGATCAGCTGGGATCTGAGGTTCCAGAATGAACTGTGTCACTGGTAACCCTGGCTGGATCAGTGAACTGGAAAATGTGGATATAATGTCGCACCTCAGCCAGGATAATTAAACTTTCCACTCGGGCCTGATATACCTGTTTGTCGTTATGGTGGCCACTGGCCAGACAGGCTCAAAAAAAGAAAGAAAAAAAAGATTCACATCCGAGCGGCGCCATCCGCGCTTTATCAGCGTGAAGCAACATGTAATGATTGTTTCGTTCATCGCATAGGCTATTTAATTTGAGCCTATTTTAATACAATTCAAATAATAAAATTGTGCTTAGAGAAATTATTTTCACCGGACATTATGACCGGAGATATTTAAATATTCGGACTTCAACATATTTTGCCGGTCAAATACCGGTAATTACCGGCTAACGGAAACGCTGGTATAGCTACGAGGTCATTGTCACAAAATAATTGACCGACAGAGTTTAAAATACCGAGGCGCCTCGGCGAGGTGTTTTAAACGTCAGTGAAGGTCAATTATTTTGTGATGATGACCGAGTATAGCTATACATTATCCCGCTTATTACATGGCTAACTTACTAACAATATACCTAATTCATTTGACAAAATCGACAAGACGAGATCAAATGCAGGTCACGCAGTTGTTCTGTGGCTCTGTCAGCCCAAATAAAGTGATTATTATTATCGCCGGCAGCCCGGCAGGTGTGTCTGATTGCACTGAAACAGTGTGTGTCAGTGGGGCTTGATTGCTCCAGCTGCGAAAAACAATAATCACCGGTGGTTATCGAAAAATAATTCACCGCTGTCGGGGGCTATTGACCAATCACAGTCAAGCATTTCGGCGAATGTTAAAACGCCATGTAATAGAGTACTATAGTAGAGATATCAGTTAGATACAACCCTAGAAGCTGTAGTACTAGTAGAGATATCATGGGTGGACAGTGGCTCGGGAGGTAGAGCAGTCGTCTGGCAATCCGGAGGTTCCAGGTTTGATTCCCGCTCCTCCCGGGCAGCGTGTCGATGTGTCCTTGAGCAAGACACTTAACCCCTAACTGCTCCCGATGAGCAGGTTGGCACCTTGCATGGTTGCCTCCGCCGTTGGTGTGTGAATGTGTAACTGAATGGGTAAAATGTGAGCAACAAATTGTAAAGCGCTTTGGATAAAAGCACTATATAAAAAAGCAGCCATTTACCATTTTATAGATATCAGTTAGATACACCACTAGAAGCTGTAGTACTATAGTAGAGATATCAGTTAGATACACAACCCTATTTAGTTCCAGGGTAGAGATAAAGGAAGAGAACAGGAACCAGACCGACAATTGATACCTTCGCAGTGGCTCTGTCTCTCTCCCCCTCGGCTCAGGCTAAGATAACCAAAAGGCAGACGGCAGCCATTGTGGTGGTGGAACCCAGGCTGTGAGTCTTTGCCACCTGGCGCTACATGGTGCACCAACAGACCGAGACAATGTCCTGCAGCTACAATCATCCGAGTGAGGGAGCCGACCTGGGGTCAAATGATGCATGAGAGATAGAGAGAGAGGGTGGGGGGGTAAAGAGAGAGAGAGAGAGAGAGAGAGAGAGAGAGAGAGAGAGAGAGAGCGGGGGGGGGGGGTATAGATAGATAGAGAGAGAGAGAGAGAGAGAGAGGGGGTAGAAAGAGAGAGAGGGTATAGATAGAGCGAGAGAGAGGGGTTATAGAGAGAGAGAGAGAGAGAGAGAGAGAGAGAGAGAGAAGGGGAGAGTGAGATAGAGAGAGAGAGAAAGTGAGAGAGAGCAAGACAGAGAGAGAGGGAGAGCGAGATAGAGAAAGAGAGATAGTGAGTGAGTGAGAAAGTGAGAGAGGGGGGGAGAGAGCAAGAGTGTGTGAGAGAGAGAAAGTGAGAGGAAGGAGAGAGCAAGAGTATGTGAGAGAGAGAAAGTGAGAGGAAGGAGAGAGCAAGCAAGAAAGAGAGAGCAAGATAAAGAAAGTGAGAGTGAGAGTGAGAGTGAGAGTGAGAGAGGAGAGAGAGAGAGTAAGTGAGAAAGAGTGAAAGAGGAAAAACTGTGTACCTTTCACGGCAAAGCCAGAGACAGAAACAGTGGCCGGGGGGAGGGATCAGTGGATCTGGTGACAGACCTGATGATACACCAGTTCCAATTTCATCTCCCAGGGTATTAAAAACTCCTACACTTCCCCGTCTGCGAGCTCCTGTAGCGTCAACTCTGCCACAGTGTCAACTCTCCCTCCACAGCTATGACACTGTCTACGGCGCATTCCAGAGCTCATCGGGGTCACATCACATGTTTGTCCTGTGGGCCACTCAACCGCTCCACGCGTCCTGGTAATCGGCGTGCGTAGCGGCGACGTCCGGGCCCAGAGAGGCTGGCGTACGAGGACTACCAGACGCACACTCCCCACTGCCCTCTGTGATAACCTGTGTTTGTTTTTTGTTTTTTTTTAAAGGGATCGAACCTTCTGTTACACCTCCTCACAGAGAGAAACCCGGCAGACAACAGCAGTCTGTGATGTAAACCAACACAGAGGTTAGATTAGATTAGATTCAAAATGTATCGTCATCACACGGCACAAGTACAACGAAAATAAGTTTGGCATCCAACCAGAGTGCAAATGTAACACAGTAAAGTGCAATAGTAATATGCAATGTACAGGTGATTAAACTGGGTATTAAATATATAAATTTGTACTACCGATGAGTAATAGTGCTAATCAGATGTATGTACAGAGTTGTAGTATTAATATGTACAGTGATACAGTGTATAAAGACACTATGGTAGTAAGTCGTACTGGTAAGAGTAGGTAAGGGATATGTACAGATATAGTATCCATCTACATTTAAAAAGGATTATATGCAGGTATGTACAGACAGATGGTGTGGATAGATATATATATATAGATATACGGTATATACAGCATTATAGTACATGAATTCTATAGGTTCTATAGTAAGTCATACTGATCAGCGATTCAGCAGTGTAACTAGTAAGAGTAGGTAAGGGATGTACAGGTATATAGTGTAACAATTATTATATGCAATGCAGGTATGTACAGACAGATGTGGATAAATATACAGTATACGGTATATACAGCATTATTGTACATGCTGTCGTACAGTGTTCTATGGGTTCTATAGTAAGTCATTACTGGCCAGCAGCGTAACTACTAGTAAGAGTAGGTAAGGGATAAGTACAGATATAGATATAGTATATCTACAGATATGTAAAAAGGTAACCTGAAACCTGGGAAAGGCAAACAAGGAGAACGTGGGTTCTCTGTCGGGACAGGTTGCAGGAAGTACAAGGGAACTTGGGAGGGCCATGTGAGGCAGCATTCATAACAAACAGAGGCGTGTAGAGTAAACACTGGAGACGGCCCTTTCTGTAAATGAGATCCAGAGCATTATATACGCAAAGCCCTACAATTACATCACTCGGAAACACACCTGGCGACGCCCTCTCTGGGGGAAAACTGGTTCTGCCGCATTCAGAGGCGACGAAACCAGCAACAAAACTAATAGCCTACAACCACAAACATACTGGAATATGCATCGATCCGTTTTTTAAACAAGGGCCCTACAGCCGAAAAGTTGAAAACCAACAGCTTGGCGGCATGTGTCTAAAAAGAGAAAGGAGGGAATGTGTGTGTGTGTGGGAAGACAGAAGGACCACGGGAGAGAGGCCTGACCACGTCGCTGTGTCATTAACGTCCTGTAATGTATCCATTGACACGGGACAATACGACTAAACACCCGTCACATAGGCCTGTAGACAATGCCCTTTGCCTCCGACCCTACAGCTCACTCTCACTGCCCGACAAGAACAGGTTTCAAACAATATTGCGAGTCACGCCACATACTAGTCCGTTTCAGTGTGAATGTGCTATTGTGTACCTTTAAATTCCACCAGGGGGGGGGGGGGGTGTAAACACAGGTGAAAACCACCCTATTTAGCCGCTCGTTCTATATGGCTACTTTTTACAGTAGATTCTATTCTAATTTTATTGTCATCATCATACAGCACAAAGTACAGTACAACGAAAGGTTTGGCATCCAACCAGAGTGCAAATGTAACAGGAAATTGCTATAGTAATATACAATGTACAGATGATTAAACTGGTTATAAAAAGGTAAAAATATATATAATTTAGTACTACCGAGTAATAGTGCTAATCAGATGTATCTACAGAGTTGTAGTAATATGTACAGTGATACAGGTATATAAAGACACCCTGGTAGTAAGTCATACTGGCCAGCACTAACTAGTAAGAGGAGGTAAGGGATATGTACAGATATAGGTAGCTATAATTACCTTGAGAATTGTGAGTTGCCATCTATTTTAAATGTATTTCAAATATATTTCTAGATGACAAAGACAAAGTCCATGGAGAGACTGGTGATGGAAATTACCCTCAGCTATATACACAGTGTGTATCGACACAACACACGTTTGCTCTGAACTAGGAAAGAACTGCCTTTTCCATGGATGCTTCCAACACCTGGACTCTGAAGGTTCTTCCTTCTTTTGCTGGATTTAAAAGTAACTTGTCTCTAAGCTGATTCTCTATTGTTTATTCTTATTCATTGTGCCTATGTGTATGAAATTGCTGATAAACCCTGTCTTGTAAGCTCGTTCTGGCTGAAAATGAGGGTAACCACAGAGTCTTACGAGTTGTAATAAAGGTTTGGTATGAAATGAAATTAATAGTGTAATTATTATGTAACCCGCGCAAGTCCCTTTTCAAATAAACCGATAAATAAATTGTTTGGACAAAATAGTACACATGGGGGGGTGGGTGGGTGTGGGGGGGGGGGCGGGGGTGGTAGAACACATGCATCATCGGCCCGCTGTGACGCCGAGTAAATTCAGCACAGAATGCAAAGCGGGATGCAAAGGCACTGGCCCAGTGAGATGACTGTGGTCGATAGAAGCATGATTTCCCTGTGGTACACTGCAGCCATGAAGGACCTCTCTGTGTCACACACACACACACACACACACACACACACACACACACACACACACACACACACACAGAAACAAAACAGGTGAAAAATAGAAAGATCGCAAAGCAAATACAACGCTATTCCAAAAGAGCTGCGTGTGCACAGTCTGCTGTACATAACAACAAACAGTCAATACTGCAAACAGGAAGCTTAAATGTGACTCTTAAGAAAAGAGCACCAACAACGTGGCTAATCTAAGTAAAAGCCAGTCACCACCAGAGTGTTGGTATCAACACCCCCCCCCCCCCCCCCCCGGGGGTTATGTTTAGATAGTAAACACTGGTGTCTAAACACCAGCGTCTCGTCTCGTGTGCAGCAGACACAGTCCGCAGCCACTCCGTCCCTCTCGCGGGTCATAGGTCAGGGTCTCTCTATCTATAAATGCGGTCCGGGTTTGAAAGGGGCAAAGGTCAAACGTGTGTCGAAACTGGGTCCCAAGCGAATTTAGTATTTACTTCCTATTTAAACCCATACGACGCGCGATCTCAGCGGTGAATCGAGCCGTATTGGAAAAGGAAACGTTCAATTAAGTCGGCCTGTCACAAGGAAGTATTTGAAAAGGGTTTCAAGCAGTGTTTCAGACCCAGGTCTGCAGCACCCTTACCCTACATTAAACAAGAGAGCTTTTTTTTACTCCATTCCTCAAGCTGATGCTCGACTTGCATCGGCAGAATTCGGCCCGTTGAAAATAGGCTTTAAAAAAACGTAAATCGACTGCAGAGCGCAGACAGCGTGAGGTCATCTACCTCTCGGTGCACGTGGAGGTGAGTTGAGCCGTGGGGGATGTTGTAGACTTAACTCCTCCCGATAGGCCGGGGGGGAGGGGGGGGGGGGGTCAACCAGGGCCATGTGGCCGTCTGCATAATTGATCTATTGAGTCGGAGCGCAGATCTGTGTTCGACAATAATAATCAACAAACGTAAAGAAACACTAGAAAAATCAACCGCAGTCTGAACCGAGCCGGCTCCCAGGGGGGGGGGGATTTAGTAAGGGTAGACCACCACGTTCCTCTCTGTTCCACTTCACACACACACACACACACACACACGTGGACTGACCCGGCGTTTGGATTTCACGAGGGTTGTCATGGGAACAGTGTGAACATTATTAAGAAGCTCTTTGTATTAATTAAGGGGCCGCGCAGGGCAGGCTCTGGAACCTCCTGGATCCGACGACCTGACCGGCCCCGGCTGCCCGCCTGTCTGTCTGTCTCAGCAGAACCCTTCAGAATGAGAAACCCCCCTCCTCCCCCCTACTAGCATGGATTCAATAATTCATAGGAGCTCAGATGAGCAGGGTGAGCGTTGAGACTCAAATGTCGCCATGATGCTATAACTCATCTGCATCTCCATCTTACACCTTGTTGTTGTTGCCCGTTATGTAACGGGAAATACTTATTTACCTACCGGTATATAGTATCCTTATCATTATCATCAGTCATATCATCGGTCTGTACATACCGTCCTGCATATAATAATTTTTACATATCTGTAGATACTATATCTATATCTCCGTTATCTAATCTTACTAGTTACGCTGCTGGCCAGTATGACTTACTAGTACTACCACCATAGTGTCTTTATACCTGTATCCATCTGATTATTAGCACTGTTACTCCGTAGTACTAATTTATATATCTTATACCAAGTTTAATCACCTGTACAATGTATATTACTATTGCACTTTGTTACATTTGCACATCTTTTCGATGTGCTGTATGATGACAATACATTTGAATCTAATCTAATCAAATCTAATCATTAGGGCACAAGTATCTTGTGTTTTTATTATGAATGAAAATAAATCTAGACGGTTGAAATATTGAAAATATTTACAACATTTTAGGGAAATATCTTCACAAAGACAAATCTAAGATCAGCTGTGTTTGTTGTGCCTACTGTGGCTCCTCACAGTATACTGAGAACACGGAGCTACACAACTTAAAAAAGATCAAACAGGCTCAAGATTAAACACTCTGCTCTCGGAACAAAGCGGAGCCTTGTGCTGATGCCGCCCCAAAATGTGGCGCTGGTGAGAGGGACTCTTATTCCCTGGCCCACATGTGACCTCTCTAGTCCTGAGAAATAATACTAATCCATCCAAACACCTAAACCAAAAAGGAACAGACTGAACAAAAACAAACACCACCAGCACAACAGGAACAGAAAGGCATCAACACCAAGTGTCTATGGTATATAGTGAATACACCTGCATATAACCCATAGAACTCTGTACGACAGCATGTACAATAATGCTGTATATATATACCATATATTACACCTGCATATAATCCTTTTTACATATATGTAGAGCTACTATATCTATATCTATATCCCTTACCTACTCTTACTAGTTGCGCTGCTGGCCAGTACTCAGTTTATATATCATATACACACTTTACGCACCTGTACATTACTATTGCACTTTACTGTTACATTTGCACTCTGAATGGATGCCAAACTTCTTTCCGTTGTACTGTAATTGTGCTGTATGACGACAATACATTTGAATGTAATCTAATCTAATCTATAGAGACAATGAAGAGGCGAGCCTGGCTGGCTGATGTCATAGAGAGCTGTAGGGTTGTCTACACGTCTCAGTATGTGTGAGACAGACAAGTTATGTAAAGAATTATAATAATAATAAACATCATTATGATGAATCTGCTATGCCGTCTCTGATTAACAATCTAAAGGGAGTATCATCACTGTATTAGCAAATTTATATTTAGGGAAAATAATAGACCTACACAGCTGTTGATCAGACCCCATGATCAGATATGTAATCCTCCTGATGTAGCCTATGAATCATATGCATGTGACAGTGAAGTGCTTAGAGGCACGGAGCACAAACCCTGGGTCGTGCAAACCACACAAGAGTACCACACGCCGCTAGAGTCTCCAATCGACCTAGAAATTCAGAGAACCACCAGTTCAACCCCCAGCCCCCCCTGGGGTGGCACGATGGCCTAGAGGTGGTAGAGGCGAACACGTTACCGAAAGGAGTGCGTGTGTAACCAATAGGAGGGTGTATTTCAGCTGTGAGCTGGAAACTGGGGGGGGTAGCTGGTGGTGTTGTTACGCCTACACCGCTGCCAAAGATCCCTTGGGCAAGGCACTGAACCAGCCAAGCGGTTCCAGTGGTGCCTCTGTGGTCTGGCCTCTCTGATGAAACATGTAGGACTATTGTCTACGTTCCATCTAGGAGTGATATATGAAAGAGACATTTTAATCCCCTTGTATAAACTGACAAATAATTATCTTCTTCATTGCATGATATCCATAGTAAGTACTGGAGACACAGACCTCAGTTGTACCGTGACCTCAAAATAGCAGCTATAAAATGCTTAAATGCAGGAGGAGAGTCAACAAAGCAGCGTTTCATTCTACAGAGTAGGGATGGGCAAACGTACGGTTTTGTTTTGAATTAATAGCAAATGTGAGATTGATAGTCCACCTAGCAAGCTAGCTGGCTGCCGTCATATACGCACCAAGCTAGCCTGTATTTCCGGGAACAAAAGCATTCATTCTGAATGTTAAGATAAGTGATGCTTGAAATGGGTGAACTTAGTGAAACAACGTAGAAAACGTGTAACATCTCCGGTCTCTTTCTTCATCTTTCTTTTCTGTTCTCCCAGCTGTTAACAGACTGTTATGCTACCTGGCTAGCTACGCTACCTGTACCCAGTAGGGATGCACCGATATAAAAATTCTCAACCGATACAGATTGTTCAAATAACACAATCGGCCGATACCGATATTTAGTTATTTGTGCCCTGGCAAAAAAATATATATTTTTGAAAAAATACCTTTTTCTATTTTTATGATGTTCTCTCTCTCTTACATAGTACTGTATATTTGTATGTCTCTAAATGTTTTGATTAATTGAAAATAGAGGACCCTTATGTAAACAAGCCGATTCCATCTCATTATTATGACAGCTGCCAATGCAGCTAGTCATTTGAATGATATCGCCTCCTATCCATTATATGCCATGTGTGTTTTATTTTATAATACTCATGATTATTGCTGAAGTCTGAGTCATACAATACTCACTGGCTTTCATATAACTAACCTAACAGACCAACTTGTCTTGCTCAAGACTTGTTTATGAGTTTGCATGTCAGGTAGACCATAACCTCGTTCCCAGTTTTATCTCCTCCGTGAGATAAAGCCTGGTAAAGAACTACTGCCGAAAGTGTCTGTGGGGTAGAATTTCCGGTGTATGTACTTCCCCTGGAAGCTGCCTCCGAACGGACCAAACCTTTTCCCGAATCCTGTCGGCAAACAAGCTAGAACGTCCCGGTCATGTAGTAAATTCTTCAGGCAAAGCCGTTGCAGTGGCTTAAACGAGGAAATATTGTGCACTTCCACACGTTTCTATAATTGTTTTGTCGAAACCGGAAAGCCTGTAGCCTGTACTTCCTGTACTTCCGTTTAGACATTTTAGGAGGCATATCTTTACCAGCCTAGGTAGACCACAACGGAACAAATTGAACATGTGGATCAGATTGACGAGACACAAATTGAGACGTTGGCATTGGCAGTTGATTCTGCCAATTAAAAAGTCACACCGCTTGCACCCACCTCTGCTGTTCTTCTTACCACCAATCGGAAGTGCTTATTTGGTTTTTCACTTCCTGAAAGTCCGCCATTGCTCTACTCGAGACTTTTCCGAGACAGTAAGTTAATTTGACTTATTCTAGTCTAATGACACCTAGATTTATCAATAGAAATAGTAATATATATGTAACGTTAATGCCACAAAACGAATGCCTTTGTTAATCATAGTGCATACAGTATAGTGCGTGATCGTGTATTTTGTATATGGTTGTGTTGACTGTAACGGTACACACACGAGACATTTTGTGTGTGTGGGGGGAGGGGGGGGGGGGGGGGGTGTGTGCAGTTTGTTACTGAAGACCCTGACTGAAAGAAACCCCATGGTATGCTACTGAAATTGACGGATAATTATCAGCCACTGTCATCGGTACATATTATGTTATCGGGCTACGGCCGATAAGCCGAATGCAGTCAACAAAGCATATAGGCCCAACAAGGCACATATAGGCCCAACAAGGCACATATAGGCCCAACAAGGCACATATAGGCCCAACAAGGCACATATAGGCCCAACAAGGCACATATAGGCCCAACAAGGCACATATAGGCCCAACAAGGCACATATAGGCCCAACAAGGCACATATAGGCCCAACAAGGCACATATAGGCCCAACAAGGCACATATAGGCCGATACCAATACGCGACCGATACATCGGTGCACCCCTAGTACCCAGCATGCCGTTCAGCAGCGGTGAACGGGTTAATAGGGTTCCCTCTCAATACACTACACAGTGTAGGTGCCGGTAAAAACAAGGGACATTTTTTTTTTTTTTTTTTTACAAAACGATATTCGCATAAAGTAAACCAATTTCAATTTTTTTTATATAATTTTTCAACTATTAGAATATTCAAAAATAGATGCCCATCCCTACTACAGAGATGCCATCTGAATTCATATGACAGACACTCAAAAGACCAAAGAAGACCACAAACATACCAAACACATTTGACGTCGCACTGCAACATTAAAAAGGGATTCCCTGAGTCAGGAACACCCGATTTTTGGTTTCACAAAGAACAAAAATCCATTTTGTCAAAGACCAGTAACAGACCAAAGTCCTCCTTGGTTTCCCATCACCTGTTGACCCCGCCCTTGTAAGCGTGCTCCCTCATTATTTGACAAATCTGTCTTTTTAGTTGATTTCTAATGCTTCTTTTCCATAATGATCCAATTATTTTCCTGAGAAGAATGATACGCATACTACTAGATAAGCCGCTAGAATTTAAGAGGTCCTCGTGTACAATTGTATGCGGAAGACTCAACATTTGGAAACCGACCAATCGACTAGTTGACAATAATCTTACGACTACATTAGTTGACTAAGGGTTATTCAAGTGGAGGACAGCCCTACGCCCTTGATACACTGAATGGGAGGAGGAGGAGTCGTCATTCCAGCAGGCTTTCAGCGCAATCCTATAGCAGGCAGGTGGAGCTACAACAGCAACAGGTCTCGTCTGCGCTAAGCAAACACAGGCTCTTATTACATATAGCCCACCTCCACCGACAAAGAACTTCCATATCAATTCCGGAATCTTCTCCGGAGAGGATAGAGAACAGATCGACGATAACCAGAAGAGGAAGGGATGAAATGGGCTCCCTCGTTCGTATATATATATAATGGCTAGTTGAGTTGGTTGCTCTCAGAGAGATGACTTAAGAGAGGCGGGACATCACCGCTGTGCTCTTCGACGGGCGGGACATCGACTAAAAGCTCAATTCCTATTGTTATCCTCATGAACCTCAACAGTTTCATTCAGATTTATATTTTTATTTTTTTTACCTACTTTTTCCTCCTCCTTTTTCTGTGGTTTTTCTCCCATCCCAATTTCCTCTCGTGCCAATTCTCCCTTCCCTGTCCTGATCGTTGCTCGCATGTGCCCCCCACTGTCCGGTCGTAGGGAGGATAGAAGCCCATCACAAGTCATTTTCAATCAATCAATCAGTCCCCTCCGATACATGTGGAGGCAGCCAGTCACTTCTTTTCACCCGCCAGCGCGGACTCTCATTGGCGAGGTGTAACGTGTGGGAGGCTCACACTGCCCCCGCCATTTCCTGTCTTTGCTGTGCAGGCGCCCTGACCGACCTGTAGGAGTCGCTGTTTACAACGACCAGACTACCACCCATCGACTCACCTCCCGCTGACTCTGCCAATTGAGTCAGTATGAAGGCCGGGCCGGCCCAAGCCGGAGGCAACGCTGACAGCCGGATTCGAGACCGGTGTCTCTTGCGTTGGTGACGAGCGCCACCCAGCCGCCTAGTTTCATTCAGATTTGTAAACGTGAACAAAAAGCCTCCGAAACTAGATCTAGAAACAAGATCGTCGAGTCACTGTGACTGTGGTGTCGTGGAGAGAGACGACGCCCGGGGCAGCAGCACAGTGTTTATGTAGCTCTCTTTCTTCCAGCATGGCTGCCTGTAACATAGCAACCACTGATTTGCACATGACAAGGGGAGAGACAACGGTTGCTATGTGTCATAATAAGTTGGCGTCTTATTACTGGATCATGTGAACAATTCACAGTAGAATGGTAATATTGTGCTTTTCCAGTGTTTCACCTGCTCTACCACGGGACAGAAATTAGGCGTTTTCTTCTGAAAGTGGTTACCGATGGTTACTTACAGGCAGCCATACTGGAGGAAAAAAAGAGAAGTACACAAACATTCCCTTCAAGGCTTCTACTGACGGCACAGTAATGGAAGGCTAACTTTGGGAGCACTACCCAAGTTGCATTTGTGTACAATACATAGGTCACTTTCTGGTACAAACTTGTTAACAGTACTTCGAAATTAAAGGCCAATTTCAGTGAAAATACATTTCATGAATCGACACATACAGTCAATATCCAATTCACGGTCGATGCAAGTTTTGCCTCTCGATGACGGCTTCTGGTTGCCTGGTCTAAAATCTTTGGGAATGTCCACAAATATTGACTATACTGTCCAAGATACAGGGAATAGTAAAGACATTAATTCTGTTTTAGACTTTAGCTGTAAGAAAACTGACCGTTTGTTTTTCCTTTTGGTTTAAATTAATAGATTTAAACCGTCTGCTCCGCTGTGCGACTTACAGTCCCACTTTTGTTCACTAATCACTAGGCAGGCTTAAGGTATAACTGTACCACAGGAGAGAGCCTCTTCATGTGGTTCACTGACTCGCAGATGAACCGTGTCGGTCATCACCACCATCACCAGGTCTACCGAGCTGGAAGGGCCGGGGATGTAGGTTTAGGGGGGGGGGGGGGGGGGGGGGGGTTGCAATATTGAGAAGAGGTCAAATCTGTCCCACTCAGAAAATACAACTAATATGAAAGACAACCTCCTCCCCAAAAGGAGGTAAAAAAAATAACAACAGGGTCAAAACATGTATCCTTCTTAAAATGGTGCATTTATATAGCAGCTTTTATCCAATGTGTTCCTCACATTTTAACCCATTCACTCACACACCGATGGCGGAGGCAACCATGCAAGGTGCCAACCTGCCTATCGGGAGCAGTTAGGGGTTAAGTAAGTGTAAGTGTCTTGCTCAAGGACACGCTGGCCGGGAGGAGCGGGAATCGAACCGGGAACCTCCGGATTACCAGACAACAGCTCTACCTCCGAGTCCGGAGACACTGCTGCTCCATGTGTGAACCAACAACACCATCAGACAAACACCCCTTTAGGGCCGTACCATCTCAACCTGCAGAACCAACACCGGCATCAAACACCCCTTTAGGGCCGTACCATCTCAACCTGCACAACCAACAACACCATCAAACAAACACCCCTTTAGGGCCGTACCATCTCAACCTGCAGAACCAACACCGGCATCAAACACCCCTTTAGGGCCGTACCATCTCAACCTGCACAACCAACAACACCATCAAACAAACACCCCTTTAGGGCCGTACCATCTCAACCTGCAGAACCAACACCGGCATCAAACACCCCTTTAGGGCCGTACCATCTCAACCTGCACAACCAACAACACCATCAAACACCCCTTTAGGGCCGTACCATCTCAACCTGCATCTCAACCTGCACAACCAACAACACCATCAAACACCCCTTTAGGGCCGTACCATCTCAACCTGCATCTCAACCTGCACAACCAACACCACCATCAAACACCCCTTTAGGGCCGTACCATCTCAACCTGCATCTCAACCTGCACAACCAACAACACCATCAAACACCCCTTTAGGGCCGTACCATCTCAACCTGCAGAACCAACAACACCATCAAACACCCCTTTAGGCCGTACCATCAGACAGACACCCCTTTAGGGCCGTACCATCTCAACCTGCAGAACCAACACCACCATCAAACACCCCATTAGGGCCGTACCATCAGACAGACACCCCTTTAGGTACCATCTCAACCTGCAGACGTGCCTCTCATAAAAGGTACACTAGAATGAAGAAAATTAAGTGTTTGACACTGACATTTTCCAGGGGAGAACCACCAGACCCCCCCCCCCCCCCCCCCCTACGGCCCTTGGCTGGGGACCAGTAGAGCTGGTCTGGCTCCCCGCTGTGTGTCGCCTCACATCCCACACTACAGAGCTTCCGGGAAGGGAACTGACTGATGACGTCACCCTGCCTTTTCGGGAAGATACTGGCAGTTCGAGGCTAGTTCTGCAGGGCCGTTGAGATGATGAGGACTGCATAACTCACACACACACAGTCACGCCAAAATAAATCTGCTGCCATTCGAAATTAGCATATTCCTTTAGCCGGGCATGGAGGGTGACTTTGACCGGAGGGCGTGGTTGTGACTGTGTGTGCAGGGCACACAGAGAGTGTGCGGACAAAACAGTAGCAGGGAGTCCCGGACCCACGGTCTGCCATTGCGTAACACATGACACATAAGCCAGGTTGTTAAAGTACAATTGAGTTTACCTCACACACACACTAACTATCTAGCCTACTCTAAACCGAGTGTGGTCTATGATTACAAAGCTCTTACCCAATGACCCATAACTGGCTTTTGTTTACATGCCCATCTCAGGAATGTGAAAGGGATTGTCCCCCAGTCAAACTGGTCTCAATCAGGAGTGCTTTGGTCCTTTCTGTCAGAACCGAGGGCTACCATATTTGCCTTGGCCAAAAAAAAAACAGGCCTATGGGCATGGACTTTGGTTATATAACCCCCAAAAGGTTATAGTAGTACAGATAGTATGGCGAGATGCCAAAGAATTAAGCCTAAGGAACATTTGGTTTTTTATGGGATCTATGATTGCTCCAACAAAAGGATTCTTTAAAGTGGGGGTGTGTGTTGTGTTGACGCGTCATGAAGAGGCCGGGTGGTCTAGTGTCCACGCTTTGGAGGGTATACTCTTCACCTTTTCATCATGCTATATAATGGTATTTAAAATGAAAATCTGAAATAGAAAAATGCATTAGTCCCACATTTTCTGACGGGCAAATCTGATCACTATTTATGAGTCGTCCATATAGGCCAACTAGCAGTGAGGGGAGAAAACCTCCTCAAATGTCCCAAATGCGCTGCTAGTCTAGATTAAATCGGATTAAAAACAAAATCTATCAACTGCAGCACACTCTACGTCTCTGGCCTGCATGGCCTAACGAAACGGGACATGATGGGGGATGCACCAAAACAAGCCTATTATTATTACGAACAAAATGCACCCATGGGTGACACTTGCACCCATATAATAGCGTGCAGAACAAATGACAGCTATATTATAGGAGTTGTATGGGGGGGGTATGCATGGTCCACCTTTTCATGTCGGGCTGCTGCTGCTCTTTGTGCTCAGAATGTGCTGAGCATTGATTATGATTACAACAAGCTTTGCGCTTTTCATGCACACAACAAATGTTGTTGAGGATCAAAGGGAATATAACTCTTATAATATAAAACAAGGCCAATAAGCCTAATGATAATAAAGCATACCTGCATTGCCGTACGATGTTGCCAATAGCCACCCGACACTTGCGCATATTTTCGCTTTAGTACAGTCATACAGATCCAACGGCTTGATGTCTGGGACCACGAAAGTCTTCTTCATCATCGCATTGTTGGAGTCAACCATAGCGATCAAGTCCGTAGGAAGCGGGGAGGAAGCGAAAAAGGGACCGTCTAAAAAATTCAAACAATCATTTTTTTTTGTAGGCTATTCCATAACCATAACTACAGGGACTGGGAATACGGATGTGGGACGAAAATATGAAAATATCCGCTTCCAGTCAAGAAGAGGACGCTGTTTGTATATCCTTGTTTCCTCTTCAGTTCCAGAGACAGTATTGTACTTGTCTCAGTAAAAGCGGTGTTATTATTATTCCACACTACATTGCTGTGTGTCTTTACGAGCTGCTCCGCACGCCGAGGGTCCGCCGCTCTGACTGACTCCCAGGTGCTCCACACTGGCCATCACTCACTCAGCCCACCGGCCAATGGCTATCGCGTACGAGCGGCTAGGGGCGGGACCTAAGGCGTGTGACTGTGATGGCAGCCAGCAGGTATATAGAGGTATGTTTGTTTGAAACAGGTGCATCTGCTGTTCGGCAGGTGGGCTGTTCAGCTGCTAGGTTATATAGTCTAGACTAGAGATGGAAACATAGGTCCACCTGCATAGGGTGGATTTTTTATTGTCTATTTTAAGATTCTGACAGGTAACAGGTTGGAATAATGTCCCATGATGGGGTTTATTTTTAACCCTTTATTACACCTATCCTCCTGAACCAAAACCTGAAAAATAAGAAAAAGAAAACAGCATCACTTTTATTTACCTGCACGGACTACGACGTTATCATCCCAGTTGGGGTACCTTGTCCTTGTGTATACCGTTTACTTTTACTCTTACTCATAGGATATATTCAGATTAAAATGCTTTATTGCCTATTATTTATTGTAACGTATAACATAACCACGTACAGACCCTCATCTGCACCTTTGTTTACAGTTTATTTTTCTCATAGTTTTTTATATTCAGAGTTAATTATATATATTTGTTCTCATATTTTAATTTTCAGATCTAATTGTATTGCCTGTATTATTTATGTCTTTCTATTCCCCTCCCCCCTCCTGCCATGACACCCGAATTTCCCCCAAGGAGATCAATAAAGGAATATCTTATCTTAACAGAGCTTCTCACAGAGGGCTGTGAGGTTGACATGGCCATTTGCATTATTCCAAAATATTTCACACCAGCATCAATAACGCGGGGCAAATTAAAATAACTATAATAAAATGTATTGAGGTGAGTAGGTCATTGTGACGTTTTGTGGGTAAAAAAAAGTTTCAACAAGACTGTAAATAAACTTGTTGATAAATTGGTATCTTATTACTGGATCCTGGATGTGTTTCCAGTGTTTTACCTACACAGAAATGTGTTATTTCCATTTTAAAGTGGTTCCCAATGGTTAGAGGCAGCCATACTGGAAGAGAACTACACAAACCTTCCGTGCAAGACCTCTACTGTGCTGACAGTATAGTAGTTATGCTCGTCTGAACACACTGCTCACCTGGACCTGCGTGCTCTCACTCTGTATTCATAACATTAATTAGTAATGTGCTATCAGAAGTATGTGACCCCCTGACACCATGTGCTGCCCTGCTCCCGTGGTGGGACGTGTAACAAAAGCACCCACGGCATTAATAAGCAAACCGGCTAATCAGAAATGTGAATGTGAATTCCTGCTGTATGAAAATCACTGAGTTATATAGGACTACAATAAACAGCTTATGTATGCGATATATATTTGAACGACATAAAAGTAAAAGACATGACTATTATTAAACATTTCATATATATAAAGTTGCATACAGCTTTTTAAAAACGGCCTATAACTGAAATAGTAAAAGTAAACACATTGAGTAGCCCCTCATAATGTATGAAATACTACTACCATACCGTCTCTACACCTGTATCACTGTACATATTACACTACAACTCTGTACATACATCTGATTAGCACTACACTCGGTAGTACTCATTTGTATATTTTATACCCAGTTTAATCACCTGTACATTGTATATTGCACTTTACTGCTACATTTGCACTATGGTTGGATGCGAAACCTCTTTCCGTTGTACTGTACTTGTGCTGTATAATGACAATAGATTTGAATCTAATCTAATCAAAAATATTTGAATGAGATTTCTAAAGTATGTAGTATTCAATAACCCACCCAGGTTAACCCTTTCACTGCGGCACTACCAAACGGTTAACCCTTTCACTGAGACAATACACAGGTTAAGTAGTGAGAAATGAAGGAACTGGTAAAGAAAAGAAGATGTCCACTTGTTGACTTGAGGCTTTGCTGTAGTTACTGCTTGCTCACTGTAGTAGCTTTCACAATGAAAACAAAATTCTCAAGAAAAAAAACACCTCCCCGTCACATGACGACCCTGAAGGGAGATCTTCTAGGTCTCCTCGGCGCTAACTTGGTAAGAGGATTATACCCCTGAAGTATTTTAATCTAATTATGGAAGAAGGCAATTTATTTTTCCTCACCCTGGCCTGTACACTCCTTCCCCTCGAATTGGTCTGACCTCGTGTCGAGGTGACATCGGCTTAAAAACACAAAGCCTTATGCTTCAAAAGCAAAACAAGAAGCTGAAATAATTATTATGTAGTTAGATCTAACTCATCTAAGTCTATATTCAGTGCGATCTTGGACGTGTCCGGCAGCGAGGGGATGCAAGTGTATCTCTTACAGGATGGTGATTACGATGTGGGTTGTGATGCTTTATAATGTCAGTCATCTTTCCCAAAACATCCAAGAGTTATGCTACAAAACTGGGGGCCAGTATTGTAAGGCTTGTAAACTCCCAGCTCCAGTTTCAATCCAATACAAGCCAAAACTCCTCCCATGTGTTTTTCTAGGGCAGACCAACTTCCTCCCACTCACTCAGGAGAATGCTCCCTGTACTGTGGTTGTTCAAAGCCATGTTTTTGCTGCTAATTAATTAATCAAATACTGTAACTTGGTGCGTGTCGAAGCACTTGCATAAAACCTTAGAAGACTATAGTTACTCAAACAACAAAGAGTAGGAAAAAAAGTGTCAGTGGTTGACTTAGCTGCTGCTACAAAATAAGAAAATAGTGCCATCTTGTGACCACCAGTGATATTACATTCTTTACTGCCTACATCTATTGTAAGTATAACCATTTACACCGTTTATTTTTCTCATATTCTTACATTCAGATCAAATAATTTTGACATTTTTATTTTCTTTCCATTACCCTTCCCATACCTGTACTCCCCCCCCCTTTACAATTGAGTAATTTATCTGACAAAGCAACTTAGATTGTGAACATGTCACCAGGAGGGGTGCATAGTATTATAGACATATTAGCAAGATAGGTAGTATAAGAATAGTAGCATAGTATAGTACATAATAGTAAAAATGTTAGAGGGTTGTTTTTTTTCTTTTCTTCAGATATTATTTCAGATATTGTTTGAAGAGGTGTGTAATTGGCCGGGTTTCAGCTGTCCTGACTGTACTGGGGAGTTCATTCCACCATTGTGGAGCGAGGACTGAGAATACAACTGAGAATAGCCTGCTTTGTTTTGATGACCTGGGTCATCTGACCTGAGTCTGGGGTCTGCTGCTATGACTCCTGGATTTCCCCAAGGGGATCAATAAAGGAATATCTTATCTTACCAGAGGACAATAACACACAAAAAAACATGGAGGTTAGCATTGTTATTATTTACTTAATGTGTACAAAGACGGGACAATCTATTAAAATAGAGGACAAACAAAGTGTGGATTTACACAAGATAATGATAATGAATGCAGCCCATTCTCTAACTGGAAAAGGAATTGAAAGACCTGATCTGTGTGAAATTGTACGTGTGGCCGTCATCACGTAATAGTTAAGCTACTGAAGTGTTTCCTTGTTCAGACTTCTTCTTCTTCTTGTCCTTCTTTAAGGTCTTCTTTAAGGCCTCCAAAGACAGCTGTGGGGACGCTCTTCTGCTCCAGCTGGACTTCTGTTGATAGAAGAGGAACGTTACCCATTTCACTACCACACTACCAAATGGTTAACCCTTTCACTGTGACAATACAGAAGGTTAACCCTTTCACTGCCACACGACAAAGGGTTAACCCTCTCACAACCACACTACGTAAGGGATAATGTATAGCTACGAGGTCATTGTCGCAAAATAATTGACCGACACGTAGTTTAAAATACAGAGCCGCCTCGGCAAGGGGTTTTAAACGTCAGTGAAGGTAAATTATTTTGCGATGATGACAGAGTAAAGCTATACATTATCCCGCTTATTACATGGCTAACTTACTAACAATATAAGTTCATTTGACAAATCGCAGTTCTGTGGCTCTGTAAGCCCAAATAAAGTGATTATTATTATCGCGGGCAGCCTCTGTTCTGGCTCCGCTGTAATCGTCACACACACTCCGCTGTCAGTGCAGCCGCGGCAGGTGTGTCTGATTTGCTGCACTGATGTGGGCTTGATTGCGAACAGCTGCGCACATCGGTCATTATTGTCCCACAGCGGTCATTATTGTGTAATAATGACCGCTGTCGGGGGGCTATTGACCAATCACAAGCAAGCATTTCGACGAATGTGAAAACGTCATGTAATAAAGAAGGTTAACCTTTCACTACCACACTACAGACGGAACCGTCTGTAGTGTGGTAGTGAAAGGTCAACCTTCTGTAGTGTGGTAGTGAAAGGGTTAACATGTTTCCACAAAGACTCAAGTCATATCCGATTCTTTCATGACAGTGTGAACAGCACAAATCACATGGAATCTGATCACTTTCAGATGTGGTCCTAAATCGGATACAGGTCAGATTTTTTGCAATGCAACCTCAGTCCGAACAGTCGTGCGACTTTCATGCGACTTTTACATCACTCTATATTGACATTCGTCACGATTATATTATTCATCCGACTTCTTTATTGTTCATTTGCCCATGTGGGTTAGTTCAGGAGCATGTGACCGGTTCACACTGGGATCCGATATTGGCCACAAAAAAATATAAATAAATAAATAATAATGTGAAACAGCCAAACAAACAAAAAAAGAATCATATCTGAGCAATAAATCAGAATTGAGCACTAATGCTTTCCGTGTGAACGTAGCTCGTGTTTCCAACAGCCATTGTACTTTCTATGCTATGGCTGAGGTGGGACATATTGTATCTGCCACTCACCCTCTGGTCCTGGCCCTTCGTCATCTTCATCGTCATCATCGATGTCGATCTCATCAGGGTTGGCCTGCTTGGCCAGCTCAGCCAGCTCGGTGCGAGACGCGTCACTCCTGTACAGACGCAGAAACACCAACAACAGGGGTTTAAGGAAAATGCAGGTTTTGGGAGCGTTGGGTCCAATGATCCCAGGTAGATGCGATCCCACAGGGCAGAAGACATTTTTTTTTTTACATTTATATTTAATTTGTAGGTAGTGGGAGTGGTTAAGGTTAGGTTCATAATAGGGTTGCCGTGGTGATGTGAAATTTCCCAGGACCAGTGTTACAAGTGACGCAGCACATTTTACAACATGACAGTCACTATTACATTTAGCTGACGCTTTTATCCAAAGCGACTTACAGGTTCTGTACCACAAGTCAGCAGGAAGCGTACAACTCTTTCAGCTGAGTAACAACGTTCATCAAAGTGTTGAAAATTGGGTGCAGCGGTTCTCAAACTAGGGGTCGTGACCCAAAGTGGGGTGGCGGGTAGAAGTGGGGTCGCACATTGGCAACTAAAAAAAGATATATCAAGAGAAAAAATGACTAGCCAAACTCTTTTTCCTTGCAAACCCATTGGCAGAGAAATGTGCTGATAATGAATTGGCGGGCACAGCTGGCATATCTAGCAGAGATCTTTGACCGCCTCAATGTGTTGAATCGGGGACTACAAGGTCGGGACACAGACCTGTTTGGACTCGCAGATAAAATAGAGAGCTAGATTAAGGAACTCAGTTTGTGGCACTCCAGGATAATCAACAGAGATTTTGGGGTATTTACTCAGCTTGATGGCTTTTTGGAGGAACAGAATGTTGCAAAAAAGAATTCGAAGCCCATCATCTGTAGCCACATAGAAGGGCTCATTGAACAATTTCGGAACTATTTTCCCGAAAGAGAGCACGGACAATTTGGACAACTGGATCCTAGATCTGTTCATTACGCATGACGCAACAGGCCTCCCACTGTCTGAGCAGGAGGCACAAATTGATCTTTCGTGTGACGAGAAAGTCAAGTTCACTGGACAGGCCCACTCAGTGCTGGATTTCTCAGCACAACGCAGCCACATATCATGGAACTGTTCAAATGTACAAGCACACCCTTCCCATTAAGTATTTTTTTGTATTCTTGAAAAGCGCATGTGAACGCATTCCTTTCTTTTTTTATGTAATGGCAACATATTTGGGCTAAATATGCCTCGTTTTATAAATGTGTATACAGAAACAATTCCGTTGCTTTTGTTGATAATATTAATTAATTTCATTGATAACAGTGCTGCAATTAAATAAATAATATTTATTTCTAATAAATATGCATGATCAAGTTTAACAACGTTCGCTTTTATTTTTACATTCCTTATTTCCACGTTGAAATTACACGATACATTAGTGTTGGGTGGTCGCCAAAAAAAAATCCTAAATAAAATGGGGTCGTGGTATAAAAAAAGTTTGAGAACCCCTGATCTAGTGGCAAAGATGGTACGAAGTTTAGTATTTTTTTCCCCATTTCAGATATTGATTGAAGAAGTGTGTGTTTTTAGTCAACAGCGGAAAATTGGTCGGGTTTCAGCTGTCCCGACTGTGGTGGGAAGTTTGTCACCATTGTTGAGCACTTACTTTGATCTCGACATCATGCGGCTATATTGATCCACTGTGTCCGTCCGTCTACGACTGTTTTTAATTAATTTTCAATGACGAGTATCCATTTGTTGGACAGACAGAGTTGACGTTAGGTTCTAATTAAAAAATAAAAATGTATCCTCAGCTCCTCTCCAGTCCAGCAGGGTTTAATCAGAAATAACCAGTTGTATCTCTAGAACCTCATTTCTCTCCTTCACGCAAAGTTAAATATACTCTAAATGAAAGTGAAACTTAAGCTACTCTGTACTACAACCCATATAATATATCTGCTGTCCGCACAGATCTTAGTTTTGAATGTTGTCTGACTAAGTATTACAAATTAAGAGTTTTTTTTATTTGATCAATGTGGGCACTGATATGCGAAAATGAACTAAATCGGTTTTATTTCTATAAAACACCGGTGGGGTGGTGGGCAAGTAATGTACTCAGTGGAACCTGAACACCAAGTAACACCGGTATCACAGACTACCGCGGCAAGCCTAACCTAGGGGACTGTTTTCTAGCCTAACCTAGGGGACTGTTTTCTAGCCTAACCTAGGGGACTGTTTTCTAGCAGAGAAACGCTCGTCTTTTTGAGAAGCTGGGAGGAACACATGACTACAGTGTTAGCGACCGGGGGACGTTTGATCTAGGGATCGTATCCAAACAAACAGTTCCAAGTGAAACCGAGTGAATATGTTAGGAAGATGTGTATTGCTGTGAAAAGGTTAAACTCTTGAGTGAATTGCTTTTCTTTCAGAGGGGGGGGGGGGGGGAGAGGGGGCTTCAAATTAGCCTCGTAAAATTAACTAAATAAAAGCAATGCTGTATAAACCTCCATGGTGGATTACACTGATGAAACTATATTCCACATCTCTGGAAGTTACGTCTTCAGAAGGTGAACAAGAGGATAGTGGAGTCTACAGAGGACAGGGGGGCATCCATACTCCATCCTCGGCCAGGCTTACATATTTCTACAATGACGGCATGTAGAAACCGAGGGGTTATAGGAAACAGAGAGGCATTGAGAAAAACAATCCAAACATGCCTGTATTTTCCTGGAAGACATTATTTACATGAAAGCGCACAATAGCTCCTTTCAAAAGCGGGCAGAATTTTCATTGTTTCTTCTGCCTTTAGGGTCATTTATGGTCGTTCTCCATTCCTGGAATGCGACGCAGCGTGCCACGCCGTCGACATGAGTTCATGGGTTCAGCAAGTGTTTCTGTCCGTGACCGACAGAAATGGTTCCACATGACAGTTCTCAGAACAAAACATTGTTGCGGCTCAGGAGGCGCTACAAAAACAGGGTATCATGCCGGTTTCAACAAGTTAGATTTAAGGCTTTTTAATACCACTTACGAGCATAATTCTATACCAATTTCATGACCATACTAGAGTTAAAAAAATAAATAATAATAAAAAACACATAGCGACACTGATCTGGCAGATACACTTGCACGCCAATTTTAAATACAAGCTCTCACCAGACGCACCAAGCTCCCGGTAGCCGGCAAAAAACAATGACTTGAATACAAAAACATTTCATGTATTTAATATTATTTCATCTACCATCATCCATCTTCATTTATCTGCCCCCCCCCCCCCCCCCCCCCCCCCCTCAAATCTAATACCTGTGCAAATTCAACTTTTTAATACCTTTTAAGGCCTTCAATTGAGAATTATGAATTTAAGACTTTTTAATAGCCCACAGGAACCCTGAAAAAGAGTTGGAACATGGAGAGATGCAGCTAAACGACCTCTGGAATCACCTAGCGTTGTGGTCTTTCCCACATTCGGTGGTGATAGTCTTCTATGACATCATAGTCTAGCGTTACAACCGGGCAGGGTAGCTAGCTTGAGGTAGAATGATCCTTTAGGTTTGAGCCGACGTGATCTGGTGTTTTGCCTCACGGAGCAAATAGAAAAGCAGTGAAATGATCTGATATTGCTTCCTGGATACGTTGTTAACGCTACACCTGGACAAGAGTGGACCACAGACCGCATACTAAATAGAAATCGGACGTATATCATGCGAGTTAGGGTACCTTGTGTGTACTGCACCTTGTGTATACCGTTTACTTATAGTATATATATTCAGATTAAATTATTTTATTGCCTATATTTATTGTAACATATAATATAACTGATAGATAGGGCATACAGACTTTGTTTACACTGATTATTCTTATATTCAGAATTAATTATATTGTTTACACAGTTTATTTTTCAAGTAGTTTTACATTCAGATCTAATTGTATTGCCTATATTTATGTCTTTCTACTATTTCCATACCTGTACCTCCCCCCTCCCCCATGCTGCTATGACGCCCACATTTCCTCCAAGGGGATCAATAAAGGAATATCTCATCTTACCTGACAAAGAGGATCTTTTCTTTGGGCTTGGGTTTGTCCTGTTCTGCCTCGGCAGCCATCATCTGTGCCTTCTGCTCCAGCATCTTCATGTCATCAAGCCCCATCTGGCCTGGAGCCAGGTCTGACACTGGACACACACACACACACACACACACACTGTTCACTTATGTTGACCAACAGACGGACAAGTACGCACACACCACAAACCGCCTCGGCCAGTCCTTCCTGCCGGTAGCCATCAGGTTCCACAGCCGTGGACTGCTGCCAATTGCTGGAGAACTAACGGCTGGTGAACTTGAGAACTGTTAGGACTGTCTGAGTCACTCTTAATAATAAACACTGCACAGACTCTGGTGCAGTGTGTTACTACAGTTTGGACCATGTATACCGTAATAACCGTCATCACTATTACTACTGTCTAATATTGAATCCTGCCACTCACTACTGGTCACTACTATTACTGTTATCACTATTGTCATTATTACTTGCACTTTGTTCTATGTTCTATTACCCATCCTACCTGTACCCCCGCCCCCATGCTGCTATGACACTTGACTTTCCCCCAAGGAGATAAATAAAGGAATACCCGACTTGTAGAATAGAGAGAATGAAAAAGTATAATTGTACAGTGGAATATATTCATGCAATAGTGTATCCAACTTAAAGGAGCACAGCAACATTATGGTAAATGTGATTACGGTCTTCTCCAGAGTCAGACAAGAAGATAGATACCAATTTCCTCTCGGATCATCTAGCCCAGCTGTTGGCCAAAAACACCTCTCCCGGAGTTTTAAGCTAGGCTAGCTGAAGCCGTATCCGCTTCCATTCATTTGTGCTAAGCTAGGCTAGCTTGCAGCCGGATAGCTTTCTACTGAACACACAGAGAGGAAATTAGTATTTATCTTCTTGTCTGACTCTGGAGAAGACGGTAAGCACATTTCCCATAATGTGTTGCATTAATAACCACACCATGTCCATTAGCCTACATTCACATTCTGGACTGCGGGGACATTTTTGTACTAGTCCCAAGCTGGAAAATGCTAGCCAAAAAGCTACCGCTGGTAAGATGTCCAATCCAACCGTTTAGTTTGATTAAAATGTTTACAAAACGGTGAATAACTCTGTCGGTCGTTGTGCAGGGTGTTCCCTCACCGGTGCCCGTGGAGCTGGTGGTGGCCTTCATCATCTGGGAGGACATGAAGTTGACCTGGGTGTTGTACGTGGCCTGGACGCTGCGCTTGATCCTCAGCATCTCTCGGATGGTGTCCTCGTTTCCGTGGCGGATCTCAAACTCTTTCCAGGTCTGCCAGAAGGTAGTAGTCATCTGTAAGAGACAAACGAGAAGCTCACGAAAAGGAAATCAGGGAATCGGCAGGTTACATTTAAGACTTTTTAATACCACTTAGAGCTCAATTTAATACCAATTTCAGGACCATACTAGCTAAACGAAAAACACTGAACTGGCGGCTGCACTTGTAATAGTATCTCAAGGGGAGATTTCATTCAAGTGTCTTTTCCTCATCAACAAACCAACACAAGAGGGCAGAGTCCTATCCTGAAGGAATAAAATCTAAATCTAACACAGGGAAATACATTCTCATCAATGACGACATTGTTGGTGGGGATTGATGTGTGGGGTGCTTGTTCCGAGGGGGGGGGGGGTTCACATGACTTCGAGCAACACTGTACTTATTGTACTTATTTTATGCCTATTCTTATGTCTGCACGTTCTACGTTGCACTACATTTATTGTCTTTCATACCTATTCTTATGTCTGCATTTTATACATTGTTTTTATTCTGTCAACTGTATGCTGATTTGATGCCTTATGTTAATTTTGTGCCACTTGCTGTGGGGCACTTTGGGCTGCGGTCCATGTGTGAAAGGTACTATATAGATAAGAGTTGTTATTATTTATTATTATTATATTATAAAAAATAATGTATGCATTGAAATGTCTTAAGTCTCGACGACATTGAAAATGAGGGCAACCTCAATTGTCCTTTTCCCGAACAAATAAAGGTTTGAATATGAATTGTTGCTCTTGGTTGAAAGCGGGACGGGGTAGAACTCACCCTGGGGTCACAGATCTGGGAACAGTAGGAGTAGATGGCTCTGCCCCGGTCGATCTCACCCAGCTTACTCTCCATGTCGGCGAAACGCAGACACATGTCCCTGGAATGCACATCTGGAAGGACCTGGGGGGAGGGGGAGCACAACACCGTCATCAGCGATTACAATAACCCCAGACTCATGAGACACTGGTATCATCAAGCAACACAAAAATAGGTTCTTCTTGATAGGGTTCTTCTTACTCCAGTTAAGGATTTACATGCTGGTTTGATAACAAGATTATGAACATTCCTGTGTATGTTATTTTCAACGAGAATTCCATTGGCTTACACTAATTTACAAAACCCTCCTTGGTCTGACCCCTCCTTATTTGATACACCTGTTAAAATAGTAATCTACTCCCTATAACACCAGAGCTGCTCACCATATCTCTATAACACCAGAGCTGCTCACCATATCTCTATAACACCAGAGCTGCTCACCATATCTCTATAACACCAGAGCTGCTCACCATATCTCTATAACACCAGAGCTGCTCACCATATCTCTATAACACCAGAGCTGCTCACCATATCTCTATAACACCAGAGCTGCTCACCATATCTCTATAACACCAGAGCTGCTCACCATATCTCTATAACACCAGAGCTGCTCACCATATCTCTATAACACCAGAGCTGCTCACCATATCTCTATAACACCAGAGCTGCTCACCGTGTCTCTATAACACCAGAGCTGTTCACCATATCTCTATAACACCAGAGCTGCTCACCATATCTCTATAACACCAGAGCTGCTCACCATATCTCTATAACACCAGAGCTGCTCACCATATCTCTATAACACCAGAGCTGCTCACCATATCTCTATAACACCAGAGCTGCTCACCATATCTCTATAACACCAGAGCTGCTCACCATATCTCTATAACACCAGAGCTGCTCACCATATCTCTATAACACCAGAGCTGCTCACCGTGTCTCTATAACACCAGAGCTGCTCACCATATCTCTATAACACCAGAGCTGCTCACCATATCTCTATAACACCAGAGCTGTTCACCATATCTCTATAACACCAGAGCTGCAGTGCTAACCAATGCCATATCTCTATAACACCAGAGCTGCTAACCATATCTCTATAACACCAGAGCTGCTCAGCATATCTCGCTAGATGTTCTCGGTGTTAACACTTCCTTTGGTCACATCCTCCTTCCAATTTGCTGCTCCCAGCAGTTGAAACGAGATGCAAACGACTTTGAAAATGGACAAATCGATCCCCCCTCACTACTTTTAAGGACTCTATTGCAGAGTTGTTTACACACACCTGCAAATGTCACCCAGCCTTTTAACTGTAATTTGTCTGTTCCGTTTCCAAATGACGCAAGGTGCACTTTATGAGCTCTACACAATATGATTGGAATTTCACTTTTTGCTCATCTCTCCAGTACACACACATTGGAACGCCATAGAGGTGCATAATGCATAATTGTGAGAGAGGTCACAGGGCGTGGTTGCTTGCGGGTTCCAACAGCGAAACGAAGTGAAATCACCCAAACAAGCTCTTCTGCTTGGGCACGTCTAGAGCCACAGAATCCATAAAGAGCTACAGTCTCATAGAATAGAATAAGGCTAAGATATGCTTCAACGTCGTCTGTCGCTGATATATATATATATTTTAAAAACATTTTGGGGCCTTCTGTATTTTTCACCCATCCCAATTTAGTCGTTATGCCAATTCCCTTCCTGGTCGTTGCGCACATTGCCCCACTGTCGGCCTGGGGAGGGTGTAGAACTACCACATGTCTCCTCCGATACATGTGGAGTCGCCAGCCGCTTCTTTTCACCTGACAGCGAGGAGTTTCACTGGGGGAACGTAACGCGTGCGGAGGTTCACGCTATTTCCCCCTGATCCCATCCCTGCTGAACAGGTGCCCCGACCGACCAGCAGGAGTCGCAGTTTACAACGACCAGGACCGATACCCCACCGGCTTCCCACCCGCTAACACGGCAAATTGTGTACCGGAGGTACCGCTGGATCCGATCCCAGAATCTCTGCGGTGGTAGGCGAGTGCTTAGTCCACTGTGCTACCCAGCCGCCCGTGTCGCCGATATTTCGCGCATGGGAGCTAGACCGACATACTTCCACGTCAGTTCAGCGCGTGGGTTGCATTACACCACCAAACCACTAGGTGGCTGTGCTGCAGTGTGTTCTACAAATGGCTACATTTTCAGACTTCCTCCGTCAGTCTTTCTTCGATTTGGTCCATGTTTGTAATGTAGTTGATAACGATCGATAATGGAACACTTCGAGCGAGCTCCCGATATAAATGATAAAATACGGAAGTACGTCAGGCGCGGCCCAGGGCAGCAGCGGCCAATCACAGCTCTGTGCCGTCCACGTCAGGTCGTGACAATTTGACGCATTGGTTACGTTTTTGACCAGCTGCATGTAGGCATCGCCAGTAGGCCTGCGGGAGCTCGGCAGGCTCGGCACAACCTTCACAACCACTTTGACGTCCGAATACAAACTACTAGGCATTAACCCTTTCACTACCACACTACAGAAGGTTAACCTTTCACTACCACACAACCTGTAGTGTGGTAGTGAAAGGGTTAACCTTATGTAGTGTGGTTGTGAAAGGGTTAACCCTTTTGTCGTGTGGCAGTGAAAGGGTTAACCTTCTGTATTGTCGCAGTGAAAGGGTTAACCATTTGGTAGTGTGGCAGTGAAAGGGTTAACGAGACGCCTCGTACCTCGATGGCCTTCTGGTAGATGGCTCTGGTGTAGGTGACTCCGTAGATCTCGGCGGCTCTCTTGATGTAGATGTTGAACATGTGATGCCTCTCGTCTGTGCCCACGGCCTGCGTCGCCCTCTCGTAGACGGCCATGGCGTGTCGAGCGAGACCGAACTCCTCCTCCAGCTTGGCATACAGCAGATAGATGGCTGGAAACCACCAAGCACAATGAAATTACATCAGCCCTCCATCCTTCCTCAAGTACATGTTATGGTTAGTATTCAACTAACGATTGCAGCTTCAAATTCCATACCAAGGGAAAACGAAATTGTGCTGGATTATATACATGTTCCGGTATATATGGGAAAACTGTGATTTTACACATTTCGCCCCGGGATATATGCAAGTAATTCTCCGTCAGGTTGGTAAATGTGAGATTCTTTAGGGCAAAGATCTGTAAAAAGGTGCTGTAGGTGGTATTCTTTTGTTAGAACATGTGTTCAATAGCTCTACATTCCGACAGCCATCACTGATATAGAGTGTTTGTCAGTAACATGGGCCTCCCAGTCCCTCTACTTTTCAGTAAACATGAAATAATTTTCTGGTATCCCGTTCCCACTTTATCCAATCAGGAGAGAGAACCCTAGATATTTTTACTTATTTCAAGAAATCTTACTGCAAAGCGGCTAGGTGCTCGCCACCAACGCAGGAGATGCTGGGTTCGAGCCCAGCTCTCGACGTTGCTACCAGCTTGGCTGGTCGTTCATACTAATACAATTGGCAGTATTAGGGGGTGGGAAGCTGGTGGGTGGGGATCGGACGTTGTGGACAGCGACTCCTAGAGGTCGGTTGGTGCGCCTGCGCAATAGAATCAGGAAGCAACGAGGGCGGCGTGTCCCTCCCACGCAGACCCTCGCCGCTGAGAGATCACGCTGTTCAAGGTGAAAAGATGCGACGGCTGCCTCCTCGAGTACCGGAGGGGACACGTGATGCAAGGCTTCGTCCACATTGCAGCCGGCTTGTGGGAGGCATGGCCAACAGCGTTCGAGACAGGGGAGGGTAGAATTGGACAATACGAAATTGGGGAAGGGAGAAAAATAGAAAATGGGGAGAAAAAGTAGATAAAAAATAAAAATCTTACTGCACTGATTATTTTACTTGTTTCAAGGACACATTAGCTTAAAACTAGTTTTTATTTCTCATTTTTGTCAGACCATTCTTTTGCAGCGTGGAGTTCTCTCTCCCGATTGGGTAAAGTGGGAAGGGATCAGATCTGAGCAACAAATCAGAATTGAGCACTAAGGCTTGCAAGTGTGAGCGTAGCCTATGATGTTGCCAGTTCTAATAACGCTTTTCAATAAACTTATCTTGGTCTTCCTGCTACTAGATGTTCTAACAGTTGTACCATCCGATGATCACACCAGCGAAGAACGTCTGAATCATAAGTAAGGGATAATGTTTAGCTACGAGGTTATTGTCGCAAAATAATTGACCAACACGGAGTTTAAAGTACCGAGGCGTCTCGCCGAGGTGTTTTAAACGTCAGTGAAGGTCAATTATTTTGCGACAATGATCGAGTATAGCTATACATTATCCCGCTTATTACATGGATAACTTACTATCAATATACCTAATTCATTTTACATCGACAAGACGAGATCAAATGCAGACGCAGTTCTGTTCCGTCGCTCCCGCTGTCATCATCACACACACTCCGCTGTCAGTGCAGCCGGCAGGTGTGTCTGATTGGCTGCACTGATGCAGTGTGTCAGTGGGCTTGATTGCGAACAGCTGCGCACAGCGGTCATTATTGTTCGGCAGAGGTCCGTTATCGAGTAATAACGGACCTCTGACGAGCGCTATTGACCAATCACAAGCAAGCATTTCGGCGAATGTGAAAACGCCATGTAATAATCTATTATAATGGAGTCGTCTCCGACTCCTCTCGTAGCATCAGGGCACTTACTCTTTGCAAACTTGGCGGGGCAGCCGTCCAGCGCCTGCTCAAACAGGTCTCTGGCTCGCTCCAGCTTCTTGCCAGCATAGCGGTCAATGAATTTGGTGAGATAGGTGTTCCAGATGTCATAGACATTGGGCCATCTGAAGAGAGCGATGCCACGCTCATAGGCCTGCGGATAGTTGGGATAACAAGACATGTTAGGATATTGTTAAAACTAGGCGCTGGTTTAGAATAATGAAAGACTCAACTAAATTAATTTAATTTAGTTGAATAATCTAGTTTGTAGTGAACTTGGGAAATCTTAGCTTCTTCTTCGGTGTGTTGTATGGAACATCATACAACAAACTCTAAAGTCCAATGCGCACACGGCGGGCGATTTTTGCGAGGCGACCGACAGAATTGTCCATTGTTATGAATGAGACGACCCACACGGCGGGAGATTTTCGAGCGACGATCGCGGACCAACTTCTGTCGCCTGGCTAAATATCGCCTCGATCCTATTTTGAGGCGACGGCAGGCGACACAGCAAGGACAATGAGCAAATAACATGACTTCTACTGGTGTATCATTTGTACACCATTAATTTAACAATACATTCATTGATCAATAACCTACGTATTATTACCATGCTACTTATGTTAATTATTATTAACAGGAACAATTTAAATAAATAACGTTAGTTGGAGAACTTAAGGTTTAGTGGCCGCTTGTCATTAACTAATAAATTGACAATGCGCCACGATGCACCTACACTACTAATGTTTTTATACTCGGGTAACAAAATAAGTTGTGGATGTTGACGGAGTTTAATGTCCAGGCTGCAGCCGATGTAGTTTGTAAGGTTTATTGTCCAAAGAAAATGATGGTTGAGAACAGACAGTTTGCGTCTTCCGTGAAAAAATATTCTCTCTCAGCATAACAATACTTGTCCAATCGGTGCCTAGTGAACGTATTGTAGCGATCCGTCGTGCAGAAATGTCAGGAAGAATGAGGAGAGGTTGTATTCGTATATGATGGTTTAATTCCAGCTCAATATGGGTTTTACAGGTTAATACTTCCCTCGTAATGGACAACACAGCTACCTGCTAATATGCTCGCTTCACGACAACCTAACGTCCGGTCCGTCCTCCCATATCTCCCGGTGGGAAACCACACGCCCAGCTAAACAGAGCTTATTATACCTGTGAACGGTCGGGTCTGGTGTGGGGTGCTAAGCGATTGTCGTTGAGCGACAGACGATCGCATCGCCAGGCGACGTCAGCCGCCCGCCGTGTGCATTGGACTTAAGGCTCAATACTTTGGTGTCCTTTAGTCAGTTTAGATCCATGATCACCAACCATTATCTGTAATTGTTTTAATTGATATTGTATTTTTTATTATATTTATCATGTACAGTGGGGGAAATAAGTATTGAACACATCAACATTTTGTTCAGTAAACGTATATTCAAGCGAAATTTGCACCAGACTTTGGTATTAACTCAAGAAATCCAGACAAAATCTAAACATTAAAGTCCATATGTAAATAAAGTTATGTGTAATAAAGTGGAATTAAAACAGGAAAAAAGTATTGGACACACTAAGAAAAAGCAGTAGACCACAGCAAGGAAAGGCAAGGAACTAGCTGAAAACCAAAACTAATTAGGAGGCAACTCTACCTCCTATCTGTGCTAATAATGTCAACTGGGTTAGAATATATTAATGGGCTATAAAAAAAAATACAAATAATTGTTACCAAGGTGCCACACAAGAAACAGCAAATGATGGGTAAAAGCAAAGAGCTCTCAAGACCTTCACAAACAGATTGTTGCAAATCATGAAAATAGAAATGGCTAAAGACGTATTTCACAACTTCAGAATCTTCCAGTAAGCACCATTGGGGGCATTATCCATAAGTGGAAGCAACATCACTCCATCATCAACCGGCCATGCACAGGAGCTCCTCGCAAAATTTCTGATCAGGGAGTCAGAAGGATACTTAGAAGAGTAGCCAGAGAGCCATGGACCACTAGGAAAGAGCTCCAGAAAGACTTGGAGGCAGCAGGTACAACTGTGACGGAAAGGACCATAGGCAATGCACTCCACCGCCATGGCCTCTGTGCCCGCAAGACTCCACTACTGAAGAAAAGACATGTTGAAGCGTGTTTAAAGTTTGTAAAACAACATTTGGACAAGCCAGTGAACTACTGGGAGCATGTACTCTGGTCAGATGAGACCAAAATGTCACACAACACACCATGTTTGGAGGAGAAATGGCACTGCAAATTACCCGAATAACACTATACCAACAGTGAAGTTTGGAGGTGGAAGTATCATGGTGTGGGGCTGCTTCTCCTCTCCTGGTACTGGCAGACTTCATATCATTGAAGGAACAATGAATGGAGCCATGTACAGAGAGATTCTTGAGATGAACCTGCTGCCATCCACCAGGATGTTGAGGATGACACGTGGGTGGACCTTCCACCATGACAACAATCCACAGCAAACAGCAAAGGAAACTCGCAGTTGGTTTCAGAGAAAGAAAATCAACTTGTTGGAATGGCCCAGTCAATCACCTGACTTAAACCCAATTAAACATTTGTGGAAGCATCTGAAGATCCAGATTCACAAGAGGCCCCGCCGCGATCTTCAAGATTTAAAGACAATCTGTGTAGAGGAATGGGCCAAAATCACACCCGAATACTGTGGGTAATTAGTTACATCATACAGAAAGCGTCCTTGAAGCTGTCATTACAAACAAAGGCTTCTCCACTAAGTATTGAATTAATTTCAGTTAGTGTGTTCAATACTTTTTTCCTATGTCATTCCACTTGAAATCATTGTAACTGAGGGCGTGCCCTCAATGATTTTTCCAGTTGAAATAAAGATTGATTGAATGAATGAATGAATGAATGAATGAATGAATGAATGAATGAATGAATGAAAGTATATCCGTGGCATAAAGCCACCGTTACCTTGAAGCTCTCCTCAAAGTAGTTGTGTTCTTCCAGGAACATGGCGTAGTTGATAATGATTTGCGGCGTCGCGATGCGGAGGTCAATAATACGGTCATATACCGCCTTCGTAGACTGAAAAGACAAGGCAAACATGAAGGAAAAGTTAGTTATTGAACCCGTTTAGTCCACAAGATGGACTAAGATGAGTGACCACTCTGAACATGCATAATTAGACAAGAGAAGATATTCCTTTATTGATCCCCTTGGGGAAATTCTGGCTTCATAGCAGCACGGGGGAGGGGAGGTATGGAAACACACAGACATGTGAATGAACGTACCTGGAAAGTGCCAAGACTTTCCTCCAGGTCCGCCAGCATGGACCAGACCTTCAGGGACTTGTAGACCCTGTTCTGAACTGGCTCCGATACGTCAAAGTACTCCGCCTTCTTGGACGGGATGGCTGTAGCTTTCTGTATCACGAAAAAGAAAGAGACAATATTGTGTTATTGTTATTATTATTTTTTACACAGGTTAAGAACAACTCTTAAATTACCCGACAGTCCAAGTATGGTAATAAATATTTAATTGAAAGAGTGATATTATTATTAATATATATATATATATATTTTTTTTTTGTTATTCCTGTTGAGGCCTCTTGGACCAGATCGACATTGTAAATAAGATCAAGATATAAGTTGATGTTAATGAAGAATATGAAGTCACCCTCAGGATGCGCAGCGCCTGCTCGTAGTTCTCGTGCCGCAGCTCCATCTCTCCGTATTCACACCACACGCCGGACAGGTCGTCCACCTGCTTGTAGTTCACCTTAGTGGCCTTCTCGAAGATGGTCCGAGCCTGGCCAGGAAAAAGATGATGATAATAATCAACTTTATTTGTATAGCACCTTTCATGCAAGAATTGCGGCTCAAAGTGCTTCACAGCAGCAAAAGAAGACTGAGATGAGCACAAAATTGGCAGATCAAGAGCAATGCATAAAGTGCAGACATAAAATCAGTATAAAACGGGCATCAAAATAGAACATTAAATCACATAGTTCTTCACATTAGGATCAATAGGCCTCTTTGTTTACGGTTTGATCAATTTACAATTACAATGATGATGAAGGCATAAAAAAGAAGAGCAACGCAAAACATGGGAAGTAGGGTTGGGTACCGAACTCTGAAGATGCTAAGCACATTTCCACATAATGTTGATGTGTTCCTTTAAAAATGATATATATATAAACATTTTAAAAAGAGTTATAGTGGCTAAGATTCCCCACCTCCACCCCAGGGGAACCACATGTACCCCTGTTGACTAGGGATGCCCCGATCACGTTTTCCACTTGATCAGTTTCCGCGATCGGCGAATATGACTAATTATCGGAATTCCCCGATCGCATATTTATACGGATTATCGGCCGATAACGATCGGTGGCCGATCGATCGGGGCATCCCTACTGTTGACCCAGGATCAAATCTCACCCGAACCTTCTCTCCTGCGTCACCTTTACTCTGCCTCTCATTTAAACATTTAAAAACACAATACAATGTGATTTATTTTGTGTGGCGTGTTACAACAATAAATAACAGGAACTGGTACCGTAACCGGTATCGGTTCAAATGTGAACGGTACCCAGCCCTAGTGGGTAGAGAAAACATTTGACTTGAAGTTGTTCTTGGTGTCCCGGAGGTTCGACTTACGTCATCCAGCTGCTCGTTCTCCTCGTAGAACTTAGCGAAAGACACCCAGAGCGAGTGAGGCTTCCCTGTGGCCTTGATGGGATCTACAGTCTGCACCGCCTCCGTGTACGTGTTGATGATCTGTGAGGGAGACGTTAGGCATCGATTCATTAGTAAAACTGTTGTACTGGTGCACGACAGATAGTTACTCCTGGTAGTATGTGAGACTTCTGAACAAATCTTGAAAACAAGATTAGATTAGATTCAAATGTATTCATACAGCACAAGAACAGTACCACGGAAATAAGTTTGGCATCCAACCAGAGTGCAAATGTAACGGTAAAGTGCAACAGCAATATACAATGTATGGGAGATTAAACTGGATATAAAATATATTAATCATTACTACTGAGTAATAGTGCTGTAGTATTAATATGTACAGTGATACACGTATGAAGACACTATGGTAGTAAGTCATACTGGCCAGCAGCGTAACTATATGCGGTAAATATAAATGTATATACAGCACTATTGTACATGCTATCATACATAGCTCTTTGGGTAGACTATAGTATGTTCAGTGCGAGTGTGTGCAGATTAGCAGCAGAAACAGTGATAAAACACTAGATTAGCTAGGTATGAGGACTAGAGGGGGGTCAGAGGGAAGCAACAGGATCAAGAAAAGAGGACGTGACTTGAGATAAGTCAATCAATACCAATAGTCAATACCAATAGTCAATACCAGGCTGAAATAGGGTGTCAGTGAAACATGGCAGAAATCAAAGCAAAGTGATCTGTTGCATTTTGACACCTTAAGTAAACAATTTCCAAACAAGTTCCCCCAACGAAGATAAGGAACGACTCACTAAGAACCTAGCAATAGGAAGAGAAAAAAAAGGCACCACAGGCGGCATCCAATGACCGCAAACCGACAGTCTAAGCCTATACTCGGTACAAGCAATGGATCGGATCAGCCGATACTTAAAAAGGTATCGGCGGTGAGAAGGTGGTTATGGGTGCAGCAGCTGTTGAAAGCCCACCTGTCTGGGATTGCCCTCGTAGAGCTTGACTCTCTTGTGCCACTCGTGCACGTTGTGGGGGTTCTGGCGCAGCAGCACGCTGTTCAGCAGGAGCGGCCGCCGGGCGATCAGCTGCTCAAAGCGGGCCAGCCGGAGCTCCAGGTCCACGTCGTCTGGGGAAACAGAACCAGGGGCGGGAGTGAGGCGAGCAAAGAGCAGGGGTGTAAAGTACTTAAGTATTGTAAAAAAAGTACAATTACTCAAGTATTGTTTTGGGGGATTTGTACTTTACTCGAGTATAATAAGGTTTGTACTTGTACTTTTACTCAATTACATTTCAGAGAAATGTACTTTTACTCCTTACATTTAAAATGCAGACCTACAAAGTACAAATCTCGCCGGTCCAACCATTTTAATTAGTATATTTGTTTCTCTGGACGAACTAACGTTATTAATCCTGCGGCCGCACTTTATTTAAAAACAGCCAATCAAATCCCCATCAATGGAAAATTAACCCACCCATACCCATGCTGATAAACACCTGCTATCAGAAGAATAGACGGTCAGAAAAAAGTTTTAACTTTAACTTTTTAGTACTTAAGTACATTTAAAAGTAGAAACTTTTTTACTTTTACTCGAGTGTGTTTTTAGCCAGATACTCTTGACTTTTACTCGAGTAGGATTTTGAGACGGTACCCATACTTTCACTCGAGTATAATTTCTGGGCACTTTTTACACCCCTGGCAAAGAGGAGGCGCCCCTCTCCTAAAAACCTACCATCCACCTTTAGTTTAGTTTATTTGACAACTCTCCATAATAGCTTGTACAATAATCCTGTATATACCTCATACACTAAAGCAGGAAGGCTCCCTCAACTGTCAGATGTCATGCACTAAAGCTGTTCACCTTGAAACTATACTACAGGTTCAAACCCTGTTTGATGGTCAAAGGCAACTCATTCCACTCCTGTGCTCCCGTGTGAGCAAATGAGCACCGTCCCACCGTCTACACCTTGGAGGATGCAGGTTTGCTCAGCGAGATCTGGTTCTGTGTGTTTCCCCAACACTAGATCTGGTTCTGTGTGTTTCCCCAACACTAGATCTGGTTCTGTGTGTTTCCCCAACACTAGATCTGGTTGGCTGTGTGTTTCCCCAACACTAGATCTGGTTCTGTGTGTTTCCCCAACACTAGATCTGGTTCTGTGTGTTTCCCCAACACTAGATCTGGTTCTGTGTGTTTCCCCAACACTAGATCTGGTTCTGTGTGTTTCCCTACCACTAGATCTGGTTCTGTGTGTTTCCCCAACACTAGATCTGGTTCCGTGTGTTTCCCTACCACTATATCTGGTTCTGGTTCTGTGTGAATCCCTAACACAATGAAAACAGCTGCTGAAATATTTGGGGGCCCTGTGATTGATCATTTTGAGCACCATGTCGAGAACCTACCGTCTTCGTTCTTCCCCATCTCAGACGTGGTCTCCATCTTGGCAGCGATCATGCTCTCCTCAAACTGGGCGTAGCTGTCAAAGACCTGGGTGAAGTCCCTCACCGTCACCACCGTCAGGATGGCCTCCTCATACACATCACGTGCCTGAGGGAGGGGGGGGGGGGTTGTTGTTTACAGAACTGACTTGTTTTTACCCACCAACCTACTCGTCCATAGATTAGATTCAAATGTATTGTCATCATAAAGCACACAGAACAATGAAAAGAAGTTTGCTTGCCATCCAACCGGGGTGGAAATGTAACAGTCAAGTGCAATAGCAATATACAATGTACAGGTGATTAAACTATATCAAATAGTACTACTGAGTAATAGTGATAATCAGATGCATGTAGAGTAGTAGTATTAATATGTACAGTGATACAGGTATAAAGACAGTATGGTAGTAAGTCATACTGGCCAGCAGTGTAACTAGTAAGAGTAGGTAGGTGATATGTACAGATATAGTATCTACAGATAATGTGAAAAGGATTATATGCAGGTATGTACAGACAGATAAATAAATAAATAAATACATACAGAGATACAGTAACGCATCTCAGGACAACTAAGGTTTAGAACTGGTCAATTTGATTTCACTGAAATTGTGTCTGTTGTAGTGGTGTTTAGAAAATAAATTCCTACCTTCTCAAAGTGACCGCTGCGGATGTAATAATCAGCCAGCGAACACCAGAGCTTGCCAAGCTGGTCCGTGAAGCGTGTGAGGCCTCCTCGGATGATGGCCCCGACGTTCAAGGACTTGACCTTATCAGGGTTCTGGGAGATCAGGTCACACAGCTCATGCCACAACTGTTGAAAGAGAACCCGGGGTGAGGTCACAGTGATGAGGTCATAGTGATGAGACTATGATGTGGCCATAGTGATGAGACTATTATGATGTGGCCATAGTGATGAGGTCACGGTGAGAGAAAGAAACCTCACCTGGTAGTTGGACTTGCCGTCCTTGGACACAAAGCTCTCGTCGTTGACGACGGCTGCTAGTCGAACGGCTGCTTCGTCCAAGCGTCCGACGGAGTGCAGGTAGTCTATGTACTCCTCCGCGTTCTCTGGAGACAGCTGTAAGACGCATCATATTTTAATCAGTCTCCTACTTGTGCGTGGGTTAGCAAATAAAGCGGTACCTGAAATAAATAATTTAACAACATTCATTTAAACTTTAAAATTGAAACCTTTCCAGTAGGGAGGAAAGATGTCTCGAGCGTGGCCATACTTGACGATAATAAAACTGCAAACTGTGGCAAGCTGGTGGTGAGGTGATAATAATAATAAATTAAATATATATGTATATTTAAATACCCTTTTTTACTAAGTACCCTTTCTGGCAGACGTTTGTGGGGTCAAACCTTTAAGTGTTTTCTCACCTTTCTCACCAGCAGCCGGAGAAATAACGGCAGACGAACTCGAGAGCCATGTGTTTGACTCTTACCACCTAAACTGCAGACTACAACGTATATCATGCTAGGTATGGTACCTTATGTATACTGCACCTGTGTATACCGTTTACTTTACTTACTCAGTATATATTCAGATAGTACCGAATGTTTTATTGCCCATATTTATTGTAACATAATATAACTGATAAGGCATACAGACCCTCATCTGCACCTTTGATTACTTGCTCATATTCAGAGCTCATATTATATTGGTTACACTGCTTATTTTGATCTCTACTATAGTTTTATTGCCTATATTTATGTCTTTTTACTATTACCCTGCCCATACCTGTACCTCCCCTCGCCCCTCCCCCATGCTGCTATGACAACGGAATCTCCCCAAGGGGATCAATAGAGGAACATCTTATCTTACCTTGAGGTACCTGCGGTAGACCCGGATGGCGGTCTCGGGCAGGGGCAGGTTGCGGGCAAAGCGCAGGTACAGGGGCCAGATGCGAGGGTGCTGGGTGACGGGCAGGGCTCGGAGCGCGCGGTCGCACGTTCGCCGGCTCCTCGTGATCTTACATTGGGACACTAGGAACTGGCAGTAATCTATCCATATCCTAGGCATCTAAGAGCAGGAAAGATAAGACCGTTAGAAGTTTAAATGCCAATCGTACAGACCACAAGTGTATGTTGTGTATCGTTTATGTTTTCTTGTGTTTGTCGCTGCCCGGTCTTTCTGACCCTGCCTCGCCTGCGCAGCGTCAGATGGGCGTGGCCTGAGCAGCGTCAGGGGGGCGTGGCCTGAGGAGCATCAGGGGGGCGTGGCCTGAGCCGCGTCAGGAGGGCGTGGTGCTGTCCTTCCCTGCTGTGGAAGGTTTATTCAAACACCCAAGCCTGCACCTGAGACTTTAGAATTAATAAGAAGCTACCTCTTAAAGCTAACGTTACATAAGCTAGATAAATTACTATCGTTAGCACTGATGCTCACAGACGTCCAGGCGTTGCCGTTAATATCTCGGTCGTGGCAAGACCCGTTAGTCCTGACAAGGTTTGGCGGAAACTGCCCAAATGAGCTCCTCCTCCGTTATCGATTGGTTTGTTTTGCTGTCGATTTTTCTTCAGACACCTCAGATTTGTAATCCCTCCCCTCGGTTGATTTGATCGGGCCGTCAGCAAGAAGGTGACAGCTTTGCGGCTAAAGTTTTAACCCTTGCAACGGAGAGCACCCGAAAAAGTGTTGCTTCAAAGTAGTTTGTAGGAGACGAGCGCCTGTGGCGACCAAACCATCCGTCGCGTCCAATGTGATCACAGCACATGTGATACATCTCCTTAGCAAAACTGTCAGCAAAGATTGTTTAACCCTTTCACTACCACACTATGGAAGGCTAACCCTTTCACTACCACACTACAGACGGTTAACCTTGCACTACCAGACTACAGACGGTTAACCATCTGTAGTGTGGTAGTGAAAGGGTTAGCCTTCTATAGTGTGGTAGTGAAAGGGTTAAAGAGAACCTATTAGCCTAAACTCCGACACGGGTGGAACAGCCAGGCAAACGGGGCGGGTCAGAAGATGGAGTAAGTCAGTGGTTCCCAAAGTCGGGGTCGCGACCCCAAAGGTGGGCCGCGAGCAGACACGGGAGGGCCGCGAGATGATTTAAAAAAAAAATTGTCAGGCCACTGAAATTAGAAGCAGGCCAGGACAGTGTTTCTAGTTGTATTCTAAAATTCTATTCTATTGTATTCTAAAATGTGACTATATGGTTTTATATTAACTTAATAAATAAACAAAAACGAAAAATCTACTTATTTCAACGAACATTTCAAACTCAATAACAGATTATGCACATAAAACGCTGAAAACAACCGAAGCAACAATAGTATTTTAATGAGGCTATTATTATTATCATTATTATTTTGCAACAAGTTAGCCCTCTCATAAATAGCACATATAAATGAATAACTAACTTGAACTAACTTAATAGGATTGAAGTGATATTTGGCTTAAAAAATCGGTCGCTTGGCAAAAAAGATTTAAAAAAAAAAGCCTGACGATGTGCATTGGGCCGCGGCTCTCTGACGCCTTATTTTCTCGCCTGAAAAGTTTGGGAACCCCTGGAGTAAGTGACACCGTTAGGGAGCCTCACCTTATGCATGAACACGAGTGCTCTTTCATGGCAGTTGTTGATCTCCTCATAAACCGGCTCTGAGATGCACTTCCCTTTCACCTGTTTGCGTCTTTCCCTCAGGTAATTGTACCACAGCTTATAACTGAAAATACAAGAGGGAGAGAGTTAAGACAGATGAACAAAGTGAGCGCTTCATAATCATAGTATTATCACTTTTCAAATGTATCGTCATTATACAGCACAAGTACAGTACAACGAAAATAAGTTTGGCATCCAACCAGAGTGCAAATGTAGCAGTAAAGTGCAACAGCAATGTACAATGTACAGGTGATTAAACTGGGTACAAAATATATAAATGAGTAGTACTACTGTTAAATAGTGAAATTTTTGCTCTTATTTTAGGTGCTGGCCAATGTAGTCATTCAAGGAATATCTCATGTTATATGGATAACACTGTCTGTGGCGTTTGATTAGTGAAGATGTTTCTGTACCTGCCAGGGAGCTCTTTCAGGGCTCGTTCATATATCATATTAAGAGTAGATTTCGGGGCATTTTGTTTGAATTCGATGTAGCGCATCCAGCATTTAATAGAGTATGGATTCCTGATGATCTCCTCTTCATATGGTAGATCATCTTCCTCCTGTAACATTAAAGGTTCACAGTACACAGAAAATGATTAATAATAATAACAATCAACTATTTGTATAGCACCTTTCATACAATAATTGCAGCTAAAGTGCTTCACGGCAGTAATGTAGACAAATGGACATAAAATAGACATAGAAGGCATAACATGAGCAGATAATTGACATAAATGGACAGAATAAAGCAGTGCAATGAAATAGGTCTCATTTACAGAATAAAAGCAATGCAGCATAAGGTGCTAACATAAGAATAGACCGTACAAGAATCGAAATGGCAGAGTGGATTAAAAGCGGTGGGTTTTTAAGCTTACTTTTGAAAATATTTAATGAGCTAGCGCCCCTAATTAGCAGTCATGTTAGTTTAAAAAGGCTTAATCGGGCCCAGTTGGTGGCCCCACCAAAATAAAAATGACAATGCCTGGAGACATGGTTTATTTTCTAGTTGACTAACTCAACTTGATACAAAAACAAACTGAGACAGCTGGTAAACATGAATGAATTAATGAAAACTTTATTTAACAGATTGCAGAATGGGTACAATACAGTACAGCTCAATACACACAATTGTTAAGGGGATGCAGACCAGAGAAAGACGTTTGTCTTGTTTACATCAGGGTCCTCCATTTTCAATTCATTCATATTCAGATTCCTTTATTAAGCCATTTGTGTAAACACATTGGTATTGTGTGGCTGTAGTGGTGTACAGTTTGTTTACGTTGGTCATGTTTGTGAATATACTCAAGTAACATGGACCTATTTTGTTTACGACGGTTTTAAATCAGTTCCAAAAAAAGTGTATTATTTATTTCCCATGATCTACAAATCAAACTATTCGCAAGTGACTATACGTTCAGCCAACGTTGTCTGTATCTTCTGGCATCCTGTTAACGAGTCGTTTCTTAGTTCTAGTGAGAATAACTAGTTAGTTAAACTACAACATAGAATGACTAAACTATATTTTGTTTACTTTCAGACTGTTAAGTTTAAACGTCACACTGAGGCCACAACTTGCATATAAACATAGCCATGCTAAAGTTGACTAGCTAGCCGGTTGTAGCGTAATAATACCCCCCGTGCTAATTGAGACTAATACTAACAATACATAGAACATAACTTACAAATATGACGTTCGGTATTCCATTTTGCATGTTTCTCTTCAGACTAAATGAATGAATACCACCAAGTTGGAAGCAGATTTCCTACAAACGTCTTCTTGTTGTCGTTAGTTAGCTTCCAGGCTAACGTTCACTTCCAGTTCCTCAACGTGTGTGCTGCGTGCGGTGATGACGCTGTTTCCGGTTTTGCTGTTGAGGCGCGCCGCGTTGCTTTTCAAAATAAAAGTAGGAGTCTTTTTAGACTACGCTCGCCCTGCAAACCTGGCTGTAGCCCTATTTTGAGGAATTCCGCCAAGTAAGTGGAAGATTGCTCCACTTCTACAAGGTCAATTTGCATGTTCTTGGTATCTAGGAACATCTAGGGAGGACCTGGGGGTATGTATGTCCAGTGTCAGCAATATTGTGTCTGTTACTAGGCTTGAGTAAATTGTGATGAAACAAAGGAGAATATAAATTATGATTATTTTTTTGTTTGCATCTTTGCCGGTGAATAACACCATGAAAACATTGAGGTTCTTTTGATTACGCTCACTGAGCCTATTCAGCACCTTCTTGAGATCAAGTGTACAAAAAAAATCTAAGCAAATGAATAAAGGGAAGATGATTAAACAGAAGGATTTGTAGATACAGTAATAAATTATAATGCATTTTAATTATAATTTCATATTTGACCTTGAACTTGACCTTATTATGGCCAAATCATACATATATGGATAGGGAGAAAGCACCTCTTTCCAATGGCAAGATAAAAAAGAGATAGAATTCGAATTTTTTTGATAAATTCTTATTTTCGGTAAATCTTAAAAACATCGGTAAACAAACGTATGCTGAAAATATACAATTTGACTGCTGTTTTGATAGGGTTAAGGTCTTCACTCTTGGCTATATTTGAAAAAGAAACACAACATTAATTAATATGGTCTGTGTTGTGAAGGGCCAGATTAAACTGAGAATATGCCTTTATTGTTTGATATACTTTGTATATTATATATATATATACACGGAATATCCCTTTACCTGCGTTCAGACCAGAGTAATATTCGCTCTCCTATTGGACAGCGCCCCCAGGCGCCAGCGCGCAAGCCCCCAACGGCAAGTTCAAAGACAACTGCAGGCATGTCGGAACATGCCCGGAGTCAGCGTAGTAATACGAGACAAGGACTGAGGTTGGGACTAGATTGCCACTTAAGTATATATGCTGGCGCAGGTGTGCCCAGCAGTAGTTCATCAAGTTCGGTAAAACAGTGAAGTGAGCAACCTTGCGTCTAAACAGAGCATTGAGAACCGCGTGCGAATAGAATGGTAAAAGTGTCAGAGTTTAATGAAGTAACGTTGAGTTCGACTTAATCTAATGTGAAGTAAATAGTCGATCATTTATTGTATATCGTGCGGCCACAGTTCTTCCGTGTGTAGCATTACCCATCGGTTCGTCGTGTCTTTAGCTAGTGTACTTAACCAGGCTGTGTGGCCTAAATACGTCGCCCACACCCGAGGAGTCCTAGGCGGAGAACCGTTGGACATGTACACAGGAGAATCGGCGTCGGCGATTGCAGAACCATTTCTGGTTGGATTATATTGATTTGGGACGTGACCACCGGAGAAGAGCATCGTTGATTTCCACTATCGTTTGGGATTCAACCTCGTGAGGATTACAACTCGGGCCTGCCTCGTGGACGGGGCTGGCTAGCTGTCATCAATGCTGTCGGGCATTTGGATTACAATTATTGCTTTTGCTGCTGATCAAGGGAGTTTACAAGGACCGACTCCTGTACCTGGAGTCTCTGTATTCCTCATTGAATCAGACGGAGTACCCGAACATTCCTCTACCCTCCAGGCCCTACACCCGGGAGGGAACCCATTGTCTCCAGTCGGTACCAGTGTTGCCCTATATAATTGCTACTATACAACAGGTGGTGTCAACTTAGACACATCGTAGGATTCCTGCTATTCTTAGTGACTTATGCTCTTGACTGACTTTACGTATATTCTTCGCCATACAAGCGCGACCCTAATTCTCATTCTGTAACCTAACGTTGCCTAATAATAATAAATTACCCTCCAATACTATTTCTGTGTCAATGCCGTGTTCTTGTGGGTGTTCACCATCTATATTTGATGTACTGTCTGGCCAGTAATTAAAGTACATAACTAGCAGTGGTTTAATCTATCACAATCTTTAATACAGTCAGGGTTTTGTAACCCCTCAGTTACAGTCTGTATTGACCGATTTATGATCAAAACAACAGGACCCTTCTGAACTGGTCACGCTCCTGAACTGACCCCGCACACTAGGGCTGTCCCGACTAAGGATTTGGATGGTCGACTAGGATTGGCCAAAATTTGCTGTTAGTCGACTATTGGTCGACAAAAAAAAAAGTATAGGTTTTAATTTTTTTTTTTGTTTTTTTTTTAATCATTCCATTTGGGCTGTGGGGGGTGCTTAATGTCTGAAGGAGTCGACTGAAGGCTTCTTGTCCTCTGCAAAAGCATGCAATTGGTCCACTGATGGATACATCTTGATATTTGTCTAGTCTAGTGCAGGGGTGTCAAACTCATTTTCACAGAGGGCCACATCAGCATTATGGTTGCCCTCAAAGGGCCAAAGACCGTATAAATGTTAATGTAATGTAAAATAAATGTAGCTACTCATTTACATATTGTTAAACATGTTGTTTCTGTATTTATTACTTATTCAAGTTATACATATTGCATATGCATTTGCATAGATGTAAAAATATATGTTAGCTTATGTTATTTTAATAAATAATTTTAGTTTATCAGAACCCCAATCAATGATCAAACCATTCAAGTAAATAACAAAGAAGAATATCATCAAATACAAGCTATGACATTAAGTTTGTTCAAAACCTTTTTGTCACAGTCAAGAGGGGCAGAACTAACAACTGTGAGCTGCAAAGAACATGTGGGACAGATGTAGCAGATGTTACAAAAACAAATGGCTGCACACAACCTTGCAGAGGCCATACATCCAACTAATGGAAGATAGTTTAATTAACTTTAATTAACAGATTGCAGAATGGGTACAGTACAGTACAGCTCAATACACACAATTGTTAAGGGGATGCAGACCAGAGAAAGACTTTCGACTTGTTTACATCAGGGTCCCCCATTTTCAATTCGTAATGAAATTGCTATTATGTGTCTGCATGAACACACAACTGTAACTGTACTCAAAAATAACAAAATAAGGGTTGTCTCAGTTCACAACTATATTGGTCAAGTTTTGGGTGGGACTTGTTTGCGTCCCTACAGCTTCTTATTCAATTGAGCGAGATGCTCGGTTATGTCACACAGCCAGTTTGCATCTGACAGTTCAGACAATATTTCTTCAACCCTTTGTTACCTATTCCGCCTGGATCTCTTTTGTATTTTGGGCTGTAAAATTGTCAAAGAATGTCTGAGGAGTAAGTGCTTTTGGCTTTTTTCCTTTGTTACTTCATCAATACCTCAGATGTTCAACATACATGTATGTGTAAGAATGTGTAATAACTAGGGCTGTCAGTTTATCGCGTTAATTAGATTAATTAATTACACAGCAAATAATCGCGTTATGAAAATTAACTCAAAATTAATTCCATTTTTTTTTTTTTTTGTATCTCATTCATTCCATAAGCATGTAGAATACACATTTACCGATTTTTCTTTTAATATGGTCCATTTGCATGTTCTTGGTATCTGATTCTAGGGACATTATGAATCTCAGGGAATGTATTCCCAGTGTCAGAAATACTGTGGGCTAGATCCACAAAGAATGGATTGCACGGTGCAAGTTGCACCCCTACTTACAATTCATTATGAATTGAAAATGGGGGACCCTGATGTAAACAAGATGAAAGTCTTTCTCTGGTCTGCATTCCCTTAACAATTGTGTGTATTGAGCCGTACTGTATTGTACCCATTCTGCAATCTGTTAATAACATTTTCATTCAATCAATCAATCTGCGCGGTGATTGATTGAATGAACATTTTATTTTGAGTAAATTGTAATGAACCAAATGAGAATATCAATAATTTTTTTTTATCTTTGACTGTGAAGAACACCATGCTCAAATTGACCAGAGTCAGACCTGAAAAATCTAAGCAAATTAATAGATGGAAGATGATTAAACGGAAGGTTTTGTAGATACAGTACTGAATTCTGCCATCCGGACACATGCAATTTGAAATATGATTATAGAATATAGAATATGAGGCATAAAATGGTAATGCGATTAAAATACGATTAATTAGATTAATTAATTACAAATCCTGTAATTAATTAGATTAATTTTTTTAATCGCCTGACAGCACTAGTAATAACTAAGGCTGTCAAAGTTAAAGCTTTATTAACGCATTAACCCACAATTATTTTAACGCCGCTATTTTTTAACCCAAGATTAATGTTAAAAAAAAATTAAAAATTTTTTTTTTACCAGAGCTCTTGGGGGCCACATCAAATGACGTGGCGGTCCACATTTGGCCCGCGGGCCATGAGTTTTTTTTTTTTTTACTTTTTTCTTTTCATGTCAACGTTCACACGCACAATAAGCAGTCGGGGCAAGCCGAAAACGGTCGAAAGTGTGGTTATTTGAAGTTTGGATTTCTTTTTTCACAACTGAGGTAGGTAGATTACATTTTTAGAGACTAAAGTACAGAAAAAAGGTACCGTTGGGTACCGGTATCGATTCACAGGTACCGGTACCGTATCGGTTCAAATGTGAACGGTACCCATCCCTACTGAACACACAACTGCAGGGCAAGGGCATTTTTGCTCATGAAATGCATAGCCATGTGAAAGCCTTCATGACAAAGTTGCAATTAATTTCAAGGCAACTAGGCAGCAACAATCTCAAACACATGAAAACCCTGAAAGAAGTCAAACCATCAGCTGATCACCGGCACAAGTACTCATCCATGTTGGGAGCACTGCATGATGAATTTTCAAGGCGTTTTCAAGATTTCAAAAAGGTTGAGGATGAAATGCAGCTGGTTTCCTCTCCCTTTACCTGCAGTGTTGATAGTGCACCCACTGATGTTCAGCTTGAACTCATTGACCTGCAGTCTGATTCACTACTGAAAGAGCACTTTAAGTCAGCATCACTGCTAGAGTTCTACTCTGCTCTCAAGGAGGAGAACTTTCCAAACATGAGGAGACATGCTCAGAAGATGTTGGTTCTCTTTGGATCCACCTATATGTGAACAGACATTCTCAGTCATGACGTTTACCAAGTACAGGTACAGATCCTCTCTCACTGATGAACATCTGGCAGCTGTGCTTCGCATCTCCACCTCAGACATGCAACCTGACTTTGATGGACTTGTTAAAGCTCAACAGAGACTAGATTTATCACACTGAATGAAAAAAAAAGAGCTGAAGAACACTAAAATGTGGAAATATAACAAGTGAAATGGGACACTTGATATTTTTTTTTTCTTTTTTTTTGCACAGTTCTGAAAACATTAAATGTTTAATATAGGCATGTAGAGTAAAAAAGTCTACTGGGACACTTTTCATGTCTTGTTTATTTTGGCTATAAGATGATGTGATGTCTTTAGAAAGCTAAGAAAATCCTTGTTTCAATAGTATATGAAACTCAAAATAATAACTTTATTTGTATAGCACTTTTTCATACATGCCCTTTGTTATTACTGTTTCACATTTTGTTTATCATTTTGGAAATAAATTCTATTTGAATAAATTATATTTTTGAAAGCTAACCTCACCTTTTAATTGCCAAATAATAACATACACTCTTACCAGGGGTCAAAACAATGCCATTTACTGCTTTTTATATAGAAATAAAATGTATATTATGCATAATTGAGTTTGGAATTTTGGCCCGGCCCTCCAACATATTTTCAGTTGCTCATTCGGCCCCCCGGGAAAAATAATTGCCCACCCCTGGTGTAGTGTGTTCATTAGATGGGTGAAATCCTCTTTCAGTGCCTCTGTGCCTGTTTTCGTAGGCAATTAGCCTCTGGTATGCGTGCCATTAGCGTTAGCCACGCTTCTAGGCATCTTTTCTTTTGGAAAGAATGATAAAAAAATAATAATTATAAAAAAAAAAAAAATTATAATATAATTTTTCTTTAAATTATATTCGACTAAGAGGTTGGCCAGTCGACTACGGCTCCTTTCGACCGATTAGTCGACTAATCGATTAATAGGGGTCAGCCCTACCGCACACACAAATGAACAATAACGAATACGATGGATTTAAACATGAAGGACACTGAAGTCACAGTTTATGGTTTAATTTACAAGTTGATGTGCAGTGGAGGCCAGCTAATTCATGAGCAGATGATAATGGGGGCCCAGAGGAGGTAAACGAGAGACATTTCTTCTTTTCAATATGCTTTCAAACACAGACCGGTTATGATATGTCCCCTAAAGTTTTGCTTGTAATGAAGTATCATCCCAAATACTTATAAGGTAAACACGTCCCTGCCCCTCCACTTACGCGTGGGCATTTTCATAGGCACAGGGGGCAGCATAAAAAAAAAATAATAATAATAAAAAAAAAATATATATATATATTTTTTGCTTTGAACTACTATAGTGAAATATTGCACTGAAATATTTGCACTGTTGTCGCATTTATCTTGTTGAAATCCTCCCACAGGTTCTTTTTACTACCACATATTTAATTGAGACCCTTTATTTGTTTATTATTTCAATTTAGCTGGAAATACATTGCTACATCATTCAGTAACATTTGCAGAGCCTTATAACAAAAACATTATTACGGTCACCATTGTGACCAGTGGGATTAATCAACAAATTTGATTATTTATTTTTCTATTTCATTGAACATTGCACATGTTAAAAGCAATTTTTTTACTCAAAATGTGAGTATTACCAAGTCAACTTGTGTTCTTAAAACAATGACAATAAACATAGTTTTATTAGGTTGAAATAATGTGGTTGTGTACTTATTTTCTGTTAACTTATTATGGATTGAAAACTGAAAACCTTAATGCACAATAACTGAACTCAATATTTTTAAGTTCTGGTAACTTATTATTATTTATTTTTTTACAGTGTAGTCTTGCGATCAATCAAAACTTATTTACACGATATACCTCACATTCACCCTCCATTCACATCCTGGTGTTCTCCGTTAGGCCTGTAGGTGGAGCTATGACAGCACACGTACAGTACACACACCGATGGTGTGTGATGTGTCCAAAAATGAATGGGCAAAATGTGAGTGAAATGGTCGCACTGTATGCAGCTGTTTGTCTGCATTGCATCCCCCCCCCCCCCCCCCAACTCAGATTTAGGGTTGATACAACCATCATAATAATATTGTTAATAATAACAATAACAATAATTATGTAATAATGTAAAAATTATCATAAAAAATACCTGATTATGAGAAAAGAAATGTACGATGCATGGAATATTGTTGAGGCACACTAGTTACAACTATATTTCAAACACTCCAGGTCAAAAAGGTTGCTGACCCCTGATCTAGAGTGACGTAAAAGTCGCATTAATTCTGACAGGACTGTTGAAAAGTGAAAAATTAAAGTGGCCCGAATCAGAATTTAAAAGACCAGATTCCATGTGATTTGTTTTGTTCTGTTCACACTGTCATGAAAGAATCAGATGTGAGTCACAAAATAAATCTGATCCGCCTGCAGTTTGAACGTAGCCATATGTTGATCTTTGTCTGTGGAAACATGTTAATGGTCTGTTCCTCTTCCATCAACAGAAGTCCAGCTTGAGCAGAAGAGCGTCCCCACAGCTGTCTTTGGAGGCCTTAAAGAAGACCTTAAAGAAGGAGAAGAAGACTGAACAAGGAAACACTTCAGTAGCTTAACTATTACGTGATGGCGGCCACACATACAATTTCACACAGATCAGGTCTTTCAATTCCTTTTCCAGTTAGAGAATGGTTTCAAGTTCAAGTTTCTTTATTAGTTGTCATATAGAAATACAGAATACTTTTATATGAAATGCTTCTTTCCGTTTTGCTCCTGAGAGTGTGCTGTATAAAAGGATACGTATAAAAGTATAATATAAGTATAGAATAGAAATTCAAGTGCGTAAACAAGTGTAAACAAAACAAAAATGTTAAATATACATATATACAATATACAGTGCAGAGTAGAGAAAGGTACCTGAGTTCCCATATACAGTACAATGCAGGAATGTGATGAGGTACAACTTAGCTTAGCTTGTGGTGCCACCTTGTGGTGGTGAGGTGCAATGAGTTGAGTTGTGCAAATCTCAACTCAAAAATATACAAATATACCAGTATACCAATAAATATAAAGTGTGTTTTAAAGTGTCTAAAGTGGGTGCTACAGTGAGTTGTTTATTAAAGTGAGTGTGAATGGGCTGCATTCATTATCAATCTTGTGTAAATCCACACTTTGTTTGTCCTCTATTTTAATAGATGGTCCCGTCTTTGTACACAATAAGTAAATAATAACAATGCTAACCTTCATGTCTTTTTGGTGTTATTGTCCTCTGGCATGTCCGTAGGTTACTGTGCACTTCAGTCGTACAGTACAGTGTGGCCCATGGCATGTAAGATAAGATACGATAAGATATTCCTTTATTGATCCCCTTGGTGAAATCCGGGCATCATAGCAGCAGACCCCAGACCCCCCTCCTGGGGGGTCATTAAAACAAAGCAGGCTATTCTCAGTCCTCAGTCCTATTCTCAGTCCTCGCTCCACAATGGTGGAACGAACTACCCAGTACAGTCACAATGCAAAAAATCAAACCTGTATCTGATTTAGGACCACATATAAAAGTGGCACGAATCAGAATTGAAAAGATCAGAATCCATGTGATTTGTGCTGTTCACACTGTTATGAAAGGGGGCGACAGTGCCTCAGGAGGTATAGAGCAGTCATCTGGTAGTCGTAAGGTTCCCGGTTCGATTCCCCCGCTCCTCCTGGGCAGCGTGTCCTTGAGCAAGACACTTAACCCCTAATTCCTTCCGATGTGCAGGTTGGCACCTTGCATGGTTGCCTCCGCCATCGGTGTGTGAATGGGTAAATGTGAGGAACAGAAAATTGTATAGCGCTTTGGATAAAAGCGCTATATAAATGCACCATTTGCCATTTGTATTAATGAAAGAATCAGATCTGAGTCACAAAAGAGTACAAAATAAAATCTGATTTGGTACACTTTTGCTTCCAGTGTGAACGTAGCCTTAGAGTTATAGTCATACTGCATACTGCTTATAGTTTACTACTTTACATGTCTAAATCCCTAGCCCTGATACAGGACGCTTTGGGGTCTCATAATGTATTATCATGAAAAACAGGGGCATATATTGATTGATTGATTGAAAACTTTATTAACAGATTGCAGAATGGGTACAATACAGTACAGCTAAATACAAACAACTGCTAAGAGGATGAAGACCAGAAAAATACTTTCGTCTTGTTTACATAAGGGTCCTCCATTTTCAAATCATCAAGACGGGGGTGGGGGGGATGCGGGGGGGGGGGGGGGGGGCAAGTGGATGTTGATCGTTGAGCAGCCTGACAGCCCGTGGACAGAGGCTGCCGGTCAGTCCGCCAGCTCCGGACTGGACGGATCTATACCCTCGACCAGAGGGCAGCAGCCGAAAAAGATGGTGTGCTGGGTGGCACCGGTACCGTAAGATGTTATCTACACGACGTAGGCAGCGGGAGGCGAAGATATACGGTACTGTGTAAGAAAGAGACAACATCATAAAAAAAATTGAAACTGTACATTAGAGGGGGTGGGGGACTGGGATTTTGACATTTACATGGGCCAGTTTCTAATTGCAGCCACCCGTAGGTGCTCTTTGAGAGTGGTTTTGAAGGAGGGTAGGGATTCACATTCCTTTACGGCTGTGGGCAGGGCGTTCCACATTATTGTGGTATAATTGCGAAACGTGTTTAGTCCCTTGTTTGAGCCGAATCTGGGTTTGAACGTGATTTGTGGAACTACCTCTGGTGTTGTGGTCATGGAATTCACTGATCTTTGGGAAGTATTTCGACATGTACATGGGTACATGCATGAGCACTGCACGTTATATATTCATATAATGTGGAACAAAGTACAATGATGAATTAATGATGAATTATTCTGACCAAAGCAATTGTACAGCTCTGTGACTTGTTTTGGCCCTCGTTTTGACACCAATGGACCTGTATATGTAGATTTATATATTTCTATTTACCACATATATATATATTTATATATATAAGCTGGAGGACAAGGAGCCACGTCAGGTAAAACAGTCTGCCAGAATGGAACAAGAGGAGTGTATCTGGGTGTGGAAAAACTATTCTTGGCATTTATAAATATGGCGATTAGCTGCACTAGGGAAGTACTGTAGCAAAGAAGTGTCCTAAGCAAGTAGACCTGTACTGTGTCCAATATAAACTTAACAGCAAGAAGACAGCTCATGGTTGTGGCCAAGCAGTCACTGCTCCGGAAGGTTGGAGATCTCCTTCTAGAAGTGGATGGCTGCTCCATCCAGCCTTCCCCAGAAGTCCGCAACCTGGGTGTCATACTGGACTTCACCCTCTCTTTTCATTCTCACATCAAATCAATAACCAAATAGGGCGGCTAAGTGGCGCAGTGGGCAAGACGCTCGCCACTAACGCAGGAGATGCTGGGTTCGAGCCCAGCTCTCGGCGTTGCTTCCGGCTTGGCTGGTCGTTCATACTAACACAATTGGCAGTATTAGGGGGTGGGAAAGCTGGTGGGTGGGGATCGGACGTTGTGGACAGCGACTCCTACAGGTCGGTTGGTGCGCCTGTACAGCAGAATCAGGAAGTATCGGGGGCAGCGTGAGCCTCCCACGCGTTACTCCTCGCCACTGAGAGATCGCGCTGTGCAGGTGAAAAGATGCGACGGCTGCCTCCTTGTGTACCGGAGGGGACACGTGATGCAAGGCTTCGTCCACATTGCAGCCGACCAGTGGGAGGCATGGTCTAACAACGTTCGAGACAGGGGAGGGTAGAATTGGATAATACGAAATTGGGATGGGAGAAAAATAGAAAATGGGGAGCAAAAGTAGATACAAAATAAAATCAATAACCAAATATGCTTTGTTCCACCTCAAAAAAGATATCCAGACTCCAGCCACCTCTCCCTGACTCCATAGCAGAGACACTCATCCGGTCCCAGAGCCTCAGGGCCGGATTAACGACCGGGCCGTTAAAAAGATTTTATTTTTATTTTTTTTGGAGGCCCCTCGTCACTAGAGGCCCCAACATTTTTTTTAACTTACATTTTTTTTTTTTTTTTTAGGCCCCTCGTCACAAGAGGCCCCAAATTATTATTATTATTTTTTTTTATTTTTTTGGGGGGCCCTCGTCACTAGAGGCCCAAATTATTATTATTTTTTTTTTTACTTTTATTACATTTTTTTGAGGCCCCTCGTCACTAGAGGCCCCAAATATTTGTTTATTTTTTTTTAACTTTTATTTAAAAAAAATTTGGAGGCCCCTCATCACTAGAGGCCCCACATTTTATTTTTTTTTTTCTTATTTTGGAGATCGATGTCATACTGTGACACTGAAATGAAAACATATTTCATCAACTAAAATATTTAGTCAACAAATATATTTCATCAACTAAAATATACAGTATGTCACACCCTGCCGTCTGCAAGTGGCTAATCTTGAGTATTTTTTCTCCTCTTCATGAGTTTGAGGTTTTCCGTTTGAGGTAAAAACAGCAATAAAAAGTCAAAACTTGCATCTCCACATCCCAGCCCCGACGCCTGAATACTTTTACCAACGGATTTCCAGTTCCGCGTTCGTGTTCTGCGCTCTGATTGGCCACTGACGTTTCTGGTAGCGCCAATCGTGTGACGCCTCTTTCTTTCACCGGTTAAGCTTAGGCACTCTTTCGAAGTTGGTTAAGGTTAGAGTTTGTCTTAGAGCAGGGCGATAGAACACCAGCCCTGATTCCATACTCTAACCTTAACCAACTTCGAAAGAGTCGCCTAAGTAACGTCAGTGGCCAATCAGATCGCAGAACGCGAACGCGGAACTGGAAATCCGTTGGTAAAAGAATAGACACAGCCCCGACACGAATAAGGCAGATTGGGATCATTATTCATAACAGACAGCAGAGACCCGCCGGTGCTGATAGCGGATATCATCGAGCTCCCCCTAGTGACTAGTGGCGTTATTTCTAAACCTAGCCGCATTTCTGGCAGACGCTCTCTGATTGGCACTGACTGACGCTCTCTGATTGGCCACTGACATGTTTGCCCAATCGCGTGACGAGCTGTGTCTTTGCCCATTTCCGCGTCGAACAACCTGCAAACTACCTGGCGTTCTATCGCCATGCTCTAAGACAAACTCTAACCATAACCAACTTCGAAAGAGTGCATAAGTTTAACCTCGAAAGAACTTGCCGTCACGCTCTAAGACAAACTCTAACCTTAACCAACTTCGAAAGAGTGCCTAAGCTTAACCAGTGTAGAAACAGGCATCGGCCAATCAGAGAGCGTCTTGCCAGAAATGCGGCTAGGTTTAGAAATAACGCGACTAGGGGCCTCCACTACACACTAGTAAAAAAAATAAAAGAGATACGAAAAAATAATATATATAATCAGATCCTCATCCAGCGTTTACTTTCACAGCATCTATAGTGACTACTAGTATCATCTCATCTCTATCTATTTTTATGAATTTTTTTGTATTGCAAATTAAAATATGATTGATTGTTTGATAATGAGGGGTGAGAGACATTGAGTCTACGTGACACTGACGTCCAGGGGTCACTGTCAGGTCAGGTCAGGTGACCACTGATCGCGAGAATTGGGTGGGTGGGGGACACTGTACAACTGTACAAGCAAAACTGTACATTGGAATATTGACAAAACCATACTTGGTCATTTACTGTACATTGGAGGGGGTTGTGTTAGGACATTTACAGGGGCCAGTTTCGAATTGCAATCTCCCGTAGGTGTTCTTTGAGAGTGTTTTTGAAAGTGGGTAGTGATTCACATTCCTTTACAGCTTTGGGTAGGGCGTTCCACATTGATGTGGCATAATTGCGAAACGTGTTTAGTCCCTTGTTTGAGCCGAATCTGGGTTTAACATGATTTGTGGAGCTCCCTCTGGTGTTGTGATCGTGGTATTCACTGACCTTTGGGAAGTATTTTGACATGTACATGGGGACCTTGGTCGTGTAGTGTAATAATTTTAATAATTTAGGACCTGCTCAGAGGTCATCAATCGGCACACATGCGATGCATGCATGCAATTCGTATATTCGTGTATCTTGTAGACCAGGCCCATTGCAAGTTGCTGTACTCTGTTGTCTACTCTAAGCCATCCTAGGTTGTCAAAGTGGGCAGGGGTGATCAAAGTCCTTTTAACTTGGCCCTCAGAGCCCACCACTTCTAAATATTCTATATATTTTTTAAAGTGACATATAAAAACGCCACAGCACGTGTGTGTGTGTGGGGGGGCCTCCACAAGAATCTGGCCCAGGGGCCTCTGAAGTCTTAATCTGGCCTTGCAGAGCCTTCTCTGTTGCCGCACCCACCCTCTGGATCTCCCTCCCTCCAAACATCCGCAACGCCACATCCCTGGACTCATTCAAATCTCAACTCAAATCTCACCTCTTCACCAAATGTATCAATGACGCCTGACTTCCCTCTTTCTACCTAATTGTTCCTCTGCTCTCTTAGTTTGCCCACCTCCTCTGTTAAGCGCCGCCCTTGGGTTTCCTGAAAGGCGATATATACATTTAAGAAATTATTATTATTAAAGGAGCTGCTGAGACAGACTGATACACACCTCTGCGCCAAACTACTTCAATACATGGCATGTACTGCTGCCAGCAGGTGGAGAAATAACGGCTGCAGAACTCGAGAACTGTTAGGAATGTCTGACGACTAAGTGTGTCTGACTCTTAACCACCAAAACCTGCAGACTACAACGTATGACATATATCATGCCTGTTAGGCTACCTTGTGTATACTGCACCTTGTACTGTTTACTTTTACTCATAGTATATATTCCGATTCAAATTCTTCTCTCTTATCTAATTTTAAGGGGATCAATAAAGGAATATCTTATCTTACAACATAATCCAAATTAGTATACAGTATCCATTTAGACACTGGGAGGAACTTCACCCAAAGTATAAGAGCTATTATTATCACCATGCCAAATGCATAGTTGGTATTGTCTTTGTTCATTCTCATTCACTGTTTTATCTGTAAAATAACGTTTTTCAATGGAGAATTGTGTCCTATAGAATTAAAAATACAGACGCTTTTATTTTGAAGAAATAATTAAAAAAAAAATCCACCCGGAAATCTCATTCTTGTTCTTGCGAGCGGAATATTATAAGCAGCCTTTACAGCGTGTCTTCAGAGTACTTTTATCTGCTCAGTGCTTTCAGATTGTGCGTGTTTATATATCTGTATCCAGGCAGTTTGCAATGGATAGCTGCTGAGCTGTCGAGCCACCTGCATGTTGATTAATAATTATCCAGAAGAGAAAGGATCTCTGCAGCAGTAAGTTGGATACCGCGACATGTTACCTGATAGACCACCGCAACACTTCCGGTATTTTGAGCTCACTGGAGAGAGTGGGGGGAGGGGGAAAGAGCGCGGGGGATCAAATGAATGTTGATTAGAGCCTTTCCTTGACGTAAGTGGTTGTGCTTACGTCAAGGCTCTAATCCGCCTCCCTCTCACGAGCTCCATGTAACGCGGAAGTGCAGTGGTCTATCTATTTTACCTATGAGTATGCTCGACCCCATAGTCGACCCCATTCGTGTTCTCTAGTTTCTGCATGTACGTTTTCGTGTGGCCGTGGTGATCCCAGAGGTCACAATAGGTTATTTAAGACAGCGAGGGCTAACGTTTGAATGTAAATGTGACATTATTGTTGGGGAAATAATAAATAAAACCTTTTCGCGCGATGTTCAACACCAGAGCCAGTTCCCACCGACGTGCCGTGCAACGTGAAATAACGTCAGACCGTTTGCAGTCTGGTGGTTTCTAGATCATGGGTTACCGTTTTAAAGATTAATGTCACCCAGGGACGTGCACAGGATTTTGGAGGGGCAGGTGCTCAAAGGCTGAAAAGGGCACTGTCTGTACCTGTATGCAGGTGTTACCTTTTTCTGTGTTAACTCGAACCTTAGTAAGAGTACAGGAGAGTGTTATCTTCACTCTAGGGCCGAAGTGGTCATGTACAGTCACGTAATTATTAACGTACTGTCCGGACTCCGGGGTAATTCCCTCTTGATGTGTGGTGGTGACAATAAACCACTGGAAACAGTTATCTTCAGGACTGTGCATTTATTTCCATTATATTCTTCATATCATGCTGTTGACTAACGTTACATATCTCACAACAAGCTACCTGCTTCTGTTGTTCTTCCTGTGTACACTGTCTCATCACATATTCGCTCCTTGCGTAGCTGACCTGTATGCGTGGGTGCCTCCCTCTTAAAGGAACAGACCATAATCTTATAACACTACCCCCACTCTGGATGGCAATTAACAATTAAATATAATAACATTCCAGCACCCCTATGACTACACACAAAATATCCTAAACAGATTACATAGACTTTTTTTCTTTTTGAACACCCCTTGAGTCTCTGGAGTCCTTTAGGGTCACAATGCCCAAGAACATCTCCCCTTGATGGAGTAACAGTCCATAAGAAACAGTCCATAGGAAACAGTCCATTATAATCCTTAAGATAGTTGTTTCCCTTGAGAACAGGGTGAAATTGTGGAAGGTAGTGCAGTGTTAGGAATTTAAACAGTCCACCTCCTTTCAGTGCTTCTGAGGTTCCAACACACTCTGAAAAAGAAGCATGAAACACACCTACAACGCAACGAATACAGCCCCAATATAACCACAGCTCTAACTCAATATTAAAGGCAACCTCCCAGTATCCTCTCTAGCTTCTAACTGAGTAAAACACCTGCTTCACCTGTTCACCCCAAAATAATTGTATGGTCTCACTTTTCTCACCGTAAACAAGATCACCACCAAAGTAAACGTACTCATGATGCCACAGTGCCTCAAGTGTTTTTCTTTAACCAAAACAATACAAAGTCTTTCAAACAACAAACTCCTTTCAACTATTTTTTCTTTAAACAGGAGTAATATAACCTTTTTTTTTTAGTAAGTCACCCACTCTCCATATTTATCTGGAGGTCTCCTGGTCCTGCTAGACCTGCCCCTGGATGTTTGGCACTGAGTGGAGTCCATAACCGTTGCTTTTTGAGTACGTTGCACTGCACTACCCCCACTAGCATGAACCTCCTCTGTACTCGAGGAGACTTGGGCTGTGTGTGGCGAAGAGGGGAAAGCAACAGGGCTCAAGGGAATGTCTGTAGATGACTCTGCTTCCTGTCCACTATCACTCCCCGCCGCCGTATCCGGAAACAGATTAGCCAGGAACAGATCAGAGTCGATGAGGCTGGTATCTGGAATGGGTGGTAGAACCTCAGCAGGGTTCCAGACTTGTGCTTGTTCGATGACCCAGACATTATCCAACAGGGTACGGGAGTGGTATGGTTTGAGTTTGTCATGGTGCACTACTTTGACTTTTGCCTTAGGCCCCTTTTTGATGCGGTACACCAAGTCGTCCAGTTGGCCTAGGACAAAGTATGGCCCCTTGTATGATGGCAAGAATTTCCTCACCTTATCTCTTACTCTCTTGGTGCCTTTTACTAGGTGCCAGACAGCATCACCTGTGTGGTACAGAGTGCGGCAAACGTTCTTGTCATATTGCTTTTTGGCCCGTTCCACAGACTGACCTAGGGCATCTCTGGCGATCTGGTGAGCAAGCTCCAGCCTTTCACGGAGCTGAGTGACATACTGTGGAGGAGTCTGGGCACTTTCATGGCCGGGTGGCAGACCAGCCACCAGGTCAATTGGCTCAGTCACTTCCCGCCCAAACAACATCATGTTGGGGGTAAACCCAGTGGAGCTGTGCTTTGTTGCCCTATAGGCCATTACAGCATAGGGAATCATGATATCCCAATCCCAGTGGCAGCGTTCAGCTGTTGTGGCTAAGATATTTTGCAGAGTGGCATTGAAACGTTCAACCTGCCCATCAGACTGTGGCCTGAAAGAAGTGGTGCGCGTCTTCTCTATTCCAAGTAGTTCACACATTTTCTGAAACACTTGTGATTCAAAATTGGTGCCCTTGTCACTGTGCAAAGTCTGAGGTGCTCCAAAACGACATACCCATTCAGAGGTGAATACTTCAGCGACAGTTACAGCCTGCTCATCTGGTAGGGGATAGGCTTCCACCCATTTGCTGAAGTAGTCTTGAACTACTAACACATAGCGACTATGACGATCAGTCTCGTTGAGGGGGCCCATTATATCCAGAGCCACTCGCTCCATAGGTGCTCCAACGCGGACAGTGCCCATGGGGGCCTGGGGTGTCTTAGAGGGCCTGGCTCTGGCAGCACAGCTAGCGCATGTGCGGCACCACAGCGTGACATCTTCTCTCATACGATACCAGTAGTATCTTGTCTGCAGACGGGTGAGAGTCCGATCCACTCCAAAATGACCCCCCACAGGACCATCATGCATTTGTTTCAGGACATCTGACTGGTACATACGAGGTAGTATTATCTGAGGGTAGAATATGGTTTCCTCTGCACAATAGAAGCGTCGCACCAGAATACCTTCTTTGAAATACAGTCTTTTCCACTGACTCCAATATGTTTTGGTGGCCGGGCTATGAGGTGAGATCTCCGCCCATGAGGGACGTTCTGTTCCCTGTTCCAGCGCTTTCCTGATGGGAGTGATATCAGGGTCAGCTATCTGAGCCTCCCTCAGCTGCTCAACGGTCCAACCGTGGAATAATTGCGCCTCTGTAGTCTCTGTGAGAAGAATCCTTTCTTCAGTTTGTGAATTTCCATCAGACCTTAAGTCCTCCACACCTGTGCTTCCCATTCCAGGGGATGGGGAGTCCACTACCCCCACTAAGCTCAACTCTATGGGATGAGCTTCAGTAGTTCCTGCTGTCACACTACCGCCCAGGTCACACTGCACAGCCTGATGTCTTGACTTTTCCATGTTCAACAACGGGTCTGGCACTTTGCAAGGGCAGAACTGACGACAAGGCCTTCTAGACAGAACATCGGCATTGCAGTGCTGCCGTCCTGGGCGATGGATCACCTTGAAGTTGTATTCACCAAGCTTCTCAAGCCATCTGGCTAACTGTCCCTCAGGCTCCTTCATCCGTATTAGCCAGCGGAGGCTACTATGATCCGTGCGGACGGTGAAAGATCTTCCCAGCAGGTACTGGCGGAAGTGTGATGTGAATTCCACCACGGCTAGCAACTCCCTCCGTGTGGTACAGTAGTTTTGTTCAGTCTGGGAGAGTCTTCTACTGCCATATGCCAGCACATGCTCCTCACCGTCCTGCATCTGAGAAAGGACAGCTCCGATTCCAGTGTCACAAGCATCTGTGTCTAGAATGAGGTCCCCGGTATCAAGGGGGTAGCCAAGGACAGGTGCAGTGGTAAGTAGTTGCTTTAGTTTATCAAATGCCTCCTGGCATTCCTGTGTCCAGTGGAAACGGGCATACTTTTTGGTCAGGGCATGTAGAGGTTGAGCGACAGCAGCAAAGTCTTTTACAAAACGTCTGTAGTATGACGCGAGGCCTACAAACTGGCGGACCTCACTGACGTCGGATGGTGTAGGCCACTCTCTGACTTTCTGGACTTTCTGTGAGTCGGTAGCGACCCCCTGCTCGGAGACGATGTGCCCGAGGTAGGCTACTTGCCGTTGGAACAGGCAACACTTTGCTGGTTTCAATTTCAACTTGGCTTGGCGCAGTCGGTCAAACACCTGGGATAGCCGCTGCAGCATTTCTGGTACATCTTTTCCCAGTGTAATGATGTCATCTAAGTATACTAAGCAGGTCTCCCATTGCATGCCAGCAAGGACGCGGTCCATTAGACGTTGAAACGTTGCTGGGGCGTTACATAGCCCAAACGGCATGACATTCCACTCAAAGAGCCCCTTCCTGCTGCAGAATGCTGAGGCCTTGCGTGCTCTGGGGGTTAGTTCCACCTGCCAATAGCCAGATGCAAGGTCCAGAGTGCTGAACCATTTGGCGCTGGATAAGGTGTCCAGAGTATCTTGAATACGAGGTAATGGGTACGCATCTTTAATGGTACAGTCATTCAAAGCCCTGTAGTCCACACAGAGACGATAAGTATCGTCCTTTTTGCGTACCATGACAATGGGCGCGGCCCAACTGCTGTGGCTGTTACGGGCGAGTCCAGTCTCGAGGCTCTGCTGTATCTGCTGGTCAGCATTCAGTTGTTTTTCCTGGGCCATGCGGCGGGGGTGTTGTTTCACTGGGACACCTGGCAGGGTTTGAATGTCATGTTGCACTAGGTTAGTACGGCCTAGGTCAGTGGGTCCTGTAGAGAAGATGTCGCCGTAGTCTTGCAGGAGCTTCGCTAGACTGCACTTTTCCCCGGTAGTTAGCTCAATGGAACTCTGGGCGTACAGAGTGGTGAGATGTTCTGGCACGGTGGGGAAGGCACGGTCGGACTGTTGGGATTCAGTGATGATGGTAGGGGGCTCCATTATCTCAACAGACTGGAGAAACCCTGCTACAGCTCCTTTCTTGATGGTAACATCAGTGGTTCCTGGGTTAAATACTCTGATTGGTATACTCTTACTGGGCTGGGCTCCTACTAAGACCCGGGCCACCAGCAATCGGTGCTTCTCAACAAAGCCTTTTGTAGGGCATAGCATCACCTCTCCTTTCACAGGGGTCCGGAAATGAGCATTTCCCGGTATAATGTACTCACGTCCTGGTGCTAGAACTGTGGTGCGAGCTACTCTTACTGCATGTGCTCTCGGCCTGTTGTCCGGATGGAAGTATTGTATTTGTTCACCGAACAACACAATCTTTCGGTTGCCAAAGTCCAGATGTGCTCTTGACTGCTCTAAGAATGGATGGCCCAGGATGGCCTCAGCACTGCCTGGCAGGTCGGCAAGTATGAAATCTACACCCACAGTCTGGCTGCCAATCTGAACAGGTAAGTGAACTTCACCCAAAGCAGGGACATTCCCAGGACCAATGCCATGCAGGGACTGTACAGTTGATGGCTGGATAGGTGGTCTGACCTCCGGGTGGATAGAATTATAGTATCGCAAAGGCAGCACATTTCTCCCTGCCCCAGAGTCTAAGATGGCACAAATCTCCATGTCATACATCAGCAGGTGGATACACATTTCTGGGCTCTCACCTTTACCACTGGACCCTCTGCGTGCATTTTGGTTTTTGGAGACATTCAAAACTGTGTCCGCCTGCAGCTTAGTTGGGTTTGTTAGAGAGTGGCAATTACGCCACATGTGTCCAATACCCGAGCAGTTGTGACAGCGGATGCTATCCCAATTTGTATCTTTTTGTCTCCTTTGTTTGTATTGCGCGGGGTGGTTCTGGTTCTGCTTTGTGGGTGCTGGTGCTGCACCATTATTTCCCTCAGCTTCATCAGAGTGGGCATAATCGCGCACCATAGCCATTCTGGTTCTCCGCTCAGCTACATTCCGTGCTCCAGTCTGCATGAGCTGTGCAACGCTGGTAGCTGCTCTCCTGGTAGTTTCATAACGACGAGCAATGTCGTAAGCTTGGGCTAATGTGCGAGGTCGGTCTTCTAGGAGCTTCTGAATAATGTTGGCGTCCCCCATAGCATTAGTGAACACCTCAACACTGATTGCATCCTGCTCCTTTTCAGAACGGTCAGCGTATGCAATAGACACTTTCTCATATATGTCGTCCCTCAAGATGTGTAGTGCCTCACCTGGCAGGCGGATTCGTTGCCTTAACTCGATGGCAACAGCCACTGCATACTCTGATGATGGGCCATAAGCAACCTCCACCTCCTCAACAATGTCTCTGTAGTCCCAGCGTGCTGACCTTGGGTTGCGGTGGACCACTGCTCCTGCTGCACCTATGAGACAGAACCTCAACTGGACAGCCATAGTGTTCTCTGACCAGCGATTAGCCTCAGCACAGCTCTCAAAGCGCTGCAAGAAGTCCTTCCATGGTGTGGTGCCATCATACTGACCCGGTTGTAGTGTAGGAATCCTCTCTCGCTGAACACTGTCGTCCTCGCTGTCTGAAGACAGGTTGTACTGCACACGCCGGGGCAGCCGGCCACTTGGATGGAAGCCTGCTCGCCTGCGATGGGACTGATCATAGCCATAAGTCACAGCTTCATTACCTCCATGGACCGGTGTACTCTGCCTGTGGTGTACAGCGCCCTCTGGCTGCACCTGACGGGAACACACACCCAGTGTCACAGGGGTGGAAAGCAGGGTTGCAGGTTCAATATGTGGGGAATAGACTGTCACATTGTTCATAGGTGTGCTCTCCATAAAGGCTGCTGGTTTAGCAGCAATGCAGGGGTTAATGTTATGGGTAGCTGCATCTCCTATGGTCATTGAATGCATTTGTCCATACAACATATTCATATGGGGAGGCTCAGTTCCATAATGACTTTGCTGCATTTCAATGCCACTGTCTCTCATACTTTGATCATTCATATGAGCAAAGGGGTTTGTGCTTGACAACGACAGATGAGCATGTGGGTAATTGTCACTGGCCATTATCAATGGCTTATTACGTGCAGTAAATGGGTTTGACATTGCACCAGTAGGGGGCAGCTGATCCTCTGTTATGAACGGGTTGAGGCTTTGTCCAGGTTGGTACTTCATTTCACGTCTCAGGTTAGCGACATCAGACTGAGAGTACATGGTTGTAGTTGTGGGGGTTAACATGAATGGGTTAGAGTAGTTGATCACTTGCTCTTCATAGTTGGTCATTTCCCCGTCAACGTTACTTCCATGGGCCGTCATCTTCTCAACTCAGTTCATTGACTGACGAAATTGCCTCGTGCGTCTATTAGCATGAGCTAACTATACGTGTCCATAGTTTACAACTCATTGATGAAATCAGGATTTTTCATATCCCGGACTCGAGCCCCCAATGTTACCTTTTTCTGTGTTAACTCGAACCTTAGTAAGAGTACAGGAGAGTGTTATCTTCACTCTAGGGCCGAAGTGGTCATGTACAGTCACGTAATTATTAACGTACTGTCCGGACTCCGGGGTAATTCCCTCTTGATGTGTGGTGGTGACAATAAACCACTGGAAACAGTTATCTTCAGGACTGTGCATTTATTTCCATTATATTCTTCATATCATGCTGTTGACTAACGTTACATATCTCACAACAAGCTACCTGCTTCTGTTGTTCTTCCTGTGTACACTGTCTCATCACATATTCGCTCCTTGCGTAGCTGACCTGTATGCGTGGGTGCCTCCCTCTTAAAGGAACAGACCATAATCTTATAACACAGGGGTGTAGCTCCAGATTCTGGGCCCCATGAAAGAATGTATTTGTAGGCCCCCAGTGAATGCGAGCGCGCGTTAGCGCACAAGCGGATTTTTTTTTGGCAATTTTTTTATTGATGAAAACGCATAATATGGTTTTTACCTATACATTCGGATCAGCAGTTCAGCACCTGCACTGTTGGTGGGTGAGCCTAGTAAAGGATGTCACATTGCGTTCATCTTCAATGAATGGACCAATGCAATAGTCTACCAAAGCCCCCCCTCTCTCTCTATATATCTCACACACACACACACACACACACACACACACACACACACACACACACACACACGCACACACACACACACACACACACACACACACACTTCAGAAACAAACATAGTATCAATGAGAGCATCAATAATACACCTGAGTGATGTCTAGTAAAAAAAAAAAAAAAATTTGGGGGCCCCCCTCAGTGCTGGGCCCTTGGAATCATCCTAAGCTACCCCCCCCCAGCTACGCCCCTGCCTGTATGTGTTACAGCCGAGCGCGCGAAGCGTGCAAGCCCGATTTTTGGGGGCCCTTTTTTTTTATGCGTTTTGGGGGGTTTTGGTGATCAAATATTGAATATTGAACTATAATAATCAGTGCAGGAGCTCTGCTCACTTATCCTTGAAAGACACTTTTATCACTGACTTAAAAGGCCCATACATCTCCATAAATGTTAAGGGGGGAGGGAATAAGTGCTTACCTACAGACCCCAAGAAGTGGGGGTATTCTGTATTGTTTAATATAAATGCCTTTTTTATTCCAATCCCGATTTGTATTTGAGATTCCCCAAATCCCATCGGACTTGACTTCTTCGTGTCCCTCAGTGAGTGTAATACCAGCATTCATACAAAAAATTTGCTTTTCATTTATCTATTTATTTAACTGTATTAAACAATATAAAACGAATTGGCCATAATTGACTAACTAATGCTTACTGCTGTAACCTACTAATAACACTGAAATCTGAAGATTATTATATAGCAGATGCCTTGGAGGATAAGTCGTGGACAACTGTAGCGTGTGCGTTGCATTCAAGCAGCATCTCGCTATTAATGCAGACCGGGCCAAAGCAATAACAAACTCCATAGGTGTTTTTATAGCAGCAGATCTGCGACCATACTCCGTTGTCCCCGTTGCATTCAAGCAGCATCTTGCACTAGGATCTGTTTCTTCTGTGTACCAGTGATATTCACATTCGAGTGATGCCGTTTCAAATGCGTGATAAAGTTTGCAATAAAGTTGAACAATGACATGGCTCTGGCTTTTCAGTTAGTATTGACTCGCCATACTAAGGCTAATATGCTATGCTTAATTACAGCTATCGTTCAGTGTAGCTGCGCGCTGCGTGGAATAAACAAACAACATCCGGTTAGTTGTGCACGTTATATTAGGGCCGGGGGGATTTAAGTTCAGCAAAAAAAGGTTCCATACCATTGCAATCGCTCGGTGCACAGCGCGTACTGTACCGGAGGACCACATTTAGGCGGTACAGTACGTATCCGCGTACCGTTACACCCCTAGTGCACACGCAAGGGTACATGTATGCGCGTGCATGTGTGCGCGGGAGCGCGCGTGTGCGCGGGAGCGTGCGTGCACGTGGCGTCCAGGCAGTTCTGATATTACGACTGCACCCCTGATCACCACCCATGCTATGCATAAAATATATAGGTCTGCGGAGAGGCACACTGAGGAGGCCATGCAAACTGCAATGGAATACGGGGCATCTCTCTCTCTTTACCTAATATTTTGATTCAATCCTGACATTTTTCAGTTGGAAGGGCAATCTATATGCGCAACGGTAAACAAAAAATAAATCTTTATTTTTTTTAAAGGGCACTTTTTTTATGAGGCTCAAAAGGGCAGGTGCTTAAGCACCCCTTGGGCGCTATGTGTGCACGTGCTGTCACCCATTTAAGATTCCACATTATGTTTATCCTGGCTGTGACCCGGGACAGTTCAGTCAGTATTTGAAGCCTGAGGTAAATCAGAGGACCCTATAATCTAGGACTAGGTGATGTCACCAGGATGTGAAATCTGGGGCTCTACCACACTTTGTGTGGCCTTACAATGTTGATTGAAAACTTTATTAACAGATTGCAGAATGGGTACAATACAGTACGGCTCAATACAAACAACTGCTAACAAGAGGATCCAGAAAAAGACTTGCGTCTCCATGAAAGGGACCTCCATTTTCAATTAATCAAGACATTTATGACATACAAATATACGGTACTGTGTTAGAAAAAGATATCATAAAAAAACATACATCCGAAGGGGAAGAAACTGTACATTGGGGGGGGGGGGGGGGGGGATTTTGACATTTACCGGGGCCAGTTTCTAATTGCAGCCACCCGTAGGTGCTCTTTGAGAGTGGTTTTGAAGGAGGGTAGGGATTACGGCTGTGCACTGGGTAGGGCGTTCCACATTATTGTGGCATAATTGCTAAACGTGTTTAGTCCCTTGTTTGAGCCGAATCTGGGTTGAACATGATTTGTGGAACTCCCTCTGGTGTTGTGGTCGTGGTATTCACTGACCTTTGGGAAGTATTTCGACATGTACATGGGTATCTTAGTGGTGTAGTGTATCTTGTAGACCAGGCCCATTGCAAGTTGCTGTACTCTGTCGTCTACTCTAAGCCATCCTAGATTGTCAAAATGGGCAGGGATAAGGTGGGTTTTAGGAGTAAGGCCAAGCAGTAGTCTGACCAGTTTATTTTGTGATGTTGCCTTGTTTTTAGGGCCTTTGAGGTGCTTTGGTACCATGAGGTGCAAGCATAGTCGTAGACCCTTGAATGAGTGCTCCTGTTAGAGTCGTCAAGGTATTCTTGTTTACCAGAGAGGAAATCCTGTACAAAAATCTTGTTTGTTGGTTGACTTTTTTTATTACATTGGTTGCTATTTTGTCACAGGAAAGATTTGCCTCTAGGATGGAACCCAGGTAGGTAATTTCATCTTTCCTTGTGACAATATTGTCACCCACTGTAACTGAGAAGCCGTTGGCCTTGCTGCGTTTGCTATTTGATCCAAAGAGAATGGATTCCGTTGGTTTTACCCAGGTGTAATGATAGTTTATCAGCGAGCCAGGTGCAGATTCTGCCGAGTTCAGAGCTGAGGGCTTTTTCAACCTGCAACTTGTCCCTGTCAGAGACCAGCAGGGCTGAGTCGTCCGCGAACAGGAACAAGTTGCAGTCACAAGCTGATGACATGTCATTTGCATAAATTAGGAACAGTAAAGGTCCTAGTATGCTTCTTTGTGGAACACCACAGCTCACTGGGGGGGGGGGGGGGGGGGGGGGCAGTGTACCGTTCACCTCCACCATCTGTTCTCTCCCCTCCAGGTAGGATTGCATCATGATTGATGAAATATCAAAAAACCAATTGCTTTTAGCTTATCAATCAGAATGGAGTGATTGACAGTGTCAAAAGCCTTTTGGCGGTCCAGCATGACCATGCCGCAGTATTTGCCCGTGTCCACCTCGTGTTTGATGTGGTCGTTCAAATAGCTCTTACTTCAATGAGGTTTATATTCTAGCATTGCTGTCTGAAGCAGAGTTAAAAACGTATTTGGGTGTAAGAGAAGAGCACATATGGCTTAAAGTCAGAGCCAAATTCATTGTCTATGGAGCAGCCCCAGCATGTACATTTACATGAGAAACTCACCACGACGCAGCTCAACTAGACCCTGGAGATCTCCATGACTTGGTGTATGTCAGGAGCAAGGTTTCTTCTACAGGATTAAAGATTTAAGTCAGTGAACATCTCTCTCCGTCGGTGATGTTGCCTTTTCAAGCGTTTCTATTGTGCATGATTTATCCACATCGGCACAGTGCGCACATTTACTTTGTCAATCCAGGGTGCGTTTGCTTTGTCCATCCGGGGCCCTGCTAGCGGGCAGGGCCCATTTCCATTGAAACGGGTGAAACATAGCTAAGGCCACATATGCACCAATACACCAATCCAATATAAGGAAATATGTCCAGTACCAGTAGTATACACTAATTATACATCCCCCTCTGACATGCAAATATGTCCTGTACAGTGGTGGAAGAAGTACACGGTTCCTTTACTTAAGTAAAAGTAGAAATGCCCAGATAAAGGAGTACTCTGGTAAAAGTAAAAGTCCTCCATTCAAATTCTACTTAAGTAAAAGTAGAGAAGTATTTTCTATTGAATGTACTTAAGTATCTAAAGTAAAAGTTTGCATTCAACGTTTGTGTATTCCAGTGCTTGGGAGCATCCAATCCTCGATCCATTGACCTCTAAAAGTTATGTTAAAGTGGTATGTGGTCCAGTTATGCTGCTCTGATTAAATATTATGTTAAAGTGGTATGTGGTCCAGTTATGCTGCTCTGATTAAATATTATGTTAAAGTGGGTATGTGGTCCAGTTATGCTGCTCTGATTACGTCCTCTTGAAGTTGCCAAGCTTCAAATGTGAAAATATATAATCTTCATACATTTTTGCCATGTTTTCTATGCAAAATATCTTTCCTCAAAGTAACTAGTAGGCTAACTGATGGGTTCAGATAAATGTAGTGGAGTAAAAAGCACAAGACCTCCTTTTTGACATGTAAGTAGAGTAAAAGTATAAAGTTCCCTAAAATGAAAATACTCACGTAAAGTACAAGTAGCTTGAAATTGTATAGTACATTACTTGAGTAAAAGTACTTAGTTACTTTCCACCACTGGTCCTGCAGATACGCTAATACCACATCCCCCTCTGGAAAGATGTCCACGTCTCTCACGTCTCTCAATTCATGATGAATTGAAAATGGGGGACCCTGATGTAAACAGACGAAAGTCTTTCTCTGATCTGCATCCCCTTAACAATTGTGTGTATTGAGCCGTACTGTATTAATTTGTACCCATTCTGCAATCTGTTAATAAAAATTTCAATCAATCAATCAATCAATCAATCAATCACTCGCCTATGTTGCCTGTTAATGGGGCCATATAAGACAAGCTGATGGTTTCTGTTCCTCATCAGAGCCCCATGGCTCAGCTTGCTGAGATCGGCAACGCAGAGCTGGAGGAGAAAGAGAGAGGAGCTCCCGGTCTGAAGAAAGACAGGAGGGAAAGGAAGAGGAAGAGGAAGAGCAGCAGAGACGAGGAGGACAGCGGTAAGAGTTCCTCTCAGTAGGCAAGCACCAGTTATTTAACACTGATACCATATAGAGATGCCTAATCAGTGAGTATTATGCCCACATAGAGTGCCAATGATATTTTTGTCATACTTTTATTTCCCATTGAAGGGTAATTCTGATATTTTTAAACCTGGACCCTATTTTTCCATCATTTGGGGTCTAAATGACTAGCGACACATTTTGGGGGAATTGGTGCAGTATTGAGCCGCCAGTCACGAAATGGGCTGCTCAGCCGTCGGGAGATTAAATATATCAGAATCAGAAAGGCCTTTATTGCCAAGTAGTTTTCACATACAGTACAAGGAATTTGCTTTGGACATTATCGGTGCAACATTAGCGGACAGACATTAACAGACAGATAATACAATAAAGAGGTGGAGTAAAATAAAATGAAATATGAGCTAAGTTAAGCACAATAGAATAATATAATTATGAAATAAAATATAGGCCAGGGCTGTACAACTGTAAATAAGAGGTTGAATACAATTATATGGGATATAAACTAAATTAAATATAGCACAATAGAATATAGTACAATTAAGTACAAATAATAGACCAGGGCTGTACAACTGGGCAGATGTTGTCAATTTTATACACTAATTAGAATGAAGTAACAATACAGTTGGAAAGTATATAGTCCAGTAGTTGTGTGTTAATGTAACACAATGGGGGGGTGTCAGTGAGGGTCCCGAGCCTTGTTGATGAGGCTCACTGCAGAGTGGAAGAAACTTTTCTTGTGGTGTGAGGTTTTGGCCCTGATGGACCACAGCCTCCTGCCAGAGGGCAGAGGGGAGTGTCTCAAACAGGTTGTGACCATGGTGGTAGGGGTCAGCCACAATCTTACCTGTACGCTTCAGGGTTCTGGAGGCGTACAGGTCCTGGAGAGATGGCAGATTGCAGCCGATCACCTTCTCAGCAGAGTGGATGACACGCTGCAGCCTGCCTTTGTCCTTGGCCGTGGCTGCAGTGTACCATACTGTGATGTAGGAGGTGAGGATGGACTCAATGATGGCTGTGTAAAAGTGCACCATCATCGTCTCCCACTTGAGGTCATGGGAGATGATGGTTCCCAAGAAGCGGAAGGACTCCACAGTGTCCACTGGGGAGTCACACAGGGTGATGGGGTTGAGTGGGGCTGGGGTCCTTCTGTAGTCCACAACCATCTCCAGTGTCTTGAGAGCATTGAGCTCCAGATTGTTCTGGCTGCACCAGGTCACCAGATGGTCAATCTCCCACCTGTTGGCGGACTCATCCCCACCAGAGATAAGTCCAATAGGGTGGTGTCGACTCATCCGCAAACTTCAGGAGCTTGACGGACTGGTGACTGGAGGTGCAGCTGTTGGTGTAAAGTGAGAAGAGAATAGGGGAAAGAACACAGCCTTGGGGAGAACCTGTGCTGATGGTCTGGGAGTCTGAGGTGTGTTTTCCCAGTCTCACGTGCTGCTTCCTGTCAGATAGGAAGTCTGTGAATCACCTGCAGGTGGAGTCGGGCACGCTCAGCTGGGAGAGCTTGTCCTGTTGTAGCAGGGCCGGGATGACTGTGTTGAACGCCGAGGTGAAATCCACAAACAGGATCCTGGTGTAGGTTCCTGCAGAGTCCAGGTGCTGAAGGACAAAGTGGAGTGCCATGTTGACAGCGTCGTCTACAGACCTGTTGGCTGTGTGTAGGCGAACTGCAGGGGGTCCAGGAGGAGAGGGTCTGTTATTGTTTTGAGGTGTGAAAGCACAAGGCGCTCAAAATACTTCAAATATATGAAATGTTTTTGTCCTCAAGTCGTTGTTTTTCGTGGGGCTACCGGGAGTTTGGTGCGTCTGGTGAGAGCTCGTATGGAACGTGCAATAATTGAAATAGGTGCACAAGTGCTGCAAGTGCAGCCGCCAGTTCAGTGTCGCTATGTGTTTTTTTTAGTTTTCTTTGCTAGTACGGTCGTGCAATTGGTATTAAACTTGGCTCTAAGTGATATTAAAACGTCTTAAATGTAACTTGTTGAAACCTGCAGATACCCTGTATTATTATTATTCTTATTATTATGTGTCTGAAGTGTCTTCTATTTCTTACCCAAAACAGAAGTCTCGCTCTGAAAGGCACGAGTTGTTGAGATTGGCCAGCTAGAGCAAATGGCTGATATAAGCTATTTGCAACGCAATTGTTTTAGGGCCGGTATCCATCTGAGAGGGATAGAAGATGGGTTGACATGGCGATCTTCTCCAAGCCTGGGAAAGTTCACCATGTTGCATTTCAAAAGGCTAGCTCTGTAGGTAGTCTCTCGAATTTGGTCAGTCTAATTAGATTGGCCGGAGCCAGGCATCATAAAACCTCAACGGTCAAATCAGTAAAGTTTCCACCACACCAAAACTTTGAACAAGGTGTGGCTGGGTAGCGCAGTGGACTAAGCACTCGCCTACCACCGCAGAGACTCTGGGATTGAATCCAACTGTCAATGGTACCTCCGGCTTGATCACTCATCCCTACTAACACAATTGGCAGTGTTAGCAGGTGGGAAGCCAGTGGGGTGTGTGTCCTGGTCGTTGTAAACTGCGACTCCTACAGGTCGGTTGGGGCGCCTGTTCAGCAGGGAGGGGATCTGGGGGAAATAGCGTGACATAAAAAATAAAAATAAAATCTATTTAACCAGATAAAAAAGCATTGAGACAAAATGTAATTTACAATGCTGACCTGGCCAAGAAAGCAGCAATGTTTCCACAATGGTAAAAAAATATATATGTAAATACAAAAAAAATTCAAACAGGACTGCCAAGCGAGAAAAATGCAGCCACTCTTTGGAGGCCGATGGATGTTGTAAAAACAATGCTCTTTATTCATACGATTATAACGAATTTGATTTACGTATCCCCCACCCTGTATCCCCCCCCATGCTGCTTTGTCACCCGAATTTCCCCAAGGGGATTAATAAAGGATCATCTTATTTACCAGTTTAATTGTATGAATATATTTTTCATTATTTTTAGAACGTCCATCGGCCTCCAAAGAGTTGCTGAATTTTTCTCCCCTCATGGATTATCAGAGGACATACACTAGGGCTGCAGAGGACAAGATGGAGCTGGCTGTGGTGCTCCGGAGACATACAGGGAGCTGTGCTGACCCACTACCCAGAGACATACATAGCCCTTTCACACCAGCAGGGCTCCGGTTCTGGCTCCGTTCTGGAGTCTCCGAACCGTGGTGCTTTCTGGCGAACCAGCCCGCGTTTACACCTATTTAAGCAGAACCAACGTTCGACCGTCCTCCGTCATCAACGGGGGCCGTTACTCGGGCGGAAGTAAACACAACAGTGGCTAAATGTGCCAATGTGCAAAACAGCTGCAAAGGTTCGGCATTGCATCTGCACCATGCTGATCCATTCAACAGGTAGCGCGAAAACAAATCTCAAAATGAGATTAGATTAACATGTATTGTCATTATACAGCACAAGTACAATACACCATCCAACCAGAGTGGTTAAATAAATGTATGAAAAAAAAAATTGTCGAGCCAATCATGCAGTCGTTACATTACTAAATGAGAAGTCATGCTAATATGCTATGTTCTACAGTAGGACTTACTACTGTAATACCTAATAAAACAAGTCATTCGAATAATAGAAGCCTACTTGGAACGATTCATTTAGCATGTATACAGTATGTGTGTGTGTGTGTTGTGCCTTACTAAGCCATTTCTCCAGGCATTTATTTATTTATGGAGCATTTATTTATCCACTCTGGTTGGGTGGTGTATTGTACTTGTGCTGTATAATAGCAATATATTTTAATCTAATCTCATTTTGAGATCAGTCGCAAATCGCTTCCACACTACCTGTTGAATGGATCAGCATGGCAATGCCGAACCTCTGCTGTTCACCGTTTTCGCTTGTCTTCACAGCCTAGAATATGACACGCCCACTGATGAATTCAGAACCAATTATTTTCGGTCTGAACGCGCGGAGAGCTGTGATGATCCAGAGACATACAGAGAGCTGTGATGATCCAGAGACATACAGAGAGCTGTGATGACCCAGAGACATACAGAGAGCTGTGATGACCCAGAGACATACAGAGAGCTGTGATGATCCAGAGACATACAGAGAGCTAGGGATGGGAATTGACAAGATTTGATCGATACCGATTCCATTATCGATAAATTGTTGGGTGGAAAAAAGAGTACATACAGGTTTATTAGTGTTAAAGGAAAACTCTAACATTTTGGGAAATTAGCTTATTTGCCATCTACCCTGGAGTTAGACAAGAAGATACAAACCTTTTTCTTCTCTGTGCATGCAGTAGGAGTAGGAAGACGTTGGGAACTAAGCTAATGGAGGAACCTACTTCCAGTGACTGATGCTAAGCTAGACTAATGGTGTGTGTCTTCCTACTCCTACTGCTTGCACAGAGAAGAAAAAAGGTATGTATCTTCTTGTCTAACTCCAGGGTAGATGGCAAATAAGCTAATTTCCCAAAATGTTGGAGTTTTCCTTTAACTTACTTAATTTTTCTTTTGCTCTGAAATCAAATTGCCCTTCTCAACGTCATTCCATGCAGGGATCAGGTGGTTGGTTAAACTCTCTCTGGATGGGGGGTTATATTTTGGGTTGAGAGCCGTTGTCATTTCCCTACAGAACATATATTGTGGGAATGCAACAGAACTAAGCTGGTTAGAATAACAACATGCAACTTGACATTTCTGATTGTCATTTATTGTTGCCCATGTCAGAAGAATACAAAATGTTTACTTTTCTTTAACTACACATTTAAATAAAATCATTTATTTGAGATTCTCTTAAACTAATTTAATCTATTGAACTGTAGTTACATTCAACAGGTTGTTATTGCAAAAGATCATTTGTTATTAATAACCTACCTGTATAAATAAAGGTTAAAAGTAAAAACATAACTGACATATAAGTAACATCTAGGAAAGCAATTCACCTACCGAAATTCAGAGGATTCTACCGTGGCGTAAGGGTGCAAACCTTTCACCTGTGGTGATTAGACATAATTCACCTACGGAACTGTTGTTGGGAATATTGAAATTCAAATCAACCATTCGCATTGAATGTTTTGTTCATCCATGATCAAATTGTTCTGAATCAAGAAATAGTTTTTTTTGTTCTGTTTGAATCAAATCTGACGAGTCGCCGTCTCGCGCGCTCCAACTGCTTTTCCTCATTTCTTCGTGTGTGATTCTCTAGCTTGCTCTAGCTGGCAAGCAGGCCAAGAAGATGCTTAAAAAACAGCATTTAAAAGTGAATTGTATCCTCCGAGTGACATCCTTGAAAATGAAAAATAGTGCTTGGAAAAGTACTTAAAAGTCCTTGAATTTCATTTTGCAATGTCTGTGGGAACCCTGCATACAGAGAGCTGTGATGATCCAGAGACATACAGAGAGCTGTGATGATCCAGAGACATACAGAGAGCTGTGATGACCCAGAGACATACAGAGAGCTGTCATGACCCAGAGACATACAGAGAGCTGTGATGATCCAGAGACATACAGAGAGCTGTGATGATCCAGAGACATACAGAGCTGGCTGTGATGACCCAGAGACATACAGAGAGCTGTGATGACCCAGAGACATACAGAGAGCTGTGATGATCCAGAGACATACAGAGAGCTGTGATGATCCAGAGACATACAGAGAGCTGTGATGATCCAGAGACATACAGAGAGCTGTGATGATCCAGAGACATACAGAGAGCTGTGATGATCCAGAGACATACAGAGAGCTGTGATGACCCAGAGACATACAGAGAGCTGTGATGATCCAGAGACATACAGAGAGCTGTGATGATCCAGAGACATACAGAGAGCTGTGATGACCCAGAGACATACAGAGAGCTGTGATGATCCAGAGACATACAGAGAGCTGTGATGATCCAGAGACATACAGAGAGCTGTGATGACCCAGAGACATACAGAGAGCTGTGATGATCCAGAGACATACAGAGAGCTGTGATGATCCAGAGACATACAGAGAGCTGTGATGACCCAGAGACATACAGAGAGCTGTGATGATCCAGAGACATACAGAGAGCTGTGATGATCCAGAGACATACAGAGAGCTGTGATGATCCAGAGACATACAGAGCTGGCTGTGATGACCCAGAGACATACAGAGAGCTGTGATGATCCAGAGACATACAGAGAGCTGTGATGACCCAGAGACATACAGAGAGCTTTCTGTGATGATCCAGAGACATACAGAGAGCTGTGATGAACCAGTGACATACAGAGAGCTGTGATGACCCAGAGACATACAGAGAGCTGTGATGATCCAGAGACATACAGAGAGCTGTGATGACCCAGAGACATACAGAGAGCTGTGATGACCCAGAGACATACAGAGAGCTGTGATGATCCAGAGACATACAGAGAGCTAGGGATGGGAATTGACAAGATTTGATCGATACCGATTCCATTATCGATTCTGCTTATCGATCCGATTCTTTATCGATTCCCTTATCGATTCCTGGTAAATTGTTGGGTGGAAAACAGAGTACATACAGGTTTATTAGTGTTAAAGGAAAACTCCAACATTTTGGGTAATTAGTTTATTTGCCATCTACCCTGGAGTTAGACAAGAAGATACAAACCTTTTTCTTCTCTGTGCATGCAGTAGGAGTAGGAAGAGGTTGGGAACTAGGCTAATGGAGGAACCTACTTCCAGTGACTGATGCTAAGCTAGGCTAACGGTGCGCGTCTTCCTACTCCTACTGCATGCACAGAGAAGAAAAAGGCATGTATCTTAACACTCCAACATTTTGGGAACCCTGGAGTTAGACAAGAAGATGCATACCTTTTTCTTCTCTGTGCATGCAGTAGGAGTAGGAAGACGTTGGGAACTAGGCTAATGGAGGAACCTACTTCCAGTGACTGACGCTAAGCTAGGCTAATGGTGCATGTCTTCCTACTCCTACTGCTTGCACAGAGAAGAAAAAAGGTATGTATCTTCTTTTCTAACTCCAGGGTAGATGGCAAATAAGCTAATTTCCCAAAATGTTGGAGTTTTCCTTTAACTTACTTAATTTTTCTTTTGCTCTGAAATCAAATTGCCCTTCTCAACGTCATTCCATGCAGGGATCAGGTGGTTGGTTAAACTCTCTCTGGATGGGGGGTTATATTTTGGGTTGAGAGCCTTTGTCATCTCCCTACAGAACATATATTGTGGGAATGCAACAGAAATAAGCTGGTTAGAATAACAACATGCAACTTGACATTTCTGATTGTCATTTATTGTTGAGCCCCCATGTCAGAAGAATACAAACATTTAACTTTTCTTTAACTACACACTTAAATAAAATCATTTATTTGAGATTCTCTTAAACTAATTTAATCTATTGAACTGTAGTTACATTCAACAGGTTGTTATTGCAAAAGATAATTTGTTATTAATAACCTACCTGTATAAATAAAGGTTAAAAGTAAAAACATAACTGACACATAAGTAACATCTAGGAAAGCAATTCACCTACCGAAATTCCGAGGCTTCTACCGTGGCGTAAGGGTGCAAACCTTTCACCTGTGGTGATTAGACATAATTCACCTACGGAACTGTTGTTGAGAATATTGAAATTCAAATCAACCATTCGCATTGAATGTTTTGTTCATCCATGATCAAATTGTTCTGAATCAAGAAATAGTTTTTTTTGTTCTGTTTTAATCAAATCCGACGAGTCGCCGTCTCTTGTGCGCTCCAACTGCTTTTCCTCATTTCTTCGTGTGTGATTCTCTAGCTTGCTAGAGGTAAACGGTACCCTATCCCCCCCCCTCACAGTGAGCTGTGGTGTTCCACAAGGAAGCATACTAGGACCGCTACTGTTCCTAATTTATGCAAATGACATGTCGTCAGCTTGTGACTGCAACTTGTTCCTGTTTGCGGACGACTCAGCCCTGCTGGTCTCTGACAAGAACAAGTTACAGGTTGAAAAAACCCTCAGCTCGGAACTAGGCAGAATCTGCATATGGCTCGCTGATAACAAACTATCATTACACATGGGCAAAACAGAGTCCATTCTCTTCGGTTCAAATAACAAACTCAGCAAGACCGACGGCTTCTCAGTTACAGTGGGTGACAATATTGTCACAAGGAAAGATGAAATTACCTACCTGGGTTCCATCCTAGAGGCTAATCTCTCCTGTGACAAAATGGCATCCAATGTAATAAAAAAAGTCAACCAACGAACTCGATTCTTGTACCGGATCTCCTCTCTGGTAAACAAGAACACCCTGAAGACTCTGGCAGGAGCACTCATTCAGGGGTACTACGACTATGCTTGCACCTCATGGTACCAAAGCACCTCAAAGGCGCTAAAAACAAAATTACAAACATCTCAAAACAAACTGGTCAGACTACTGCTTGACCTTACTCCTAGAACCCACCTCACCCCTGCCCACTTCGACAACCTAGGATGGCTTAGAGTAGACGACAGAGTACAACAACTTGCAATGGGCCTGGTCTACAAGATACACTACACGACCAAGGTACCCATGTACATGTCAAAATACTTCCCAAAGGTCAGTGAATACCACGATCACAACACCAGAGGGAGCTCCACAAATCATGTTAAACCCAGATTCGGCTCAAATAAGGGACTAAACACGTTTCGCAATTATGCCACATCAATGTGGAACGCCCTACCCAAAGCTGTAAAGGAATGTGGATCACTACCCACTTTCAAAACCTCTCTCAAGGGACACCTACGGGAGACTGCAATTCAACACTGGCCCCTGTAAATATCCTAACCCAACCCCCTCCAATGTACAGTCATTTACCTAGTATGGTTTTGTCAATAGTTCAATGTACAATTGTGTTTGTTTGTACAGTGTCTCCCCCCCCCCCCCCTCAATGTACAGTGTTACTTGTTTATACAGTGTGCCCCCCCCCTCCCCCCCCCCCCCCCCCCCCCCCCACCCCCCCCCCCACTCACCTCCCCCCCCCCACCCCCCCCCCCCCCCCCAACCACCTCCAATGTAATTACCAGTATGGTTGTCAATATCCCAATGTACCCAACCCCCCCCACCCAACCTCCTCCAATGTACAGTTTCTACGTCAAATGTATATACTCCCTTTTCTTGACTCCTTCTGTATCACAAACAGTACTGTATTTGCAAATCTGGTATGTCATAAATGTATAGATGTAGCAGTACTGACTATCTGTATGTCATGTATGTCATATATGTCTATATGAATTGAAAATGGGGGACCCTGATGGAAACAAGACAAACGTCTTTCTCAGGTCTGCATCCCCTTAACAATTGTATGTATTGAGCCGTACTGTATTGTACCCATTCTGCAATCTGTTAAATAAAGTTTTCATTCATTCATTCATTCATGCTCTAGCTGGCAAGCAGGCCAAGAAGATGCTTAAAAAACAGCATTTAAAAGTGAATTGTATCCTTCGAGTGACATCCTTGAAAATGAAAAATAGTGCTTGGAAAAGTACTTAAAAGTCCTTGAATTTCATTTTGCAATGTCTGTGGGAACCCTGCATACAGAGAGCTGTGATGACCCAGATACATACAGAGAGCTGGCTGTGATGACCCAGATAGATACAGAGAGCTGTCATGACCCAGATAGATACAGAGAGCTGTGATGACCCAGAGACATACAGAGAGCTGTGATGACCCAGAGACATACAGAGAGCTGTGATGATCCAGAGACATACAGAGAGCTGTGATGACCCAGAGACATACAGAGAGCTGTGATGACCCAGAGACATACAGAGAGCTGTGATGATCCAGAGACATACAGAGAGCTGTGATGACCCAGAGACATACAGAGAGCTGTGATGACCCAGAGACATACAGAGAGCTGTGATGATCCAGAGACATACAGAGAGCTGTGATGATCCAGAGACATACAGAGAGCTGTGATGATCCAGAGACATACAGAGAGCTGTGATGATCCAGAGACATACAGAGAGCTGTGATGACCCAGAGACATACAGAGAGCTGTGATGATTCAGAGACATACAGAGAGCTGTGATGACCCAGAGACATACAGAGAGCTGTGATGACCCAGAGACATACAGAGAGCTGTGATGATCCAGATACATACAGAGAGCTGTGATGATCCAGAGACATACAGAGAGCTGTGATGATCCAGAGACATACAGAGAGCTGTGATGAACCAGAGACATACAGAGAGCTGTGATGACCCAGAGACATACAGAGAGCTGTGATGATCCAGATACATACAGAAAGCTGTGATGATCCAGAGACATACAGAGAGCTGTGATGATCCAGAGACATACAGAGAGCTGTGATGAACCAGAGACATACAGAGAGCTGTGATGACCCAGAGACATACAGAGAGCTGTGATGACCCAGAGACATACAGAGAGCTGTGATGAACCAGATACATGCACAGAGCTGGCTGTGATTAACCAGATACATGCACAGAGCTGGCTGTGATGACCCCGAGACATACAGATAGCTGGCTGTGATGAACCAGAGAGCTGGCTGTAGTTTGTGAGATTTTGCACAGATTCACACCCACACTCACCCCCACACAGACGCTACCGAATGCATAATGTCCTCAGATACTTAGGCTCCGCCAAGTTATCATGGTTCATGTTTTTAGGCACCTCAATGTAACAATCTGGTTCCTCACGACTGCTTCAAAGGGGAATTCCATGCCACCCATTTCAGGAACTCACATCTGTTCTATCCATGCCCCATACCAGGATAGTTACACTGAGTCAGTATTTGTGAACTTGCACCGTTCTCTCCTAATAATAGAAATTGGTGCATGCTCACAAACACTGACTGAACAATGTAAGTAAATCGAAAATGGACGTTGCAAAGGTCATATGAGGTAGGAAATGAATGGAGTTTGTAGATTATTGAACAGTAGAAAACTATTTGGGTGGAAATGTGAGTCTACCTATAAAAGAAGGAATCTTCCGTCTGTCTGCGTGTATACCTGTCTGTCCCGTTATTTCGCATATCGCAAGAATCAAGTTCAAGTTCTTTAATAGTTGTCATACAGAAGTACAGAATACTTTCATACAAAATGCTTCTTACTGTTCTTCTTACTGAATCCGATTGACTTCACACTGTGCGGGTGGATTGCTGAGGAACCAAGGGAGTGCACTGTCGAAGTTAGTGCCATTTGGCCAGATGGTGGCACTATAACAAACGTTTACATTCGGCGAATATATTGCTGAGGACCCGTGGGATCAGTCAATCGGATGACCGGTTCTCGAACACTAAAAGCAGCCATACCGCAGCGGCAGGTCTCCACAATGCCGCAAGCAGCACTTCCGGGGGCCAAGCAATCGGCCCGCTCCAAGCGGGCACGCCGCCCCCCCCACACCAACACCGCAGCACGCGGCAATGCCGGGATCCGGTATAGATTATAAGATTTATTAATGTATTTCTGTTGGGGCATTTCCTAGTTGTTGAACAAGGTGACAAAACTGACAATTACATAGTAAACAAAAAGTGCATTGTGGTGCACTAATTCTATTTGTGGTTTTCAATATAAAACTTGGTGAACTGGTTTCGGTGTATCTGTACTTTTTGAATATTATCAGCAGGGATGGTCATCGATTTTCTAATATTCGAATAATTTAAAATGTTTGTACTTGTTTATGCAAATATAATTTTTTCTCAAAGTATATTTTCCCTTGTTTTTACCGGCACCTACAATAATAATAATAATGTGTAGTGTATTGGGAGGGGACCCTATTAAATTAACTGTTACACCGCTGAACGGCATGCTGGGTACAGGTAGCTAGCCAGGTAACATGGGAGCGTGCCTATGTTCCCACAGCCCTATGTTCCCACATTTCCTTTTTTCATAAATTTGTATCTGATTTTTATCCCCCTTTCTCTTAATTTGGTAGCCAATTACACCCAACCTATTCAATTGTCCTCTGGTAGTAGAGGGTTCGTCCGGGAACATAGGGCTGTGGGACCATTGGGCTGTGGGAACATGGGGCCTAATTGTTGGAAAAATCTTAGAAATGTGGGAACATAGGGCTGTGGGAACATAGGGCCTAATTTTTTGTGAAGAATTCAGAAGGAATGCTTTAGTTTAGCTTGGTGTGCTAGCGTTAGCTGTTAGCAATGACAGCAGCCAGCTAGCTCCCTCGTTGGATTATCACGTTCACTGTTAAGTCAAAACAAAACCACACGTCAACGTGGAAGCTCAGACATTTAGAGTATGGCTGGACGGTATGGTCTAAAATTTATATCACGGTATAATTTGAAGCGTAGACGGTAACGGTATATATCACGGTATATTAACTTATCTTAAAATGTCTATATACATGCTTCTGAAGGGTAAAACACTGGCAGCCATTACTGTACTATTGTATTACTAGGACATATTTCACATAGTACAGAGGTATTTTAAGAACATTTATTGTGCAAAACTGCAAATGCAAAACCTTTTCTCAAGTGTCTGCAGGCAGGTAACGCATATCTTGGATCGTGTTTTGACCATGTCTTTAAAGCCCTTTCGATCGACAGTTTGAAAAGGAACCATATCCTTACACAAGTAAACAGTCACAGCGTTTGCTATGTCGGTCCACCGCTGGCTTTTTTTTGTCATTGTTGAAACATAAATAATAATAATTAAAAAAAAGTATTCTGTTACAGCTGCTGAGCTATATACTATAGCTAATGTCCATCAATATATTCCTTTGGAATGAAATAGGTTCAAGAATCGAATCAGGATTGTTAGCAGAGAGAGAGAGAGAGAGAGAGAGAGAGAGAGAGAGAGAGAGAGAGAGAGAGAGAGAGAGAGATAGAGAGGGAGGGGGAGAGAGAGAGAGTGAGGGGGAGGGCTGCTAGGGGTGGAGCCGGCGTTGGCTTGCTGAGGCTACATCAACATTTAACATTACTTAAGATTTTAGCGCAACGTGGGCATTCCAGAATGGCGAGGATCCAAAGCATGTTAGACGATTGGATCCGTCGCAGAGTTTACATTACACATAGAAACTGCGCCACTCGCGAGAGAAGTTGTCACACAGCTGTGTGCAACGCAGGGCTGAAGTGCTAGTTTGCTTCTAGAATTGAAGGTCCGCTCTGTTCCGTGTCTATTATGAAATGACAATTGCGCGTTGACACGGCCACTATGCAAAGCCTCTGTGCTCCTAAATAATTTTTCCAGTTCGCACATATCTATTTTTAGGGGGAAATCCGAGTCAAATAGTCGCACTGTGGAGCCCTGTCTCGGCGGGCTGGCGTTGGCTCCGCTCCTGGCACTCCCTCCACACTGTGTTGCTCTACCGGTCACAAGGTATAGTCTAAATCCATACCGTAGCGCAAATTCATACCGTTTATACCGTCCACCCCTAATTTCGAGCATCAACTTTCATGCTTTTGTTCCTGGCAATAACATTAGCCTGCTGTGACTCACAAATATCTATTAACAATGACGGCAGCCAGCTAGCTCGCTTGTTTGATTGATTAGGTCACATTTGCTATTAAGCAAAAACGGGGGGGGGGGGGGGGGAGGTGATTAGTAATCGCATAGTTCCCATTTTGGGAGTTTTGCCCATCCCTAATTCCCAGCACATTTGAACAATACCACGATAATACTAATAAGTGTGATCATTTTGGTCACTATATTCAAAATCTTCATACCGTTAACAGCTCTACTATTGGGTACCTCTGTTGAGATGGAATACTGGTGAAGAATAGAGCATTGGTTATTACCTTCTCCTTTGGGTTATCCAGTCTCTCACTCTGTCTCTCTCTCTCCATTTCTTCCTCCTCAGCCTCTCAGCCCGGCAGCACCACAGGGACCAACAAGAGACGGAGTGACGGGGACCGAGCGAGACCTCACCGCTGTGACCAGTGTAGTGCCTCCTTCACCCAATTAGGCAGCCTGAACAGACACAAATCCACTGTTCATGCAGGAGAGAAACCTTACAGTTGTGACCATTGTGGTAAAACCTTCACCAATGCGAGGAGCTTTAACAAGCACAAGCTCATTCAACACGGAGAGAAACCTCACTACTGTGACTATTGTGGAAAGTCCTTCAGGGAGTCGGGCTCTTTAACTAGTCATAAGCGCACTCATACAGAAGAGAAACCGTACGGCTGTGACGATTGTGGCCATTCCTTCAGAAAGAAATATACTTTAACTAGACATAAGCGCACTCATACGGGGGAGAAACCCTACCATTGTGATCAATGTGGCCGTTCCTTTGCTTTGTCATTTGCCTTACTTAGACACAAGCACATTCATACTAAAGACAAGCTTTACAGTTGTGACCAATGTAGTTATGCCGGCGTAACGGCTGCGTATTTAAAGGAACATCAGCGTATACACACCGGAGAGAAACGGGAGATCCGAGAGAGACGGTATATTTGTGACCAATGTGGTCTCGCCTTCAAGCGGTCGGGCACCTTGACGCAACACAAGCGCACGCACACGGGAGAGAAACCGTTCCGTTGCGATCAATGTGGCCACGCCTTCGCCAAGTCGAGCGGCTTAAAGGAACACCGACGCATTCATACAGGGGAGAAGCCTTACTGCTGTGACCAATGCGGCCGGACCTTCACCATGTCCAGTCATCTAAAGAAACACAGGTGCAGTCTGGAGGAGAAGCCTTGCTGCTGTGACCAATGTGGTCTCACCTTCAGTGACCCGAGTAATCTAAGGGCACACAAGCGCAGCAGTCACACGGAGGTGAAACCTTATTTCTGTAACAAGTGCAGCCTGGGCTTCTCTCAGGTGAGCTCCTTCGAGAAGCACTGTTTGACCCACGACGGATGCAAACCCTTCTCGTGTGACCAGTGTGGAAAAGGCTTTTCTAGGCGCTGCTACCTGAACGCACACAAGTGGCTCCACGCGGGAAACAAACCCTTCAGGTGTCACCTGTGTGGGCAGAGCTTCTGCGCCTCGGCGAACCTGAAGAAGCACCAGCGCCGCTTCCACAACGGAAAGGCGCTCCACCACTGTGATCAGTGTGGGATGGCCTTCAGATATAAGGTCGGTCTCCGAAAACATCGGTTCACTCACGGTGAGTCCAGCCAGCCCTCCGTAAAGGGTCAGATAACAGTTTTGGACCCCTAGCCCTATTTCCTGCTTACCATTTATGTCGATTGGTAGCCATCTTCTCAACACGATCCACGATGTCCTTCATACTGGATACCCACAGCTCCAGCTAGTAAGGCTGAGCCCGAACGTTCGAACGTTCGAACGTTCGTTCGTTACGCTGACATTCGGACTTTAATTAATAGGTTCAAACGTTTGGTGAAAAAAAAATAAAGGATGCGCACGGGGTTGAGGTGATGTGAAGCGGCGCGTCCCCCGAGGCGCTCGGCTCAACCAGTATGGTCTGCCGGGCTGCAGCGGGATACTATTTCTCAACCAGAGCTCTATTTTGATTGACAGGCGATTCTGCCAATTACGTCACACCGCTTGCACCCGCCTCTGCTGTTACCACCAATCGGCAAGCGTTTATTCGTTTTTTACTTCAGGCAATGCCGCCATTGATCTGCTTGCGAGAAGCCTCAACAGACTTACCGTAGCTACCGGGGAGCCGTAGTTAGCTCCCCGCCGAGGAAGTAATCGGTAACAAGGTTTCCGTAGGTGAACCTGCAGAAGGATCATTAATGAATACCAGCCTTTTTCGGCCACGGAGCGCGAGCTTCATGGCCGGAGGTGGTTGCGTTGGAAACAACAGCAGGCGCACGCCTCGGCTCCTCAACAGACCCGTCCACCGTCTACCTCGGAACGGTGGTAGGGCGGACGGGCGGCAGGCGTGTTGGGAGCCCGTCCGCCCTACCACCGTTCCGAGGTAGACGGTGGACGGGTCTGTTGAGGAGCCGAGGCGTGCGCCTCTCCTCCCGGCTCCCCTCTCCCCTCCCCGTCGACCAAGAGTGAATACTTGTTATTGAACGTGTAACACTAACTATATAACGTTAGGGCAAGGGCTATTGTATATCATAAGTAGTAACTTTGATGCAGTAGCTTGTTTATTTTCTTCTGAGTGCTTTGTTTAATTACATGTTTACATGAACAGCCACCACTGTAAACAACATGTTTTTCACCAATAGACTATGCAATGCCGCCCTCCGTAGGATCTATAATAATACAATAAAAAAATAAATAAAATTATTTAAAAAAATGAAAAAAATTATTTTATTAAAAAAAGAACGTTCGAACGTTCGTTCGATAAACCCTGGCGAACGTTCGAACCCTAAAAACAGGGTTCGGGGACAGCCTTACCAGCTAGTGAGTTCTACAGGTGGAGGTGTGTGATCTCAGCCCAAACAGAGCATGACACTTTGGAACACATTCAGAAATCAATGAGAAAAAAAATGGAACAGCAATGCTAGTGCATTGCAAAAGACCAAAACAGCAGCAACAGCTAGCTGTTACGCAGGGGCTAGCGTGAATGCAACATAACGCAACAGGAGGATCCGGTGTCATGTGAAGATATAGCCTATTCAAACGAATGAACTCAATCCACATCTTCTTGATGTGCTGTTCTGCACTTGATGGATTCATATGGCATGATAGTGGACGAGAGATAACTGCCCCAGCTTGTACTTGAAGCAACCTACCTCAAGGAAACTGCTGGAACCAGCTATCTGCTCTCTCACGACAGCATACCGGTATGCATCCTGATTTTGTCGAGCCGGCGAGGCGGTGTAGTGGTCTGACATGTGTGTGTTGCTGCATGACAAGAAGACTTCTTCTTCTGCACTCACAACAAGCATCTTTGTGTTTCCTGCACGCTCCTTTCTGAGCATGACTTTGTCACATGCTTGCCTCATATAGGCCTTCAGTGATGCAGTATAAATTATCTTACCAGTGGGTGCCCTCGGTGAAGATAATAATAATAATAATAATAGATTCTATTTGTAATGCGCTTTACAGTTGCAGGGCAAGTCTCAAAGCGCTACAGTTAAAAGAACTTAAAAACTAGCGAGAATAAAGGAAAGAAAGAATATAAAAATAGGCAAGACTAAAACATAGAGAAACATAGAATAAACAAAACTGATAAAAGAAATTGGTAAAAGAACATAAAATGCGTGGAGCTCAAAATTTGCTAAAAAGTCAACAGAAGGCTCTACTAAAAAGGTGAGTTTTGAGGCCTTTCTTAAAAGCATCCACAGTCTGTGGTGCTCTCAGGTAGTCAGGGAGAGCATCCACAGACTGGGAGCGGAAGAGCAAAAAGCCCGATCTCCCATAGTGCAGAGATTTGTCCTTGTGCGCTGGAGGAGGTTTGCCTGGCCAGAGCGGAGATGTCGGGAGGAGGAGTGAGGGGTGATGAGTGATGAGGTATAGGGGGGGGGGCGTTTCCGTAGAGGCATTTGTGGGTGAGCAGGGAGACTTTGAACTCAATCCTGAGTGAGACAGGGAGCCAGTGAAGGGACTTGAGGATGGGAGTGATGTGGTGGTATTTCCGCACTCTCATCAGGATCCTAGCAGCGCTGTTTTGGATACATTGTAGCCTTTGGATGTTCTTGCTAGGGATCCCGATGAGGAGTGCGTTGCAGTAATCCAGCCTGGAGGAAACAAAGGCGCGGATGAGCTTTTCGGCATCTGACAGAGTGAGTGAGGGGCGAAGTTTGGCGATGTTCCTGAGGTGGTAGAAAGAGTTTTTGTATAGTTGATTTATGTGCGCCTCAAAGGTCAGGCGAGGGTCCATTTTTACCCCTAGGTTGGTGATTGTTGGTGACAGCGTGATGTTTTGGCCGGAAAAGGTGATGGTGGTGATGGTGGATGAGCAAACCTGGTGTGGGGTGCCAATAAGATAACCAGATAAGCTTCGTCTGTTGTCCGTCCTTGAAGGCAAGAGGTATAACACTCCAGCCGATCATCATACGCCTGATGGAGGTCACTGATGATTGTTCGTAGGTTCCCGTGCCTGTGGACATGCACCTTGACTATAACCGTGTGCGACTGGGTGCCTGCAGGGGCTGCAAAGCTGATTAGGTTCCTGCAAACAAGGACGGACACCTTGGCTACATCCTCGTAGTCTGCATCACACGGGATGAGGCACAAAGAGGAACGCAAATGCAAAATAATTAACGGGTGTTCCCACCCAGCCAGTAGAACTCTGGCCTCAGCTGAGTCACGATCCCAGTTAGCCATGTGCCGAGGTCAGCTCTAACTGTTGACACTTGGTGTGATTCAGTAGAGATTGTTGACACTTGACGTTGACGTACAGGTCAGAAGTAAGAAGAGGCTGTTCTTTCATCCAAACACTTAAGGTCCCAAGTGAACTTTAGACTATATACTTGTCTTAATGGTTTCATCTACCCAAATCCTTCAAGGCTGATCCCCCCTCCACTCTCCCCCTTCACCACTAGAGCACGTGAAACATACAAACCCGTTATCAAAATTGCCAGCTGCTCGAGGTCAGTTCTGTTCTTCGCTCCGCCAGTGATCGCCCGCTTCTTTAGCTGGTAGATGTGAGATTTGACTACCATCAGGGAAGGCACGTGGTGGCGGAGCAAACCCTGCGGCACTAGCCCTGAAACTCAGTGTATCTACAACAGGGGTTCTCAAACGTTTTTATACCACGATCCCATTTTATTTAGGATTTCTTTTGGCGACCTCACACTTAATGTATTGCGTAATTTCAACGTGGAATTAAGGAATATCAAAATAAAAGCACACGTTGTTGAACTTGATCATGCATATTTATTAGAAAATGTAATTACAGCACTGTTATCAATCCACATTTATAAAACGAGGCATATTTAGCCAAAATATGTTGCCGGAACATAATTTTCTTTTTTATTATAGATTTATTTTCTTTCTTTTACTTGCCAATGTGCAACCCCACTTTGGGTCACGACCCGTAGTTTGAGAACCGCTGATCTACCAAGTTCTTTGAACTTATTAGGGTCGCCTGGGAGCACACCAGTTGCCAGGATAACACGTACCGGTCTGCCTGTCTGTCTGTCCGGGTCTTGACCTTTATGGCTGTCTCCAGGTCTTGAGAGGCTCCCACATTATTGTAATTAAGTAATTGTCCTTCAAATTGCAGCGTTTGGAAACTACAAGCTTGATCTGGGCTTTGATCACCGCCTTAAGCAAAGGCACCCCATGCACCCCTGACAGGTCGTCACCTACTGTAGTGGGAGCGATGTTCTGAGTAAGACGGCAAGCTCTCTACCACCATGGACGAGAGGATGGTGGAGGATGGAGGCCAGACTCCTGAAAGTGGCATTGTCTGTACAGTCCAGGACATCATAGCAGACATCCCCCACCTCCTCTACTACTGCGAGAACGGGATTGAGTCCAATGATAGCCAGGTCATATTCCCGCTGATGGAGCGATATCGGTGAGGACAAGTGAACGTATGGAAAACACACATCTGTGGCTTCCATATTAATGGAATCATTGTGGGTCTAAATTTATTGTTTTTGCCGTTACCACAGGTGCAATTTTTTATCATCATTTCGCTGCTGTCGGGACAAAACCTCATAACTCCATTTTTTAAATATATTTTTTTTAATATAAATCAACTCCGTAGATCATCCTCCATATGTGTGTGTGGGTTTTACAAAGTTTAAACAATGGGAAAGCATTACACCGATCATCTGTCTAAACCTCCTAACTCTATTCACCCTCAAATCTGTGTTTGTTTTTTTCATCTGCTGAAAAGTTGGGTTTTTGGAGTTATGAGGTTTTGTCCCGACGGCAGCGATTTGCAATCAAGTCAATGCTGAGCGAAACCCAGGAAATGCAGCAAGACAATTTCCTTTCTCTCTCTCTCTCTCTCTCTCTCTCTCTCTCTCTCTCTCTCTCTCTCTCTCTCTCTCAAAACGCTCACAATACACAATCCAACTACTATGATTTAACACTGCTCTGCACCACAACACAATGCCTGAAACAAAGGCGCGGATGAGCTTTTCGGCATCTGACAGAGTGAGTGAGGGGCGAAGTTTGGCGATGTTCCTGAGGTGGTAGAAAGAGTTTTTGTATAGTTGATTTATGTGCGCCTCAAAGGTCAGGCGAGGGTCCATTTTTACCCCTAGGTTGGTGATTGTTGGTGACAGCGTGATGTTTTGGCCGGAAAAGGTGATGGTGGTGATGGTGGATGAGCAAACCTGGTGTGGGGTGCCAATAAGATAACCAGATAAGCTTTGTCTGTTGTCCGTCCTTGAAGGCAAGAGGTATAACACTCCAGCCGATCATCATACGCCTGATGGAGGTCACTGATGATTGTTCGTAGGTTCCCGTGCCTGTGGACATGCACCTTGACTATAACCGTGTGCGACTGGGTGCCTGCAGGGGCTGCAAAGCTGATTAGGTTCCTGCAAACAAGGACGGACACCGTGGCTACATCCTCGTAGTCTGCATCACACGGGATGAGGCACAAAGAGGAACGCAAATGCAAAATAATTAACGGGTGTTCCCACCCAGCCAGTAGAACTCTGGCCTCAGCTGAGTCACGATCCCAGTTAGCCATGTGCCGAGGTCAGCTCTAACTGTTGACACTTGGTGTGATTCAGTAGAGATTGTTGACACTTGACGTTGACGTACAGGTCAGAAGTAAGAAGAGGCTGTTCTTTCATCCAAACACTTAAGGTCCCAAGTGAACTTTAGACTATATACTTGTCTTAATGGTTTCATCTACCCAAATCCTTCAAGGCTGATCCCCCCTCCACTCTCCCCCTTCACCACTAGAGCACGTGAAACATACAAACCCGTTATCAAAATTGCCAGCTGCTCGAGGTCAGTTCTGTTCTTCGCTCCGCCAGTGATCGCCCGCTTCTTTAGCTGGTAGATGTGAGATTTGACTACCATCAGGGAAGGCACGTGGTGGCGGAGCAAACCCTGCGGCACTAGCCCTGAAACTCAGTGTATCTACAACAGGGGTTCTCAAACGTTTTTATACCACGATCCCATTTTATTTAGGATTTCTTTTGGCGACCTCACACTTAATGTATTGCGTAATTTCAACGTGGAATTAAGGAATATCAAAATAAAAGCACACGTTGTTGAACTTGATCATGCATATTTATTAGAAAATGTAATTACAGCACTGTTATCAATCCACATTTATAAAACGAGGCATATTTAGCCAAAATATGTTGCCGGAACATAATTTTCTTTTTTATTATAGATTTATTTTCTTTCTTTTACTTGCCAATGTGCAACCCCACTTTGGGTCACGACCCGTAGTTTGAGAACCGCTGATCTACCAAGTTCTTTGAACTTATTAGGGTCGCCTGGGAGCACACCAGTTGCCAGGATAACACGTACCGGTCTGCCTGTCTGTCTGTCCGGGTCTTGACCTTTATGGCTGTCTCCAGGTCTTGAGAGGCTCCCACATTATTGTAATTAAGTAATTGTCCTTCAAATTGCAGCGTTTGGAAACTACAAGCTTGATCTGGGCTTTGATCACCGCCTTAAGCAAAGGCACCCCATGCACCCCTGACAGGTCGTCACCTACTGTAGTGGGAGCGATGTTCTGAGTAAGACGGCAAGCTCTCTACCACCATGGACGAGAGGATGGTGGAGGATGGAGGCCAGACTCCTGAAAGTGGCATTGTCTGTACAGTCCAGGACATCATAGCAGACATCCCCCACCTCCTCTACTACTGCGAGAACGGGATTGAGTCCAATGATAGCCAGGTCATATTCCCGCTGATGGAGCGATATCGGTGAGGACAAGTGAACGTATGGAAAACACACATCTGTGGCTTCCATATTAATGGAATCATTGTGGGTCTAAATTTATTGTTTTTGCCGTTACCACAGGTGCAATTTTTTATCATCATTTCGCTGCTGTCGGGACAAAACCTCATAACTCCATTTTTTAAATATATTTTTTTTAATATAAATCAACTCCGTAGATCATCCTCCATATGTGTGTGTGGGTTTTACAAAGTTTAAACAATGGGAAAGCATTACACCGATCATCTGTCTAAACCTCCTAACTCTATTCACCCTCAAATCTGTGTTTGTTTTTTTCATCTGCTGAAAAGTTGGGTTTTTGGAGTTATGAGGTTTTGTCCCGACGGCAGCGATTTGCAATCAAGTCAATGCTGAGCGAAACCCAGGAAATGCAGCAAGACAATTTCCTTTTCTCTCTCTCTCTCTCTCTCTCTCTCTCTCTCTCTCTCTCTCTCTCTCAAAACGCTCACAATACACAATCCAACTACTATGATTTAACACTGCTCTGCACCACAACACAATGCCTGCTAATTTATAATAACTACAAAAAAACAAGTGCAGACGGATGTCATTTTTTTTTTATTGGTATTTTTTCCCCCTCCATTTTCCTCCGATTTTCTCCCATCCCAATGTTAGTCGTATGCCAATTCCCAGTCCCTTCCTGGTCGCTGCGCACTTACCCCCCACAGTCAGATCATCTGGGAGAGTGGAGGCTACCACGTGCTTCCTCCGACACACGTCCAGCCAATCACCGCTTCTTTTCACCTGGCAGCGCGGATTCTCATTGAGAGGGCGTAGCGTGTGGGAGGACCACACTATCCCCCTCACGTCCAATCCGCGCTTAGCAGGCGCCCCGATCGAACTGTAGGAGTCGCTGTTTACAACGACCCGGACCCACCCCGCCAGCTTCTCCCACCCTCTGATACAGCCAATTGTATCAGTGCAGACGGCCAGCCAAGCTGGTGACAACCCCGGAGCTGTGAGCTGGATTCGAACAGGCAAATCCAGCTCAGCTCCGGGGCTGGTGACGAACGCAATCTCCGCTCGGCCACCTAACCGCCTAGACGGATGTCATTTTAATATATTAGTAGCTACACTGAGTGAAACTTTTCTGAGAACATCCATTCCTCCTGACTCTTTCTCATCAGGTTGAAGCTACAATCAGAATGCTCTGTCTCTTGGAACAAGATTAATGATTCGTAATTGATATAATTGTATAGCCTAATCTTTCTACAGGTAATATTAAACCATACTGGTTTTAATAAATAATATTTATTTATTATTTAGCAAGAGTTTTGTGCAAAATTTAGGCCAGTCCCATATACATTTACATTTACATATAGACCTTTTCATAAACATTCTATTCTGGCCCAAGTGTATTTCCGGACAATGTTTCGATCTATGATGGATCTTCGAATAAATGGACCCACCATGATTTTGCAGTTATTTTGTGAATATCTTGTGACCCAAAATGACTTTGTGGCGGCTGTTTATACCTTGAACGATTGACTTACTGTTCTATATATTTCTTGTGTCTGATTGGCTGCTGTCTTACAATGCCTTTCACTGATGTTGATCCTCCCACCCGTTACTTGCATCCTTTAAGCTGGTATTTTGGTTATCTGATGAAATTCTCAGTATGGCTGACATGTCATGTTTTAATCTTTCTAGTCAATAAACTTTATTTTAAATTGAGAGTATGATTGTTGTTGTTGTTGTTGTTGTTTGCGTCCGTGGGGGAACCGGAAACTCCCCCGGCCGACCCTCCTTCAGAGGAAACTCCAGGAAAAAGTTGCTGCTTCCAAATTCTCCATCATACATAATGCATATCATTTTCAGTATGTGATCTGTTGCTATGCAACGACTAGATTTGTATGCGATGGAAGAAGTACACCGTTCCTTTACTTAATTACAAGTAGAAATACCCAGATAAATGAGTACTCTGGTAAAAGTAAAAGTCCTCCATTCAAATTCTACTTAAGTAAAAGTATGCATTCTACATAACGTTTGTGTATTCCAGTGCTTGGGAGCATTAAAACCTTGATCCATTGACCTCTATAGGTTATGTTAAAGTGGCATGTGGTCCAGTTATGCTGCTCTGATTATGTCCTCTGTGAAAGGATATAATCTTCATACATTTTTGCCATGCTTTCTATGCAAAATCTTTTTCTTTATTTATTCATTGGGACTTTTTAACTTCAGCGCTGAATTGCATTATTTGTTTATTGTATTGGTTGTCCTTTTTTATTGCTTTTTATTGTCTGTCAACTGCACTGAGCTACCGGATACCGGAATTCCCCCAAGGGGATGAATAAAGTATATCTAAAAAGTATAATATTTCCTTTGAAATGTTGTGGAATAAAAGTATACATTTCCCTAAAATGAAAATACTCGACTTCCGGTGTGACGTTAGAGGGCACAGACGCATAGAAGACCGCTCTCCCGGGCGAAGTGTAATTCTTCCACTTCAAGAATTCAATGAACACAAATATCTAAATCAAAAGGTAGATGAGTGGAAGAAGGGAAGGACCGAAAAAGAAGGGAAAAAACTTTAAAAAACTCGAAAACGATACCACAGAGGAGTCCGGCATCGAAGCTAACGTGGTCGCTAGCTTAAATAAAATGTGGCAAGATGACAATGTGCCGACAAGTCACGAGAAGAGCACGGAACACGAATATACAACCAAGGAGCTGGTGCAGAGAGAAGCATGCATTAAAAAAGCACTGAAGATAAAAGGAACCCGCTTCCAGACTCCACACTCCAACATGAAGATTCAAAGAAGTACTGGAAGGAGGCGAGGAGGGAATCGGGGGCTCAGGCGCCTCAGAACGCGAGAGACGGGGCGAGCCGACGGCACCAGCACCAGGCAGACAGAGGGGCCGCTGCACTGAGAGCGAGAGAGAGGCTCAGCGAGTACACACATCCTTCAAGAACAATGAGAAAGAAGCCATAGGACTCCTCTAGTTTCTGTGGTCATGGCAATGTTTACTAAGGTATGGTAAGTAAGGTCATTTTATTAGCGTAGGTTTTCTTTAGCAGCCAACGTTGGACCAAGGGATGGAGGGGTTTCGGATAGATGCCTCGTCACACACCCTTAGCGCAGGGCCCCCCCCTAACGAGGGGCTCTCCCTCGCACACCAACGGGGTTTATGCCAAGAGGAGCGGGTGTTTCCCCCCTCGCTTGGAGGTCGAATTCAATAACGTGTTAAATGTTATATGTTAAATGTTGGGAAGAATGTAGGGTATGGGAGGCAGCTAACATATGCAATAACTGGGAAATGAATGTCAGGACCATAAACGGACCAGACCAAGCAAGAACGAAAATGGCTATCCCTCATATACCAATGCCCTGTCCTGTGAGTCTTGTTTGTCTTGTGGTGGTGGTTGTCTTATTCTAGAAAAATGAGTAGATTGGCTATGCAAAAACGAAACATCATACCGTGAAGAAAAGAAAAGGTTGTTGTAAAATGTGAAGAGGTGATTTTGGAAAAGAAAAGGAAAATGTTTATGCAAATGTTCGTAACCACTGAAACAAAATTGTAAATAGTCTATGAAAAAGTGGAATTCATACTGTAAAGAAAAATTGTATATGTGAAAAAGTGACTTTGGAAAAGAAAAGGAAAATGTCCATGCAAAAATGAAAAAAAAAGTGACTTTGGAAAATATGTGAAAAATGAACCAAAATAAAGAGTTATAAAAGAAAAATACTCACGTAAAGTACAAGTAGCTCGAGATTGTACTTAAGTACAGTACTTGAGTAAAAGTACTTAGTTTACTTTCCACCACTGTGCATAACAAAAGCACCAACATTGGAAGTATGGAGCGAGCGGATATCGTCTCAATCCCCCATTTCTCGCACCTGGTAATTTCTCATGTTATTTCTGGTTCCAGGTCCCAAACATAATGGCCATTGAAACATCATTTGTGTGCGTTTTCTGGCTTAGGCCCTGTCCACACGAGTATGCTGTTAAAAGTAAGAGTCCTCAGAAAGTTTCACTCACAAGGAGAAACAACGTAGTCATCGACGGCATCCCAGAATCACCTGACGAAAATTGGTCGGACTCTGATAAGAAATTCAGAGGAATCTCTTTTTTTTTTTTTTTTTTTTTTTTTTAATCCACTTTTTCTCCCATTTTTCTATATTTTCTCCCATCCCAATTTCGTATCATCCAATTCAACCCTCCCCTGTCACGAACGCTGTTTCTTGCCTCCCACAAGCCGGCTGCAATGTGGACTAAGTCATACATAGCACAAGTCCCCTCCGGTACTTGAGGTAACAGCAGTCGCATCTTTTCACCTGCGCAGCTCGATCTCTCAGTGGCGAGGAGTAACGCGTGGGAGGCTCACGCTGCCCCCGACACTTCCTGATTCTACTGCGCAGGCGCACCAACCGACCTGTAGGAGTCGCTGTCCACAACGCCCGATCCCCACCCATCAGTTTCCCACCGCCTAATACGGCCAATGTGTATTAGTATGAACGACCAGCTAAACTGAAAGCAATGTGGAGCGCTGGGCTCGAACAGGCGAGCCCAGCGTCTCCGCATTCGTGGCGAGCGCCTTGCCCACTACGCCCTCGAAATTCAGAGGAATCCTAAGTGATAAAATGAAAATGTATCAAAAGCATATAGAAATAGAACGAGCACACCGTATTGGAAGGCCATCGGCTGATGGTGATGGCAAAAGGCCACGATCTATGATAGTGAAGTTATTCAGGTATAAAGATAGACAGGAAATTCTCTCAAAAGCTAACAATCTAAAAGTCACCAACATTTATATGAATGAAGACTTCTCGGATGCTGTGCGCCAAAAACGTAAAGAACTGCTACCTGAGATGAGAGCAGCAAGAGCAAGGGGAGAATGGGCCTATCTGAGATATGATAGACTCATCGTGCAACCCAGGAGAGAACAGCATAACAGCTCTAATACTGTACACACTCACTTTAGACAAACACTCACCATACCACTCACTTTACTCACTTTAGACACCTTAACACACTTTATATTTATCTATTGTTAAAGATATTTGCACTACATTCATACCTCATTTGCACCTTACCCTACGTTTTGTACCTCTGCATTGTACCTCACTGTTACTCATTTTACTCTATTGTATATTGTAAATATATGTATATTGACTGAACATTCCTTTACTTACTTTTTACTTACTTTATTTTGACTGTATGTAGCACACTATCAGGGGCTCATACAGAAACAAGCATTTCATCATAAAGTATTCTGTATTTTGTTGTGACAAATAATACATAATTTTAGAGCTGCCTTGGACTTCAACTTTTTTTTATAACTATAACGGATCCTACCCCGGATTTAATCCAAAGAGCACCTACTGAAACACATAACCAAGAACGCTGTAGCCCTCTCCATATCCTCTTTTGGATAAAAATACTTGAAACTTGAACTTGAACTAGAAACCACCCTGAAGGAAACATGTTGCTGTTTTACATAAACTTGACTCGAGGTGGACGGTGTTATGATATCTCTGGTATGGCCTGTATGTCTCTCTTCTTTTAATCTTTCCCTTGTGTAGCTTGTATGTTGTTCTATTATGTAAAATAATTCGTTTTATGTGAATCTGCTTATGTTGCCGTCTTGCCCAGGACTCCCTGGAAGAAGAGATGTTATATCTCAATAAGTTAAATGAAAATAAAATAAATAAAACCCTGACCTGCTGTAAAATATCTGCACATGCTATTGTGACAGCCCACGCATATTTCTATAATATGTCTATAAGTGTGAGTAAATACCGTACGCCATCATATTTCTATAATATGTCTATTATGTGTGAGTAAATACCGTACGCTGTCACGATCCTAGGCCCGGTCCTGGCTGGACTGGGCAGGATGGTAACATTGGGCAGTGCCCTCCACCTAACATTGGGCAATGCCCTCCACCCAACATTGGCTCTCTGCCTAACATTGGCTCTCTGCCTCCTAGGGACCTAAGCCCTATGGTACGGGCTGCTATCACAGTTTGGTTACACATTGTGGATTTAATTTGTAATGTTCTGTTGTCCTGGGCCACCCCTGTCTATGTGTGATGTCACCCCCCTGTTGTGTTGTTGTGTGTCATTGCCGTAGTGTCTAGTTGTGTTTAGTTTGTCATTGCTTTATTGTCTAGGTTGTGTTGTGATTCTGTGTTGGCCAGGTGTTCTTGATTGTTAATTGGTTTGGGTATTTAGGTTCTGTCTGTCCTCACTTCCTTGTGGCTTCATTGTCTCATGTTCCCCCAAGTCCTCAGTGTTACCCTTCTCGTCGTTCTCCTGTGTGCCCCCGGGCCTTGCTGTTTGTAGATGCGCTTGTGAGTAGATTAGTCTTTTGTTTTGTTATTGTTTTACAAATCAGTTCTTCCTCTAGCGCCAGCTCGGCTGTGCCGTTTATGTTCTCTTTGGTAACGTACTGTCGTGTTCAGTAAAGTCTGTTTACACGTATCCTGCCGTCTCTGCCTCCTCCCTTCCGTTCCCTTGCTGCAAACTGTGTTCTAACCTACCCCCTCGTAACAGTACGCCATCATATTTCTATAATATGTCTATATGTGTGAGTAAATACCGTACGCCATCATATTTCTATAATATGTCTATAGATAGAGAGTAAATACACCATCATTTTCTTTTAGAATATGCTGCGCGCGTCTCAACAAGAGTTGGATCTTTTTACTAGAACCTGGTTCCTTGGGAAGCTGACCTGCGTGTTGTGATGGAGAGAATAAACATCATGTTTTCAAAGTCATTCTTCCACTTCAGAGTCTGCTGTTTTTATGGCAGACTTTTCCAACACTGTGCTCTTTAACTCTTTCACTGCCACACTACAGAAGGTTAAGCCTGTAAGACCCTCGGTTGCAAAAATTACAACATCACTTTTAGCTTTTAACTATTTAAAAAAAAGTCTGTAAATGTTTATTTAAAAAATGTTGAGCACATTTACGTAGTCAATGGATCATGTTGTTCAGCCTCACAATGCTATTGGATAGTAAGTCCCCCATTATATATAGGTCCCACATTCTGGCCTCGTCTGTGGTCCATTTGATAACTTTATTGCTAACTTTATTGTAGTGTTTACTCTGCGCAACATGTTCAGGATGTGTCACTGTGTTTGTGTGGTGCACAAATTATGTGAGATGCACAAGTGTCTTTTATTGATCACTGAGGATGTCAGTCCTCATACTGGACTGCATTGTGTGTGTGTGTGTGTGTGTGTGTGTGTGTGTGTGTGTGTGTGTGTGTGTGTGTGTGTGTGTGTGTGTGTGTGTGTGTGTGTGTGTGTGTGTGTGTGTGTGTGTGTGTGTGTGTGTGTGTGTGTGTGTGTGTGTGTGTGTGTGTGTGTGTGTGTGTGTGTGTGTGTGTGTGTGTGCGCGCGCGTGCGTGCGTGCGTGCGTGCGTGCGTGCGTGCGTGTGTGCGTGCGTGCGTGCGTGCGTGCGTGCGCGCACGTGTGTGTGTGTCAACAAGGAAGAGAGTTGGGAGGGAATGAGGTGGGAAACAGAACAGAATACTTTAAGCTTCTTCTACAATAAGAACCTGAGAGGTCAGAGGTTCAATTAAATGTGTTTTAAAAATGTGTCACTCTTGTGTTTCTTTTGAAAGGTTCTCTGTTTGTACATAGAGTGAAAGGAGGCAGTCTTTTCCCCAAAAATATATTTTATATTAGTTTTAAACAAATGTTACATCCCACATCAATAATCAATCACACTTAATTGTATCTCTTATATAATTCCAACTCTAATACAGAATAATCTATTTGGCTGGTAGTCACAATTTGCATACTACTAAAGTTTGACCTCCATAAACCACAACCCCATGTTTTAAGAAGAAATATTTTTTTGTCTAAAGAGCACAATATATTTATATTGAGAATTTAAATTGATTTTTATTTTAAGACTGTATAAGAAAATAGAAATAGCCATTTCACCTGCAAGACAATTACTGTTTTATTTCTTCAGAGACTTGAAATGCAATGTTCCAAAGTCCCCTGTCCTGTTAGCATTAAGAGGTCCTTGGCAGGGTTTTCTTTAGCGGTACAGATATCTAAAGGTGACCCGACTGCCTCTGTAATCGCAGTGGAATCTCTTGTACGCCGGGCGCTGCAGGCGGACGTGGCATCGGAACAGGTTCTGAGAATAATGATAATGATATTGATGATGATAATCCCGGTCCATGACGTAGAGGGTCAACAGTGAGCTTGTGACCCTGGAGAAATACACCCAATGGTTCCAAACTGGATTGTTGTTGTTCCAAACGGTCTGGGTCTGGCCTTGGTAAGAGCCAACCCTCACCTAGATTGATGAATGGATGGATTAATTGTTGGTTGGTTGATAGATGGATAGATAGACAATTTTTCATTGTTAAAGGAGATAGTCATACTTAATATAGTCCCCCTTTTAGACTAGACCCACCATAAATGGGTTAAGATACACTAGAATATATATATATATATATGTATTATAACAACAACAACAACAACAACAACAACAACAACAACAACAACAAACAACAACAACATAATAATACATGGTTAATAAACATTAGTATTCACTAGTTTGCCTCCCCTTACAAAAAAGTATTATATTTCCAAATAGCGGTACCATGGCAGTATGTGGTAAAGGATTTATACAATGTTCAGTACGATAGTCAATTTAAATTACCATTAAACTACCTTGATACTTTTTCATAAAGAGATTAGGACCCTTTGTGGTAACACTTTACAATAACCTCCCATTATAAGCCATTATTTATATTATTATTATTATAATGAATTATGTCTTAAAAGGTGCTTGCAGACTGTTAGGCCATCTAAGGCCATCTATATACACATTAATGGACAACTTTATACATGGTGAATTTCTGTGAAGGGAAGTTATTGTAACGTTTTAAATGCCCAGATGTTATGGAAACCATGTTGCAATACATCAATATTTTCATGACTCTCAACCCCTTTCTTATAGGAAATTGTGATTCCCATTTCTTTCCTTCTCAGCCCTCCAAACTTTCCTCTGATTAAATTCATGCCCCCAAAAGTTGAAAATAAGTGGTACCAGCTCTCTTTTACTCTTTTACGCTCTCTCTCTTTTACTCTTTTAATATTTTACTCTTTTACTCTCTTAATATTTTACTCTTTTACTCTCTTGATATTTTACTATCTTAATTCATATTTTACTCTATTACTATCTTACTCATACTAGCTTACTCTCTCTCACTTTTACTCTCTTAATATTTTACTATCTTACTCTCTCTCTCTCTCTTACTCTCTCTTACTATCTTACCCTCGCTCTTTTACCAACCTAATATTTTATTATCTTACTCTCTCTTTTACTATCTAAATATGTTATTCTCTTACTCTCTATTTTACTATTTAAATATGTCACTCTCTTACTCTCTCTTTTACTATCTTAATATTGTATTATCTTACTCTCTCTTTTACTATCTTAATATTGTATTATCTTACTCTCTCTTTTACTATCTTAATATGTTACTCTCTTACTCTCTCTTTTACTATTTTTACTATCTTAATATTTCACTCTCTTACTCTCTCTCTTTTACTCTATCTTTTTTACTCAAATCAATTACTTTTACATACTTTCACTCTTCACTCCTACTCTTAAGCAATTGATTGTCGTCATTGTTATTTGCAAAAAGAATCCATGAACTATTGACTATCTTCACCAGGGCATCAAACCATGATCAGATCTGTTGAAACCTTGGTATTTCAATAAAACTAGATTCTATTTTTGAACGTGTGGCAGCTCCTTGTCAACCTGTGGATATAAAAGCAGGTGGCGTTCCCCTTTAAAGAGTGTGAGGTGTTTCACCTTGACGTAGCCATCGGTAAGGCCAGACCCATCCCCTCGCAGATTATGGGCTCTTTCCACCTTCACATACAGACGTCCATTCAGGCCGAGCGGCTGGGCCAAGACAATCAGCAACAGGGGGAGAAGAAATACAGCCAGCTTCATCCTCACTACACTGTGTCGGTCCATGAGAGAGAGGGGGGGGGGAGAGGGAGAGAGAGAGTGAGAGAGATAGAGAGAGAGGGGAGGAGAGGGGTGTGGGAGAGAGAGAGAGAGAGAGAGAGAGAGAGAGAGAGAGAGAGAGGGGGGGGGGTAGAGAGAGAAGATAGAGAGAGAGGGGGGAGAGAGAGGGGCGAGAGAGATAGGGGGAGAGAGTGAGAGAGAGAGAGAGAGAGAGAGAGAGAGAGAGAGAGAGAGAGAGACAGACAGAGAGAGAGAGAGAGAGAACGCAGTAGACATTATTTAGTTTGGCTTGTACTGTGATTGTTATTTTGTCTACTCAATGTTATCTATATGACATTTTATACACAAGAGTGATCCAATGTTCTTTATAAGACAGGGAAGAGAGAATCAGATAAAGCAGCAGCAGAAGAAGAAGACAACAACAATAACAACAATAACAACAACAACAACAACAACAACAACAACAACAACAACAACAACAACAACAACAACAACAATGGCAAAGAAAAGCCAAACACCATGTAAAGCTAAAAAAGTTGAAATATCTTTTTAAGTGATTCACTGATCTAAAGGTTCTATTCTAGAACGCTGGCCATTAAAGGAGTGATTCAAACAGGAGGATATGAAGGCATGGACGACTCTGTCCATTGAATTGAATGGAGCAAGCGAGAGAGAAAGAGAGAGAGAGAGAGAGAGAGAGAGAGAGAGAGAGAGAGAGAGAGAGACAGAGAGACAGAGAGACACAGAGAGACACAGAGAGACACAGAGAGACAGAGAGAGAGATGTATACGTAGCATATCATTTTAATACATTCCTCTTGTATGAGAACCCTTTTAGTTATGAGAACTCAATCCTATGGCATCATCAAATTGCACTGACTGAGATGGTTGAATGATCAGGTATTTTGGCTACCGTCACAAGGCATTATAGATGCAATTTATAATTAAATATAAGCACTAGTGTCTTATACGTGCTCAGAGAACGAGTGCATTATGATTCATTAAGAGTGCATTTATAATGCACTATAACTAATGGTATTTATAGAAAGTGTTAGGCTACCAGTAATTATTTAGAGGTTCTCTCATCATGACTAGTCCATGAACAACCTTTTGTGTTCCATGTGGATTCAGTCTTTCAAGCCTATATGTCACAGGGAACATTTTTATTAATTTTATTTTATATAAAATTGGATGAAAACCAGCGCCATAGTACCTTGCAGTGATCCTTGATGAATAGCAATCATATAAAACATGTTAAAAAATACATAATATAGTTGCAACTTAATTAATAATAATAATAATAATAATAATAATAATAATAATAATAATAATAATAATAATAATAATAATAATAATAATAATAATAATAATAATAATAATAATAATAATAATAATAATAATAATAATAATAATAATAATAATAATAATTAATATAGTCATCTCACCCTTCAGGTCGTGCTTCTGTCTGGTTGGTCTGTCTGTGCTTCTCTTGTGTCAGTGTGAAGTGTGCAGAACCTCACTGTGTGTCCAGGCTTATATGCCCCATGAATAAGGAAGCCCTTTGGGATTTTACTCGAAAAGTAAAACATGCAACCAGTTTGGTGACATTCACATTCGCTTTCCGTATGTATGTTTTGTTACAGCAATTCATCAAAGCCATAAGGTATTTGGCAACATCCCAAGTGTTTCTGAGAATGAACTTGGCCTCCAAACCCTTTCTGGTAAACCTCTCCGTGCTTCTTCCGGGACACCCAGCTCCTCAGCTCCTTGCAGGAATTGGACAACCGGTTTGTATTAAGAATGTTAGTATGTTCTCCGGCCTCCCGGACCAACAGTAGGGGGGGGTGCGCAACAACCAGGAAGGGGGTTGGGAATTGGCATAACGACTAACAGTGGGATGGGAGAAAAATCGAAAAAATGAAGGGAAAAAAGATAATAAAAAAATAAAAAAATAAATTTAGTATGTGATTATAACATCAAGTCGACACAAGAATAAGAGACAAAAGTCTATACGTTTTACCAAGAATAAAAACTGAAATGGTAAGAAGGACTTTCATTTTCAGAACTGTTAAATGATGGAACTCATTACAATAACTTTTATTCAGGTTTATGTTGCCAGGTAGGAGATTGATGTGTGATATATGTGTGTCAAGATTATGTATGAATATGAATGTCTTATGTATGAATTAGTGCATATGTAAATGTTTTGAAGAGATCCAAATGAATCAAATCACATCAAACCCCAGCTCCTCAGAGTATTCATAGAAGTCTATGTCTTATTCATTGAGAAGATAATGGTATTATTTGCACCTTTGCATTATCATGCCATGCAGATTTCTCAAAGTTTGCTGCACAAGTGAAACTGCGGCTGTCTTGCTCCATTTTACGGTGTGACCACCAGTATGAACCTGTGCATATAGAATCGAGGGCTTGGCACAAAAGGTGACAAAAAGTGACATTTTCTGAATTTTAAAGGAGAGCAAAGACAAACACCAAACTCAATTGAAGGTTCCCGCTTACGCCTTTATGTTTTCGGCCAATTACAGTGAACTTATCCTTTTACTGATAGAGCTCATCAAGAGCTTTACAATTATATATTAAAAAATGATTTCGCCCGAGGTGTCAAGCCCTCGAAATATTTACTGGTTCCTACTGGTACTTAAATATAGGTATAGAATAAAAAAGAAAATGAGGAACAATTGTGGATTTAAAGTGTAATTTCCCCGACATTTACTCTGTAATTTCCAGGAATGTATAGTGTAACTTACACAATGATAAGGTATGCAGGGAGTTGTATTAATGAATGCACTGCAGCGGCTCATCACAGGCAGGCTGCAGTAGAAAGCAAACGTACCTCTCTCATGTGCAGCACGGCTGTGGGAAGCCTGTATTGTCAACAGAACTAACAATATAGTAATGTAATAATATACATATTTATATCTTTAATTACACAATAATAAGGTATGCATGGAATTGTATGATTTCCTTTCATTCTTTAATTACACAGAAACCACAAGATATGTACTAGTCTCCCCTTCTTACTCTGTAAGTACACAGAACCAACAAGGTACAGTATGTACTAGTCTCCCCTTCTTACCCTGTAAGTACACAGAACCAACAAGGTACAGTATGTACTAGTCTCCCCTTCTTACCCTGTAAGTACACAGAACCAACAAGGTACAGTATGTACTAGTCTCCCCTTCTTACCCATAAGTACACAGAACCAACAAGGTACAGTATGTACTAGTCTCCCCTTCTTACCCTGTAAGTACACAGAACCAACAAGGTACAGTATGTACTAGTCTCCTCTTCTTACTCTGGAAGTACACAGAACCAACAAGATACAAGATACAAGATACAAGATACAAGAGTTTTATTTGTCATGGCATACAAGTATACAATGAAATGCGGGGGGTCTTGCCCGCAACTATGTGCATAATTACAATAGTAATATATAATAAGAATCCAATAGAACGACATTGTGCAATAACAAGTAACAAAGTAGGGTATATCGATATCGGAGTTATTTACAGAGCATGGTAGGACATGCTAGGTCCTGTGATAGTGCAATACACTGTTAGCTACGGATGAGGCACTGGGTCTTTATGTACACTGCTATACAATGCTATATTTTACTATCTCAAGCTATACTATACTATTCTTAAAGTGACCTTTCCTTCTGTAAAGTGACCATAAGTGTGCGCGTGTGCAGCATGAGTGTGTGTGTGCTCATGTTAAAGTGGCTGCTAGTGTGTGAGCATGTACAGTGTGTGTGTTGTGTGTGTGCTCATGTGTGCTTGTGCGTGGAGAGTTCAGTGTTCAAGGCTCTGATGGCCTGGGGGAAGAAGCTGAGCTTCTAGGTACAGTATGTACTACATACTACAGTATGTACCTTGTATGTACTATACAAGGTACAGTATGTACTAGTCTCCCCTTCTTACCCTGTAAGTACACAGAACCAACAAGGTATGTGCTGTTCTCCCGTTCTTACCCTGGAAGTACAGAGTAACAATGTGGGGTGGGCTGGATTATTAAGTTCACCGTTCTCCTGTTCTTACTCTGTAGGTACAGACTACTTACTCAGTAAATATAGAGTAACAACAGGGGGTGGGCTGGATTATTAAGCTTACAGTCCTATTCTTACTATGTAAGTACTTACTGATTAAATACAGAGTAACAACAGGGGGTGGGTTGGATTACGACGTTCTCTGTTCTCATTCTGTAAGTACAGAGTACTTACTCAGTAAATAAAGAGTAACAATGGAGGATGGTCTGGATTATGAAGTACACTGTTATCCTGTTCTTACTAAGTAAGTACAGGAGAACAGCACATAATGTTGTTGGTTCTGTGTACTTCCAGGGTAAGAACGGGAGAACAGTACATGCCTTGTGGTTTCTCAGTAAGTAAAGAATACAAATATTTTTTAGAATTCCCTGCATACTTTATTATTGTGAAATTAAAGATATAAATATGTATATTATTACATTACTATGTTGTCATCTTCTGTTGACAATACAGGCTTCCCACAGCCGTGCTGCACATGAGAGAGGTGAGTTTGCTTTCTACTGCAGCTGCCTGTGATGAGCCGCTGCAGTGCTGGATGAACATGGCTGCTAATTTCCAAAAGTATAGACCCATTTCTTGACTTGTTCAAAATCATACAATGAAGTAGAAGACATAAGTATAATAAATAATACAATGAGTAGAAGAAATACGTATAATAAATCATACAATGAGTAGAAGACATAAGCATAATAAATCACAGCCGAAACCCGATCAATCTTTCGCCATTGACTAAAAACACACTTCTTCAATCAATATCTAAAACAATAATGTTAGTGATAGAAGGGAACTCATGTTGTGCAAAAATGGAAAGCTTGCCAATGTTCATGAGGGAGAATTATTACAATAGCCGATAATACATTTTCCCAAAGATAAATCCCTATACGGGTGGACCATGTGGGGAAATAAAGTGACGTCAGACTACACCTCCCTATGTATAGTTCACGACAGTACCTTTAACAAGGCAGGAGATAAGCTTGTTCAAAGTTTTCAGTTGAATTGGCCCCTTTTGCACTGTAAATGCTAAATCACAATGGCAAGACGCATCATTCGCCCTAGCCCCTTTCGTGACTGTGGTGCACACCAACAAGGTTTGGCAGAGTGAATCCACAGTCCCTTGCTCCTCAATAGGAAACCACCCTAGATTTACTCTGAAGAACTGTCCGACACGAAACGTTCGTTATACAAGTATCGCAGAGAAATTTCAAAGGTACTCACAGTTGCACGAGGGTCTTGGACAGCGAATCGCAATGGTTTGAAAGCTCTGCGTTGCTAATAAACATTTAAAATAATTTGTATAAACGTGTAAACAGCGAAGAACGTATGGCTGCTTTCCCCCGAATGCCGCAATGAGGAGTAGGGTATATCTGCAGAGCTGCACTGCCGTCATATTTTCCCACCTTAGGCATCAAATCCGTATTATTATTGATTGATCATTATCTTATGATATGGGTACTATTAATTTGCAACCCTGTTATGGACACTATGAAAGCTGTCTGAATATGATTAAAAATAATGAAATCTACATTCTCCTCTCAGATATCCCTCACACTAATTCAATAATTGCAAATATGAAAACTACATCAAACCTGACACTTTTGCTATACTAAAGCCTGAAAGCGTGTGACAGCAACCTCATAATTTTTTATCAAAGATGTCGTTTAACTAATGGGGTTGAGAACTTGAGACTAGGGTAACAGCTTGTTTTTTTACTCTAAAATTCACTAAGATTTTCTAGAAACATTGTATTTCATTATGTAACCATTTCGGAAGGACAATAGATTGAACAATTGCGATTGAACTGAGTTTTATTAAAGGAAAAACAACGATGATAACAACAACAACAACAACAACAACAACAACAACAACAACAAACATTGTAAACTGACAGAATAGTTCATCAAAATAATAATGTGTGCTTTTGAGATGTGTGCATTTGTGTGTTTGTGTGTGTGTGCTCACCCAAGTGTGGTGTATCAGATATAAGAGCCAAGCCTCTGGCTAAACAAAATTTTTCTAGGCCTCAGGAGAGGTTTAATAAAACACACCTTGTGCATTACATGCACTTAACCTTGTAAACTGACTGGACTTATTTAGTTTTTAATGGCTTTGTGTAGCGATCATGGCTGTCATTTTCTAACTCTTGTAACACTAAACCTATTCATTTTCTAACTCTTGTAACACTAAACCTATTTATTTTCTAACTCTTGTAACACTAAACCTATTCATTTTGGAGAAAACAGCCTAAGGGCCCGCGTCCACCTAGCGCATATTTAGGACCGCACGCGTCTGTTTTCAATGTATTACAATGGGGAGGGAGCGCATGCGGCCCCATGCGGCCGCCTCTAGGAAGTGCGCTGCCGTCGGCTTCTTTCTTCAGCGCCTTTATGCGGCCGCACAAGCCAGAGAGTTGAAACTGGCTGAACTTTTCTAGAGCGGTGCGCCGAGCGCATATTCAAACAACCAATCACAGCCAGTCATCTACCACTCTGCTTGTAACCTGACACCGGAGCTGCCTGCCTGTCTGGCTGTCTCCACACAGACCATTGAGATCCGCGACAAAACTAATAATAATAACTACACGAATACACTACTAAAAAGCTAATAAAAAGCAAAGGGCGAACTGTGGTGTCAGGCAATAACTATATATATAATTAATATACAATAAAGTTATTCAAATATGCTATAATATGTGCAAAACCGCGGCATGGCTGTAGATTTCTTTCTGTCATCTACAAGATGCGCGTCAAGCCAGCTCTGCCGGCGCACTCCCAGCATGTTTCACGGAGAAATATGCGCTAGGTGGACGCGGGCCCTTAGGCTGTTTTCTCCTAGAGCTGTATTCAGTTAGTTACAGCTCTAGTAGAAAACCGCCTAAGGGCCCGCGTCCACCTAGCGCATATTTAGGACCGCACGCGTCTGTTTTCAATGTATTACAATGGGGAGGGAGCGCATGCGGCCCCATGCGGCCGCCTCTAGGATGTGCGCTGCCGTCGGCTTCTTTTTTCAGCGCCTTTATGCGGCCGCACAAGCCAGAGAGTTGAAACTGGCTGAACTTTTCTAGAGCGGTGCGCCGAGCGCATATTCAAACAACCAATCACAGCCAGTCATCTACCACTCTGCTTGTAACCTGACACCGGAGCTGCCTGCCTGTCTGGCTGTCTCCACACAGACCATTGAGATCCGCGACAAAACTAATAATAATAACTACACAAATACACTACTAAAAAGCTAATAAAAAGCAAAGGGCGAACTGTGGTGTCAGGCAATAACTATATATATAATTAATATACAATAAAGTTATTCAAATATGCTATAATATGTGCAAAACCGCGGCATGGCTGTAGATTTCTTTCTGTCATCTACAAGATGCGCGTCAAGCCAGCTCTGCCGGCGCACTCCCAGCATGTTTCACGGAGAAATATGCGCTAGGTGGACGCGGGCCCTAACTGAATACAGCTCTAGGAGAAAACAGCCTAAGGGCCCGCGTCCACCTAGCGCATATTTAGGACCGCACGCGTCTGTTTTCAATGTATTACAATGGGGAGGGAGCGCATGCGGCCCCATGCGGCCGCCTCTAGGAAGTGCGCTGCCATCGGCTTCTTTTTTCAGCGCCTTTATGCGGCCGCACAAGCCAGAGAGTTGAAACTGGCTGAACTTTTCTAGAGCGGTGCGCCGAGCGCATATTCAAACAACCAATCACAGCCAGTCATCTACCACTCTGCTTGTAACCTGACACCGGAGCTGCCTGCCTGTCTGGCTGTCTCCACACAGACCATTGAGATCCGCGACAAAACTAATAATAATAACTACACGAATACACTACTAAAAAGCTAATAAAAAGCAAAGGGCGAACTGTGGTGTCAGGCAATAACTATATATATAATTAATATACAATAAAGTTATTCAAATATGCTATAATATGTGCAAAACCGCGGCATGGCTGTAGATTTCTTTCTGTCATCTACAAGATGCGCGTCAAGCCAGCTCTGCCGGCGCACTCCCAGCATGTTTCACGGAGAAATATGCGCTAGGTGGACGCGGGCCCTAACTGAATACAGCTCTAGTAGAAAACCGCCTAACTGAATACAGCTCTAGGAGAAAACAGCCTAACTGAATACAGCTCTAGGAGAAAACAGCCTAACTCAATACAGCTCTAGGAGAAAACAGCCTAACGTTAGGTTATGACTATAACCAAGTTCTGTTAGTTAGGGCGATGCTTGGCTTCGCCTTCTGCACTATCTCGCGTACGTGCACGCGTACTGAATAAACCACAAATGTACCTCTAATACCAGTATTAGTCTGACCACACCCCTCATCAGCTTACCTTCATAAGCAGGTGTGTGGTCACCTGCTCTCCTCCTTCCCAAAGCTTTCACCACAAGGTGAGGTCAAGGGCTGCAGCGGCCGTCCGAAGCCAAGCATCGCCCTAACTAACAGAACTTGGTTATAGTCATAACCTAACGTTCTGTATCGTTAGGGCTCAGCTTGGCTTCGCCTTCTGCACAAGGGAGGCCAAGCGGAGCCACTTGGCTGACAAATACACCCCGCTGACAGCCCCCCAAAACCATCAGAACAGGGAGGGCCGAGCCCCCCCGACCCCCCCTAATGGAGGGTATCCCCCCTATTAGAGGCTTCACGGGAAGGCGACGGACCCGACCGTGCGAAGAGCTCTCAAGCAACTTAACGCACAGGGTGAGCAGACCGTGGCTTGACCCCACGACTACACACACGCACAACCCGCATGCCACCCGGGAACGAACGGAGGAACAACCTCGTTACTGCCCCCAGAATCACGGGGTCAAGGGCAAACCCAACCCCGTGGCAAGGCCGTAGCAGCGGAGCGCGAAGGAAGACCCAGACCCACCAAAGGGACTGGACCCCCGGAATGGGGGCCCGGAGAAGTCCATGATGCCAGCATCAAGACCCCACCAGGGGGGCACCTAGTGACCCCGCCCCTCACATCGCCAGCGTATTCGGACAAAGGCCCCTCAGCCGAGCGGGCCCTGTCCCCCTCAACAGCACACCGCCTGGAACACAAGCCCTGCAACAGGCAGACAGCATGGTCATAACACACAAGAGTTAACCAACGGAACAGGCAGTGCACCGGGGAAGACCAGGCAACAGGCTGTCAACCCAAGCCTGGAACAACTGCGGACGAGGCAGGCGCCAGAAAGGACAGCCGAAACAGCCGCCCCGGCGGAAGGGGCGTATGCTGGCGTTGTCGCATAACCAAGCTTTCAACAGCACGTCAGGAGCGGGATCCGTAGACCACACGGCCCCTGACAGCTGCCCACAGAAAAGCCCATACGATCGGCAGACGTCATGAACGTGCAGGGGCACCCTCAACCGGAGAACCGGGAGTTGACACTGCAGCAACACACCAGAGAACCAACCACCCAGGCATCACCCCATGCAACGGTTGGTCCCATAACCCCTCAGGAAAACCCCGAAACGCACCGGCGGTACCACCGCAGCCCGCGTTCCGGTTCCCAACAGGGCCATCCCGGGCCTACAGGTCAACGGGCATCACCCCGGACCGGGCCCGGCGATACGGGGAGCACAGGATCCCAAAGGAGGTTAACCCCACCCAACAGGCTCCTCAGCGCCAAAACGCAAGAGAAGAGCGTAATATGGAAGACCAGCCCCCAGCACCCCGCACTCGGTACCAACAAGGGGTCCCATAACGCACAACCCTGTGACACCCGGATCGACCTAGCATTTTTCCCCCCGAAAAAACCCTAAGTCCCTCAGGGTACCAGAACAGCAGATCTGCATCCCCAGCGGACAACGGGTGCACTGATCTGGACCAGCGCGACCAGAACCAGTCCCGTGCCCTAACCACGCCGACCTGCCAACCCCAGGAGAAGGGGCAGATATGCGCGTCTGATCCCAACATAAAAAGAAGGCGCCACCCAGACGTGTCGGTATGAACCGCGTCCGGCGGCCCACCCCTAGGGCGTGAGACCCTTCCCATATGCCCAGACCCATTCCGTCATCATCCCCTGACATGAACGGGAACCCATCGACAACACACAGGATGTCGGAAGAGGAAAAACCCCCATCCCAATTGCTCCATAAAAACGCTGTTTCACCAAAGCAAACGAGGCGCGCCAGTCAGCAACGGCCAAAGCACATCCTGAGCCAGCACTATGTGTGCGTTTGGACATACCCACATCAACAATAGGCCGGCTAGACCACCATATTGAATCCCCAAGACGCCCAGGGAAACGACAAGAGGGGCGAGATGCAATCAACTCCATGAATGAACATTCAACTCTTTATAAAATAAAGAAAAGGCATCACATGTATGACCTAACTGCACAGCTGGGAGTAAAAAACCCTGTGTTTTCACATGATTTTAATCCAGTCACTCCTCTTAATCAGAGTGTAAGACCAGATTCCCCCAGAAACACCTTCCCACATGAGACCACGGTCAAGAAAAAGATATGTAAACTGTGAGACACGTGACCAACAGACTCAAGTTTGACACAAAAACGAGCGCAGCAGGTTAAGTCCTGCGCTCTACCCTCGACATCTTTACGACACCAGCTCATGGAAGGCGTCGCCATAGCAACAACGCTATAACGGGCGGGGAAAACCCACCGGATCCTGTCATAACAGGAGTCGGTAGAATACCCCTCCCCCCCCCCCCCTCCCCCGCCAAGCACTGGCTTGGCCCTGACTGGCTCAGCAGGAGGGTCAACAACCTCTAAACCAATCAAGTGGGTAAAGGAGGGGTTTATCCGACACCCCCTCCCGAAAAACACACCTTCTATCCCTACACACAGAAAACAACCGTAGCCATTTTGAAAACCTCTGGTAGAACAAAACACATATAGCATAAGCTAATACAATGTTAGCTACCCACAAAGTGTAAAAGGGTTTACAACAAAAAACACAAGTCGCCTGTGCGTGAATCCCATACCCGCAGCCTAAGCTATAGGAAGACGTTGAACGAGAGTAATGGCTAGGCCATGAAAAGTGTGTACGAGCATTACTGCAACTAACAACACAGCGTTGTGAACACATACTTAGTTAAAGCAATGGAATATCACCAGTTCTAATTGCATGTGGAGCATCAAGCTAATAGAACCTATTACCGAGTGTAAGTTGCAGACCTTGCTTAAAAACTCGTAACACAACACAACTCATTCCCCCAACGTAACAGGGTAGATTCATAAAACACAACCCCACCACATGATTTGTATTGAAGAAACACACAGTTTGTTCGGCCAACCACAGTCCCCCTTATATCAGGGAACTTTTTTATTAAATAAATAATATGTGATCAAGGCACAAAATCATAGGGGGGCCGGGGAGGGTGTAGAGGAGGGGACACAGAGGGGGAAAAGTCACTCAGCGGCGCCTGCCACCTCGCGCCGCTCGAGTCTGGCCACCCCGGGGAGCCCCGGAGGGACGGTAGTTTACAGTCTGCTGGACACGACGTTCCCTACCGTCTCCTCCGGTCTGGGATGGGCCGGCGGTGGCTGAAGCGTCGCCTCGTCTCCTAGCCCTCTTGGCAGGGCCAGCAGCGGCGGCGGGAGCAGTGGTAGCGGCGACGGAGACAGCTCGACGTCGCGGAAGCCTTCTGCCCCCACCGGCAAGGACGGGAGGCGGAAAATGGGGTTGGAGGATGGATCTCTCCTCTGCCATCTCTCTGCATGTTGAGGTCATCAATAGCAGGGCCTTCCCGAACAGGCCAGCGTCGGAGAGGTCGGCCGTCAGAAGAGGGGCTCTCTTCTTCTCAGGTACACGAGCCTGCTCCAGCCAAAGGTGACGCTGGCCCAGGGTGGCCAGGGCGCGCACTTTACCCATGGCTATGGCTAGCACCTGGGAGAGGTGCAGCACAGCTCCCGCAGCCTGGGTGATCTGATCGCACCTCACCTCGTTCAGATCCGCGCCGCCCGTCATTATCCCCGATACAAATCTAGCCAGGTGGGCGATGTTAGAAGCCGCAGCCAGCGACTGTGTACCGGCGATAAATGACTGGTCACCCCAATAAGCCAATCGCCTAGCCGACCTCCCCTGGAGGACCGGCTTGCATAGGGGCTCCCACACCATATCCGGACAGAGGAGCGCGGCCATCGGATTGTCAAGCCGAGGTACGCCCTCCCCCATACCTTTGACCAACCCCGACACCCGCGTAACTGGTACGTAGGCGGGAGTCAGTCCCATGATGTTGGAGACCGCCTGGCCCCGACGAACATAGGCCCCCATCGATGGGAAAAATGGGTAGACAACGTCCACCCCTCTCACCGGGGGACGCTGCCAGGGATGGCCTATGAGGTCATCAGGGACAGGAGCAGGCAATGGCTGCGGCAGCGGCACACCGTTTGCAGCGGCGGCTACCGCCATGAGCTCGGGAAACAAGGCCCGCAGTTCCCCCTGCGGACCCTCCTCCACCGACCCCGCATCCCTCGCATACAGCAGGCTGCGACTGGTCAAGGAGCCACAATCCGATGCGGCCGACAGTAGGGCATCCTGTTGATGAGGCCAAGGTGGTTCCCCGACATCCTCGAACAAGGCGCCCCGTGGAGCCATTTCCCCCCACCCCGGGGTCTCCGGAGGAGGGATACTCTCCTCCACGGGACCATCATACAAGAACCCGTCCGCCTCCTCCATGAAGTCTTCAGTTTCCATCAGAAATCCAGAGTCGGACGCGGCCTCGCTGGTCTCCAGCAATTCCCCAAACCCAGGCCGTTCGCGTCTGCACGCCACCATGTGACGACGTGAGCGAGCAGACGCAAAAAGTTTTCGTCGCAAATCCCCTGGCTCTAAGACAATCCCCCGTTCATCAACGGGCGATTCCCCAGAAACAGAGGAACCAGAGTCGAGATCAGGCCATCGCCGGAGCGACGGCTCCGAACCCTCGGCTCGTCGGTGAGGAAAACTATCCACCGGCAGTCTCCCGGGCTGGGTCGGCAACCACGAGAGTGGCAACAGCCCAGCACCGGAACGCACGACGGAGGCGGGAATGGAGAATCGGTGGTGAAGAGTAGGTCTAGCGGGTCTACTCTCCGCGGAATACATTATGACCCAAACCTTTTTCTTATATAAACAAGTGAGAGAAGAAAAAGGTTAGGCACAATGTAAACCTAGTCACAACTCTTTTCAATTTATCAACGACACGTCAAGTGGGGTACTACCGAGGCACTTCCTTGTGGTGAAAGCGAGAAGGAGGAGAGCAGGTGACCACACACCTGCTTATGAAGGTAAGCTGATGAGGGGTGTGGTCAGACTAATACTGGTATTAGAGGTACATTTGTGGTTTATTCAGTACGCGTGCACGTACGCGAGATAGTGCAGAAGGCGAAGCCAAGCTGAGCCCTAACGATACAGAACTGAATACAGCTTTAGGAGAAAACAGCCTAACAGAATATAGCTCTAGGAGAAAACAGCCTAACTGAATACAGCTGTAGGAGAAAACAGCCTAACTGAATACAGCTCTAGGAGAAAACAGCCTAACTGAATACAGCTGTAGGAGAAAACAGCCTAACTGAATACAGCTGTAGGAGAAAACAGCCTAACTGAATACAGCTCTAGGGGCCTATGATTTCCACAGACCTATGCAGAAGTATGTTTCTCACACATGTCATGCAGTGAGGTAGAACCTAAAGGTGCAACATGCAACTTTACTTGAGTATACATTTTGGTTATATAGTCCTATATTCTTGAAGAGTAGGACTTCTAGATGGACAGTGTGCTCTTTGAATTGTTCTCACCTCACCATAACTACAAGCCTGTTTTGCTTTAATGTTTTATTACAAACAATACAAAGGTAAACAAACCTATTATGGCTTTAAAGTATCTAAAACACAATTAAGTGTGTGTGTGCGTGTGTGTGTGTACGCTCATGCGGGTGGGGTTCAGTATTTTCACAGAATACCCACCGCTTCAGTCACTACTACACAACTGGCACTGCAGCACTTCAGACAGTCACTCCCATCTCCACCACTTCCGGCTGATGTGGAAGGCTGATACAAAATGTATCATAGAGTGCATCCATGTCTAACATGCTGTGAAGAACACGCCAACATTTTGGGAAATTAGCTTATCGTCTTCTCCAGAGAGAGACAAGAAGATAGATAGATAGATTGATTGATTGATTGATTGATTGAAAACTTTATTAACAGATTGCAGAATGGGTACAATACAGTACAGCTCAATACACACAATTTACATTTACATTTACATTTAGTCATTTAGCTGACGCTTTTATCCAAAGCGACTTACAAGTTCTGTACGACAAGTCATCAGGAAGGGTACAACTCAATCAGCTGAGTAACAATGTTCATCAAAGTGTTGCGTGCTACAGTGTAGGTTAGTTTATTAGGACAAGTGTATGACAGTAAGGTTAGTTAGGGTTAGAATAAAAAATAAAAATAAATTATTTCAGATAATGGTTGAAGAAGTGCGTCTCCCGGGAACCCAGCTGTCAGTCTGGAATGTTTTCACCTGGTGGTTGGTATTTGCATTTTGGTTGTCACGCCCACATTCCTGTTGTGTCACTGATTGGTACTCTCCACTGGTTGCTGTCACTGTGCTGTCAAATTGCTGTCTCTGCTAATTGATTGGAATGTTTGGTTGGTGACTACTTACTTATTCATTCTCTGTTCCCTTGTCTTGTTGAATCGTACAAATACCTGGGAACTGTGTTTAATTGTAAACTGAAGTTCAACCTAAATACAGAGTCTATTGTTAAAAAAGGTCAGCAGAGGATCTACCTACTGAGAAAGCTGAACTCTTTTAATGTTAGTGCGAAGATCCTGAGCACTTTTTATAGTTCTTTTATTGAAAGCCTCCTAACTTTTTCTTTTATCTGCTGGTTCAGTGGCCTGTCCATTAAAGATAGGAACAGCCTACAGTATATTGTGAAAGTGTGCTCCAAAATAATTGGAGTAAAACAGAGAGACCTATGTTCTCTCTGGACGGACCAGGTGGTCAAGAAGGGGACGAGCATCACAAATCAACCCCTCCATGCTCTGTCTCAGCGGTTTTCACTGTTGCCTTCTGGCCGCCGTTATGACGTCCCACCAAGTAGGACCAACCGCTACGCCAAATCTTTTGTCCCCTCGGCTATCAGACTTTTAAACACAGACAGTAGTCATTTTAAGTAGCATTTTGCACTTGGTTGTCTGTTTTTACTTTTACTTTTATTGCTGGATTGTATCACATGGAGTGTTTCTCTTTTTATTTGCCGTGCTGTCGTTGAGATGTTTTGTTGTTTGTTTGTCTTTGTTGCTTGTAAGCTGCAAATATGAATTGCCCCATGCGGGACCAATAAAGTTGTCTGAATCTGAATCTGAATCTGAATCTGAATCTTTGTTGTCGAGGCTTCAGAAAACCGTTTGTGTGGGAAGGAGCTGGTCAGAGGTTGCTGAGCCACTCGCGTTACACTTATATTACTTTTGCCTGTTTTCTCTGTTGACGCCCGGCGTCTTTCCTGGATTATCGCTGCATGCTCTGTGTGTTTTAATAAAGACACATCCTTAGAAATAGCTACCTATCTCCGTCTCTCCTTGTCTCCTCCACCATTGGACTCACTACTACTCACCCCCATACGTAACAGGTTTCGGCTGTCCTAACTGGGGTGGGTAATTCCTTCCACCATTGTGGGGCAAGGACTGAGAATAGGCGACTTCTCTTTGATGACCCTCCCGGAGCTTGGATAGGAGTAGGTCTGAGGCGGCCAGAAGATGCAGAGCGTAGGGGTCTTGAGGGTGTGTAGTTAGAGACCATTGACCGGAGGTAGGCGGGAGCGGTTCCCTTTGCCGCACGGTATGCCAGGTCGAGGGCCTTGAAGCGGATTCGTGCAGCAATGGGGAGCCAGTGCAGGTCTCTAAGAAGTGGGGTGACATGGGCCGACTTCGGTAGGTTTGAGATCAGGCGGGCCGCTGCGTTCTGAATGAGTTGAAGAGGCTTGGTGGCAGTGGCCGGGAGGCCAGCGAGCAGTGCGTTGCAGTAGTCGAGGCGGGAGATGACTGTTTGCAGACGGCAGGGAGAGGCGCGGGGTGTGACATACTGTAGAGTTGATGAAATATTTTTTCATTTCAGTGTCACAGTATGACACCGATCTCCAAAATAAGAGATAAAAAAAAGTTACAAAAGAAAAGTTTAAAAAAAAAAGTGTTTTCCGGAGTCGCAGGTTGCCGACCCCTGGCCTAGGCTAACCGGTCATGTCCGCTTCCATTCATAGCTATCTGGCTAACGTGCAGCCAGATAGCTTTCTACTGAACACACAGAGAGGAAACTGGTATCTATCTACTTGTCTCTCTCTGGAGCTAAATATTTCCCAAAATGTTGGCGTGTTCCTTCAGTATCTAGTTTCAGAGTTTCCTGCAGGGTATTCCATGAGGTACATTTACATTTACATTTAGTCATTTAGCTGACGCTTTTATCCAAAGCGACTTACAAGTTCTGTACGACAAGCCATCAGGAAGGGCACAACTCTATCAGCTGAGTAACAATGTTCATCAAAGTGTTGAGTGCTACAGTGTAGGTTAGTTTATTAGGACAAGTGCATGACAGTATGGTTAGTTAGGGTTAGATTTTTTTTTTTTTTTTTTTATTCAGATAAGGTAGGGGGCAGAGAAGCCAAAAGCAGAATATGAATGTGGAGAGCCCCAAGTGAAGCTCAAAGCAGAATGTGAAGGTGAAGGAAGCCCAAAGCAGAATGTTCAAGATTCAAGAGGTTTATTTGTCACATACATACACAAGATATAGTGAAATGAAGGTGGCCATGCCCGCTTCGATTGTGCAAAAAATACAAATAATAATAGAATAAAATAGAATAGATAATAAAAATACATGATAAAAGTACTGAGATAAAATACAATACAATGCTATCTTACTAGTTAAAGGAAATGAGTCCTATGTACACTACTATACAATATACAGTTATACTATATGTCACTATGCTATACTATCTATACTAACTATACTATACAAAAACATCCAGTTATGTTTTTTCTTTTCCTTTAAAGTGACCTTTTCTTATGTGTTTAAAGTGACCTGTGGTGTGTTTGTGTGTGCGCACCACTCTCTGTAGAGCCCTCCTGTCCTGGGCAGGGCAGTTTCCAAACCAGGCAGTGGTGTTCCCAGTCAGGATGCTCTCTACAGCCCTGGAATAGAAGGAGTGGAGTATCTTCCCTGATACTCTGTACTTCCTTAACTGTCTCATGTGAATGTGAAGGTGAGGGAAGCCCAAAGCAGAATGTGAAAGTGAGGGAAGCCCAAAGCAGAATGTGAAAGTGAGGGAAGCCCAAAGCAGAATGTGAAAGTGAGGGAAGCCCAAAGCAGAATGTGAAAGTGAGGGAAGCCCAACGCAGAATGTGAGGGTGAAGGAAGCCCAACGCAGAATGTGAGGGTGAAGGAAGCCCAACGCAGAATGTGAAGGTGAAGGAAGCCCAAAGCAGAATGTGAAAGTGAGGGAAGCCCAAAGCAGAATGTGAAAGTGAGGGAAGCCCAACGCAGAATGTGAGGGTGAAGGAAGCCCAACGCAGAATGTGAAGGTGAAGGAAGCCCAACGCAGAATGTGAGGGTGAAGGAAGCCCAAAGCAGAATGTGAAGGTGAGGGAAGCCCAACGCAGAATGTGAAGGTGAAGGTGAGGGAAGCCCAAAGCAGAATGTGAAGGTGAAGGAAGCCCAAAGCAGAATGTGAAGGTGAAGGAAGCCCAACGCAGAATGTGAAGGTGAAGGTGAAGGAAGCCCAAAGCAGAATGTGAAGGTGAAGGAAGCCCAAAGCAGAATGTGATGGTGAAGGAAGCCCAAAGCAGAATGTGAAGGTGAAGGAAGCCCAAAGCAGAATGTGAAGGTGAAGGTGAAGGAAGCCCAAAGCAGAATGTGAAGGTGAAGGTGAAGGAAGCCCAAAGCAGAATGTGAAGGTGAAGGTGAGGGAAGCCCAAAGCAGAATGTGAAGGTGAAGGTGAGGGAAGCCCAAAGCAGAATGTGAAGGTGAAGGTGAGGGAAGCCCAAAGCAGAATGTGAAGGTGAAGGAAGCCCAACGCAGAATGTGAAGGTGAAGGTGAGGGAAGCCCAAAGCAGAATGTGAAGGTGAAGGTGAGGGAAGCCCAAAGCAGAATGTGAAGGTGAAGGAAGCCCAACGCAGAATGTGAAGGTGAAGGTGAAGGAAGCCCAAAGCAGAATGTGAAGGTGAAGGAAGCCCAAAGCAGAATGTGAAGGTGAGGGAAGCCCAAAGCAGAATGTGAAGGTGAGGGAAGCCCAAAGCAGAATGTGAAGGTGAGGGAAGCCCAAAGCAGAATGTGAAGGTGAAGGAAGCCCAAAGCAGAATGTGAAGGTGAGGGAAGCCCAAAGCAGAATGTGAAGGTGAAGGAAGCCCAAAGCAGAATGTGAAGGTGAAGGTGAGGGAAGCCCAAAGCAGAATGTGAAGGTGAAGGAAGCCCAAAGCAGAATGTGAAGGTGAAGGTGAGGGAAGCCCAACGCAGAATGTGAAGGTGAAGGTGAAGGAAGCCCAACGCAGAATGTGAGGGTGAGGGAAGCCCAAAGCAGAATCTCCACTGCTGGCTGGTGAGGGAGGGGGAGTGTACTCCGTCCTGTCTGTTTATATAGACCGCCCATGTCAGGCTGTCTGTCCTGACTGAGACATGCCAGACTGAGCTTTCTTAACCCTCCGAGACCCACAGAGACCCCACTTTTATGGGGGGGGGGGGGGGGGGGGGGGGGCACGGGATATTTAGCGGGAGACAGTAGGTCAACAGTATATGCCACATGGAAGTGGTGACATCATCTGAAAGCTGAAGGAACATGAAGATTAATTTGAGCTGCAGCTCAGCACTGTGTGTCTAGTTTTTCTAGTTGGGGAGAAACTCTTGAGCAACTCTTGGAGGCCGATGGATGTTCTAAAAAATAATGTTCTTTATTGATATAATTAAAACCAACGCGTTTCGGCAACATGCTTTCATCAGTGTTACATGACAAAGAAAGAACAATGGAGCTTAAATACCCAGATAAAATGGCACACTAAAACACTAACACTAAAAGCACAAACTATACTCATAAATTGTCTTACTAGAATTAAGAGGATATGTGAAACAGAAGAAATCTGTGAAAAGAACAGTAAATACATGTTCAATACATTTTCAGACTGATTGATTGATTGATTGAAAAGTTTATTAACAGATTGCAGAATGGGTACAGTACAGTACGGCTCAATACATACAATTGTTAAGGGGATGCAGACCAGAGAAAGACTTTCGTCTTGTTTACATCAGGGTCCCCCATTTTCAATTCATCATAACATATATGACATACATGACATACAGATAGACAGTACTGCTACATCTATACATTTATGACATATCAGATTTGCAAATACAGTACTGTTTGTGATACAAAAGTGTCCAGAAAAAGAGTGTATATACATTTGGCGTAGAAACTGTACATTGGAGGAGGTTGGGTGGGTGGGGTGGGGTTGGGTGGGTGGGTGAGGGCTGTACATTGGAGGTGGGGGGGGGGGGGGGGGGGGGTTGGGTAGGGGACACACACACATTTTACACTGTACATTGGAATACTGACAAAGCCTTACTTGGTAATTTACTGTACAACTAGGTTAGGACATTTGTAGGGGCCAGTTTCGAATTGCAGTCTCCCGTAGGTGCTCCTTGAGAGTGGTTTTAAAAGTGGGTAGTGAGGATTCACATTCCTTTACAGCTTTGGGTAGGGCGTTCCACATTGATGTGGCATAATTGCGAAACGTGTTTAGTCCCTTGTTTGAGCCGAATCTGGGTTTTACATGATTTGTGGAGCTCCCTCTGGTGTTGTGATCGTGGTATTCACTGACCTTTGGGAAGTATTTTGACATGTACATGGGTATCTTAGTGGTGTAGTGTATCTTGTAGACCAGGCCCATTGCAAGTTGCTGTACTCTGTCGTCTACTCTAAGCATAAGGTGGGTTTTAGGAGTAAGGTCAAGCAGTAGTCTGACTAGCTTGTTTTGAGATGTTTGTAATTTGTTTTTTAGTGCCTTTGAGGTGCTTTGGTACCATGAGGTGCAAGCATTGACAGGGGCAAGTACAAAATAATATTTGGTAGATTACCACCACATCAAAGAATTTGTCCCAAATCCGAAATCGTGTAGTAATTCATTATAGCTGTTGGGACTCCCCCATTCACCGCAGTGTCACCGCCCGACCACCAGAGGGCCCCCACACTTCTAATCGGTGGGAGGCAGTGGTGCAGTGGCAAATTGACAGTAGGTCAAACGCTCCACGCGCGTGCGCGCGTGCGCGCGCATGCACAGTTTTTTTTGGCTGCTCTCGTCCTGCAGCTGGATACTATTGCCTCACAGCGCGGCCGTCAGCGCGCGGCCCAGAGAGCGCCGCTGGCTCTGCGGCTCTGCAGCTGCATGCTTCTCCGGGAGTCCGGTTGGATAATGCCATGTAAAAAGCGATTGCGCGTACTTCAGCCTCAGTGACCGAGGTATAACGCTGTTATACCGAGTTATACCAGCACTGCACCACTGGTGGGAGGGCTGCATCTCTCACCAGCCACTAAAGGGACATTACCCTGTTTTCTTTGTACCGTGATTGATTGATTGATTGAAACGTTTATTAACAGATTGCAGAATGGGTACAGTACAGTACAGTACGTGTTTGATTGAATTTGTGTTATGGTTTGTAACCGACCCCAATCGCACAACACAAGACAGGTATGATGGTTTGCCAAGAAACAGATATTTATTGAGAACAGGGAAAAAAGGGCACTGTCCCTTTAAGGGAGAACACAAATACAGGAATATAACAAGAGGGGAAAACTAGGTGCCTTTAAGAGGCGGGCAGGAAAAGGGTACACTAAGGGAAGGTTAATGAACGCTAGGGGAAACATTAAAGGAACGCTAGGGGAAGGTTAAAGGAACAGAGGAACTAGAGACTAGGAGAAGTCGGGACAAGGAGAGCTAGGGAACAGGAGAACTGGGGACTAGGAGAACTAGGGACAAGGAACTAGGTGGAACTAGAAGGGGAGAACGTGGGACCAGGAACTAGGTGGAACTAGAAGGGGAGAACTAGGGACAGAGGGGACTGAGGCCCGCGGAGGCGGGCTGGGGACAGGGAGGACTGGGAGGACTGGTGGGAAAACATCTGGGCCGCTCTGCAGAACAGAGGAGAGGGTTAATATTCAAAGGGAACAAACAGAGCAGATGCAGAACAGTCCAAATAAACAAAGTAACAAAGTAATAATATCTTCGTGTGACAAACACACAGGGGGAGATGTAATGTCCAAAAGTACTATCTAAGTGAGAACAAAAAAAGGAGGCATTACGCTGGGTGAGTGACATCACAATCAAAACTCACCCAAGCGTATGCGGAATGGTACAGGAACGCAGCGGGACAGGGGCAAGAGGCATTACGCTGGGTGAGTGACATCACAATCAAAACTCACCCAGGCGTATGCGTAATGGTACAGGGACAGCAGCGGGACGAGGGCAAGAGGCATTACGCTGGGTGAGTGACATCACAATCAAAACTCACCCAGGCGTATGCGTAATGGTGCAGGAACAGCAGCGGGACGGGGGCAAGAGGCATTACGCTGGGTGAGTGACATCACAATCAAAACTCACCCAGGCGTATGCGTAATGGTGCAGGAACAGCAGCGGGACGGGGGCAAGAGGCATTACGCTGGGTGAGTGACATCACAATCAAAACTCACCCAGGCGTATGCGTAATGGTACAGGAAACGCAGCGGGACGGGGGCAAGAGGCATTACGCTGGGTGAGTGACATCACAATCAAAACTCACCCAGGCGTATGCGTAATGGTGCAGGAACAGCAGCGGCGGCGAGGGTGTCGCCACCGGGTAGCTGGCTGTCCGAGCCGAGGAACAGAGTGCTGGAACAGCGGCGGTGGCGAGGGTATCGTCAACCGGGTAGCCGCTGTCGGAGCCGAGGAACAGAGTGCTGGAACAGCGGCGGTGGCGAGGGTGTCGTCCACCGGGTAGCCGCTGTCGGAGCCGAGGAACAGGGTGCTGGAACAGCGGCGGTGGCGAGGGTGTCGTCCACCGGGTAGCCGCTGTCGGAGCCGAGGAACAGGGTGCTGGAACAGCGGCGGTGGCGAGGGTGTCGTCCACCGGGTAGCCGCTGTCGGAGCCGAGGAACAGGGTGCTGGAACAGCGGCGGTGGCGAGGGTGTCGTCCACCGGGTAGCCGCTGTCGGAGCCGAGGAACAGGGTGCTGGAACAGCGGCGGTGGCGAGGGTGTCGTCCACCGGGTAGCCGCTGTCGGAGCCGAGGAACAGGGTGCTGGAACAGCGGCGGTGGCGAGGGTGTCGTCCACCGGGTAGCCGCTGTCGGAGCCGAGGAACAGAGTGGCGCGCCACACCTTGGTGTGCACGTCGGAACCGAGAGACGCCTCGGGGTGCGTCTGCGAGGAGGAGTGTGCCAAGCACGAGGATCCTTGGAAGATGCGCGTTGCGCGCTGGAGACTGGAGAGCGTGCCAAGCCCTTGAAGATGCGCGTTGCGCGCTGGTGACTGGAGAGCGTGCCAAGCACGAGGATCCTTGGAAGATGCGCGTTGCGCGCTGGAGACTGGAGAGCGTGCCAAGCCCTTGAAGATGCGCGTTGCGCGCTGGTGACTGGAGAGCGTGCCAAGCCCTTGCAGATGCGCGTTGCGCGCTGGTGACTGGAGAGCGTGCCAAGCCCGAAGGTCTAGGAGATGCGCGTCTGCGCGCTGGTCGGGAGAGCGTGCCAAGCTCGAAGGTCTAGGAGATGCGCGTCTGCGCGCTGGTCGGGAGAGCGTGCCAAGCTCGAAGGTCTAGGAGATGCGCGTCTGCGCGCTGGTCGGGAGAGCGTGCCAAGCTCGAAGGTCTAGGAGATGCGCGTCTGCGCGCTGGTCGGGAGAGCGTGCCAAGCTCGAAGGTCTAGGAGATGCGTCAGGACGAACAGCTGCGCGGGGGTCTGCAGTGGAACGCTGGGGTGCCTCCCGTGGAAGTACAGGGAGCGCAGACCAGTCTCCCCCACAGGCAACGGCGACAGCTGGCGAAGGCTGGAGCAAACATCTCGACGCCGGAGAATGGAACAGCATAGGCAGACAGAGGATCTCCCGAAAGAGTCTAGATGTTTAGAGAATATGACTCGGCAAGTATACAACACGACCCCACGCCGAAACGAGGGGAAGCGCCCTGGTATTTAAAGCCCACAGGGGAACTAATTAGCCTGCCACCACAGGTGCGAGAGGTAATTGATAATCGAACAGGTGTGGCCACTGAGAGTAAAGAACGAGAGGGTGGGGGCTAGAGAGAGTGAGTAGGGAATTCCTAACAGTAGGCTTAAAGAAGACAGAGAAAGTTGGTGAGCAGCGGGCAAAACCTCACAATTTGTGTAAAAAAGAAAGTGCTGTGTTTCTCTATCTGGGAAGCTGTTAAACCTGTAGGTTATGCTATTTATAGGTGGACCTGTCATAGGCGGTACACTGCACAGATAGCTAGCAAGGCAGTCAGGAAGGCATATCCTTGGACTGCTACTATCTTGGTTCTCAACATGGGGTCTGTGGACCACCAGGGGTCCTTGAGGTGTTTCCAGAACAATGAAGATGTTTTATTTTTCACTATTGCATTGACTAAATGTTAGATGAATGAGAGAATGTACAAGCTTAAGTAGTATTCTGATCATGTGTTTTACTGTCCACTGTTATCTCATCAAATACAGTAATAATAACAACTACAATATAATCAGATGGCGGTCTGTTAGACAATATCTTATCAAATGGGTCCACAGCCTAATTTGTATAAATGCTGGGGTCCTTGACATGGAAAAGGTTGAGAAGCACTCTACTAGAGTAGCCTATACTACCTGATGGAACAACAGGCACCACAATGGAAATAAGTCCTGGACTTTGTCATGTTTCCCTGACTATCTATAAAACAGCACACACATGAATTTATTTTTATTTGGGTCGCCGATAAAAGCACTATTGTAGGCTACATGCTATCTGGGTTATATGCAGGTGTATAAGTAGTAGTTATATAGAATGATTATATTTGGGTTGGTGGTTCAAATCCCGCTCAAGCCCATGTCCATCCCATTGCCGTTGTGTCCTTGGGCAAGACACTTAACCTACTTGCCTCGTATGAATGTGTATGCATGTGAATGAATGTTGGTGGTGGTCGGAGGGGCCGTAGGCGTTGATTATTCGCCACGCTTCCGTGAGTCTGCCTCAGGGCAGCTCTGGCTGCAATTGTAGCTTACCACCACCGGTATGACTGTGTATGAACGAATAATGGACTCTGTGAAGAGCGCTATATAAATCCAATCCATTATTATTATTATTATTATTATTATTATTATTATTATTATTATTATTATTATTATTATTATTATTATTATTATTATTATTATTATTATTATTATTATTATTATTATTATTATTATTATTATTATTATTATTATTATTATTATTATTATTATTATTATTATTATTATTATTATTATTATTATTATTATTATTATTATTATTATTATTATTATTATTATTATTATTATTATTATTATTATTATTATTATTATTATTATTATTATTATTATTATTATTATTATTATTATTATTATTATTATTATTATTATGTAGTACCCTGTAGTGCCATGTAGTACCATGTATTACCCTGTAGTGCCATGTAGTACCATGTAGTACCCTGTAGTGCCATGTAGTACCATGTAGTACCCTGTAGTATGTAGTACCCTGTAGTACCCTGTAGTACCCTGTAGTGCCATGTAGTACCCTGTAGTACCCTGTAGTACCATGTAGTACCCTGTAGTGCCATGTAGTACCCTGTAGTGCCATGTAGTACCATGTAGTACCCTGTAGTGCCATGTAGTACCATGTAGTACCCTGTAGTGCCATGTAGTACCATGTAGTACCCTGTAGTGCCATGTAGTACCATGTAGTACCCTGTAGTACCATGTAGTACCATGTAGTATCCTGTAGTACCCTGTAGTACCATGTAGTACCATGTAGTATCATGTAGTACCCTGTAGTATCCTGTAGTACCCTGTAGTACCATGTAGTACCATGTAGTGCACTACATGGGAATTAGGAATAAGTTTAATGATTAACGCCCAATGTGACATATATGTAACATTTTAGATCTTTGCCGTTAGGGGGCGCTATTTTGAAACTAAATTCAGAAATGTGTTCTTTGTAGTCTATTTAGTCAGTCTTATGCCCCTCATAATATTCCTTGAAGTAGAAATGGGTGTGGGTTATAATGGGTTAAATTAGGCAGAGGCACCAGACAGGGTTCCGCACTCTCGCCAGGACTATTCTGCTTAGCTCTCGAACCTTTTACAAAAGCCATTCGGAAAAACGCAGACATCTAGGGAATCAGAATTAATTAAACTACACATAAATGACTACTTTATGCAGACAATGTATATGGCTAGCCTCAGATCCTGGTAAATCAATCCCAGTACTTCTAGACAATATTGAATCATTCTCCAAATGATCTGGGTATAAGGTCAACTGGGCGAAGTCGGAGGCTCTCCCCCTAATTTATACTGTCCAAAAAGTGTCTTCCAGGCCGGGGAGTTTCAGTGGCTACCGAAGGTCTAAAAGGTCTCTTCCAGGCCGGGGAGTTTCAGTGGCCTAATAAAGGTCTAAAAGGTATCTTCCAGGCTGGGGAGTTTCAGTGGCATACTGAAGGTCTAAAAGGTCTCTTCCGGGCCGGGGCGTTTCAGTGGCTACCGAAGGTCTAAAAGGTATCTTCCGGGCCGGGGAGTTTCAGTGGCCTACTGAAGGTCTAAAATATCAGGGTATTATTTTCCCTCAACAAAGCAGTAAAATAATAGAAGAAAATCTGGACCCCCTCTTTATGCACATTTCAATAGATGCTGAAAGTTGGTCATCATTGTGCCTGTCTTTATGGGGAAAGATTAACATACTTAAAATGAACTGTATACCGATAATTAATTATTTGCTTCAGTGTCTACCAATTACCATTCCTCATAAATATTTTAAAATATATGACAATATCTGTAAGATGTTTTTGTGGAATGGCAAACGCCCAAGGATACAATTAGAGAAGCTACACATCCCAGTTGATAAGGGTGGTGTGGGTCTCCCTATTGATACTGTATCATTAGAGAAGCTCCACATCTCAGTTGATAAGGCTGGTCTGGGTCTCCCTATTGATACTGTATCATTATAGAAGCTCCACATCCCAGTTGATAAGGCTGGTCTGGGTCTCCCTATTGATACTGTATCATTAGAGAAGCTCCACATCCCAGTTGATAAGGCTGGTCTGGGTCTCCCTATTGATACTGTATCATTATAGAAGCTCCACATCCCAGTTGATAAGGCTGGTCTGGGTCTCCCTATTGATACTGTATCATTATAGAAGCTCCACATCCCAGTTGATAAGGCTGGTCTGGGTCTCCCTATTGATACTGTATCATTATAGAAGCTCCACATCCCAGTTGATACGGCTGGTCTGGGTCTCCCTATTGATACTGTATCATACCACCTGATAGCCCCAGTTTTCTTTCTCTCCACCTACTCCACTTGATGCTTTGTCTACTAAATGAACTTCTGAACTACAAACTCACCCCATTATAGCCAATAATATAAATGTGTATCTTAACTCTGAATCCTGTATTTGGAAGAACCCCAAACTATGCATTGGCAAATCATCGTTCTTATGGAAGGACTGGTTAAATAAAGGAATTATTAAACTAGCAGATGTATACGAGGGACATAATATACGGTATATAAGTAATTTGAGAAACTGGTTCAAGAAAATAATCTCTCCAGAAGTATAGCTTCTGGCAATATTTACAACTCAGGCATATGCTGACTCAGACTATAGGTAGAGGTGGAACCTCACCCCAACAGTCAGACCTCCTCCATCGTATCACTAGCATAATGATGGTGCTTCAGCAGACAGTCAACATGTCTACTGCTCTGAATCTAACTTGGGAAAAGGACCTATCACTTCTATTACAGAAGAAAAATGGGAATATACTGTATACTATATATATATATGTAAAAACACTAAGAAGATCTCTAGAGACATCAAGATTAGACTTATACATTTTAAGATAATTAATCGCTATTACTGGACTCCATCCAGTTTAGACTCAAGCCTCATGACAACGCTGACTGCTGGAGACGCCACAGTGCTGAAGGAACACTGGTTCATTTACTTTGGGAATGTCCCTTAATCTGCAACTATTGGTATAAAATACATCAATGTTTTTAAAAGGATTACCCATGTCAATTATGAGTTCTGCCCAAGGCTATATGTTCTTAATGGCCCACAAATAGCATTGCATTGCGGGACCAAAGACCAGTGTGATGGAGGGGAAGCAGATACTAATGAGGAACTGGAGGAACCCCGGGGAGCCCTCTTTTCAGGAATGGGGTCACGGAACTGACAAAAGTTGTCTCATATGAACAAATATAATTTAACTCAATAGACCGGACCGATCAATATGTGGATAACACAACCCTGTTATAAAAACTATTATGAGACATGTCAGTGCTATGTGTGTGGATAAAGAGAGCACGTTCAGCCTAAGGGTGCTTTCTCACTCACTCATTCGGGTCCGTTCCGGTCCGTACCGTCCTCATTCCGGGTCGGGTGCAAACTCCCCCCCTCCCTCTCCCCCCTCTAGTTTGTGTACACACTTCAGTCTTGGTTCGCTCCGGGTTCTGTTTACGGTTTGCGTTTTGAGCGTGTACGCTTGCCGTAGGCGATGATGTCACGCTCGAAAATGTAAACAGGAAGAGTGTTAACACGGCGGTGGAGTCTAGTATAGCCACTGTAGCACTTATTTTTCAGCAAAGAACGTGCAATAAACAAAATGGATACATTCACTGTGTGTTCTGCCTCTCATTTGTTGATGAAACAAAACTAACATCAACACAATTGAACACCAAAGGCGGAGTTTAGTCTCATCTGCGCTGATTTTGTTAGCTTACATGCTAACGTGAATGGAATATGCCAGTATAACAGTATAGCATTGTGGCTAGCAGCTAACGTTAGTTAGCCAGCCAGCACCAAACTGATGATATCGGGAGCTATCAGTAGCTAGATAACATTAGAGACACCACTGGTCTATAGAAATAAATGCATGTCATTATATTGCATGTCATTGATCTACCGGTCGATCACGGCCGACTGGTTGGGCACCACTGGTCTATAGAAATAAATGCATTCGAACAAGAAAGTATAGTAGACATATCAATGGCAAACGCTAAGCTAACGGCTAACGCTAGTTATCTTAGCCTGTTCAGCAGCTAACATTATCGCTCGTGGCAATTATATTGCATGTCATTGATCTACTGGTCGACCACGGCCGAAACCAATGTATAGACATAGCAATGGCAAACAAAATTGCCAGGCCTAATGCGAGCCAGGGAAGTGCTGTGCTTTGTAACGTGGCTTCATGTTTTCATCCACTGAGCTGTGAGGCTCCACATGCTTGTTTGGTTGAGGTCTGAACTCGCAAATTGCCCATAAATATCATTTTTGTGAGTATTGTCCAGTTGTTGCTGTGTGGTTTTATCAGCCCAAAATTCAAGCAACCATGAAAGCATTACAGTAACGACGTTGTGTGTGTCACGCCCCCCGCGCTCCCACTGGCCCGCACCCGAAACCACCTATTTCACCGGTCCAGATTCAGCGCCCCCGGGGACGAATCAGCGGGGGGCGGGGACGGGGGGGAGTGTTCTCACTCAGACAGACACACCCTTTTCTGGTTCGACCCGCCGCTGATTCGACCCCGAATGGTGAGTGAGAAAGGCCCCTAAGACTCATCCCCCCCCCGACACACCACAAACTGCCTGGGCCATTATACCGGCAGCCATCAGGCTCTACAATAAAGGGCTCGGGTGGCCGGAGTGGCCGGTTCTGCTGCCAGAGCCCTCACTGTCTCAACTCGGGACCTGAGAACTAGAGACTCACATCAACGACTATCTTGATTCTTTGCACTAGAGACTCATACCACTGGACTATCTTGTGTTTGTACTTTTATATTACTATTTTATATTTTATATTACTTTATTTTATATTACTTTTTATATTACTTTATTATTATTTATTATTTATTATTATATTTTATATTACTATATTGCATTGTACTGTGAAGCTATGCATTAGTGCACTGCAACCCTGCCCGAGCCCGACAGGGGCCCTACCCGACCCGACGGGTTCGGGCTGGGTAGGGCTTTGTTTTTAAATAAATAATTCGGGCTCGGCCGGGCCGGGCAGCGCCCTCTTTTTTTATTTATTTTTTATTCCGCGCTCGCTATACTCATATAACTAGGGTTATAGGATAACCTTAAGTTTCTGTTTCATTTCTGCGCCAGCTGTCATCAGAGATCAGAGAGTGTTTCTCTGAGTCGCGATGGATAAGTTAACAGATATGGAATTAGGGAAAGGGAGAGCTTTTGAAAGTTCCCAATGCGTCTGGGAAACTGCATTTTTGGAAACATTTGGATGTAATTACCGCAGCCCGCTGCGAGAACGCGAGGGGAGTAGAACAGTGATGAAGCCATCAGGTGGATGATGAACAAATGAACCGGACCGAAGTGGCATTATTGAAGTTGGAATATAGCCAGTTGGCGAACGTTTTAATTTGTTCTTGGATGTATGTAGCCGGTTGGCGAAGTTTTGTTAACGTTGTTCAACGCGTTGCTGACATCAACAGCGAAGTGGTGAGTCTGATTATTATTTGCTGGTGTGGGGTCGCTGCTGCCCTGTTCTGTTGTGCTTTCATTATATAAATATTGCTCTGCTCGAAATCTGATTTCTGTTTTCTGTTTGTTTGTATAGTGACTGAGTAGGCTAGTGTGTGTGTGTGTGTGTGTGTGTGTGTGTGTGTGTGTGTGTGTGTGTGTGTGTGTGTGTGTGTGTGTGTGTGTGTGTGTGTGTGTGTGTGTGTGTGTGTGTGTGTGTGTGTGTGTCAAAGAAGATTCTATATAGCCTTCAATACGTTTTACGAGGCTAATAAGAGCGAAACAGGCTATGTAAATGCTTCTTAGTTTTCAGCATGATATGCGTTATTTAGGCAGACCTATTGGACAATTTCGTTTTTGTTTATTTATTAAGTTAATATATAAACAGTGTTTCGAATATCTAAAACAAAAACAAAAATGTATATTTGGCTATAATATAATGCTTGTTAGTTTTCAGCCGATATGCGCCTAGATCTGTTATTTAGGCAGACCTATTGGACATTTTCGTTTTTGTTTATTTATTAAGTTCATATAAAACCGTGTTTCGAATATTTAAAACAAATTAAAAAAATGTAAGTCAAATGTAAGTAAAAAAAAATCAGGTTTTCTTTCGGGCTAGGGCTTCAAATGTTGCATTACAGTCGGGCTTATTGTCGGGCAGGGCCTGAACGTCATGGGCTCGGGCTGGGCACGGGCCTAATTTCAAGGCCCTTGCAGACCACTACTATGCATCCCCCACCCTGTACCCCCCCCCATGCTGCTTTGACACCCGAATTTCCCCTAGGGGATCAATAAAGGATTATCTTATCTTATCTTATAACACAACCCTGTTATAAAGACTATTATGAGACATGTCAGTGCTGTGTGTGTGGATAACACAAGCCTGTTATAAAGACTATTATGAGACATGTCAGTGCTGTGTGTGTGGATAACACAAGCCTGTTATAAAGACTATTATGAGACATGTCAGTGCTGGGTGTGTGGATAACACAACCCTGTTATAAAGACTATTATGAGACATGTCAGTGCTGGGTGTGTGGATAACACAACCCTGTTATAAAGACTATTATGAGACATGTCAGTGCTGTGTGTGTGGATAACACAACCCTGTTATAAAGACTATTATGAGACATGTCAGTGCTGTGTGTGTGGATAACACAACCTGTAACGCTCTGGGTTCTCTGGCTGCTGTCTGAGAACCGTACACCATTCTGACACCTGTCACTTGTCTCCCCTGTCACTAATTGTCTGTGTTCTTTGATTCGTTGTCACTGTGGTGTGTGTGGAATGTCTGGACTCGGACGTTCCTGCTCCAGATTGTCTTGATTAGTTGTTCAATTCTTTATGCTACTTCAGTAGACGCTCGGCGTCATTGCCTATTTTCTGTTGCTCATGTGTATTGTTCCAACATTAAAAGGAACCACTGATGGACGAGCAATCACTCTCTGCCTCCTTTATTCCTCTACTACTGGGACCTTGCCACTCACCGTATAACAACAACCCTGTTATAAAGACTATTATGAGACATGTCAGTGCTGTGTGTGTGCGGCCCGTGTCTGGAGAGCAGGACAGCAAGCAGCTGATGTGTAATGCAATCGTTTTTTTTGTAACTGGTGGAGTGTAATTGTGTATGTTATGTGGTGCATAGATTTAGGGATGAGCGCAGTTAATATCTTGTCCAGGTGAGCTTATGTACTGCTATTGTTAATTTGTATTTGCTTGCCTTGTTTGTTTGGTTGTGTTGCAGACTGTTTTTGTATTGTCTTGTCTATTTAATTACATTTATTTATGTGTTTGTTATTTGTGTGTTTGTGTTAGTTTCACTGGAGATAATTGCTATGTCCAGTTTGTGCTGAAAATAATTCTGATAAAAAAACTGATTATAAAAATTAAAAAGATTATTATGATTACGGTGTAGGTCAGTTGTAGACAGTGAAAGCAGTAGGTCCTACAGTATGGATATGATCCCTTAAATGTCAAATAAATACTGTCCTAGGCTGTTTGTTATTTAAGTATTGGAAGGATATTAAGTTAGCTTTAGTGGAAGGAAAGCAAAACAATGATAATATGTTCTAAAAAACAAACAAAAGAAGCCCAACGATTTAAAATAGATAACGTATTGTCATCGTACAGCCCAAGTACAGTACAACGAAAATAAGTTGTCATCTAACCAGAGTGCAAGGTAACAGTAAAATGCACAACAATATACGGTGTAACAAGTGATTATATGGAATATATGTAATGAAGATACGAAGAACAATTTTAGTTCATACTTCTTTAATGGTTAATGGTTCCAAAAAGTATAGCAGGTAAACATGTATATTATACATTCTTATCTTATCTTCATTTCAATGGCTTTCAAGGAATATTTATAACCTTTCCAGCACTGCCAGTTGATTCCAATCCCATAGGTAGAGTTGCCCCACAGATATTCACCGTTGGGATTGGCGCTATGGCAGCTTTCATACCACCACCCTCCCAGGTATGTCTTAGCACAGTTTCCAGAGTATGTATCTTGGTCTTTGTCAAAGGTAGAGAACTTCTTCTTATTGTGATGCACCATCATACAGTCCCCTGAAAGAGCAGTCATGTCATGAGTAATTTCAGTTGTACAATTATTGTCAATGTACAGAAGATGAATTGAAGTGATCAGACTGACCTGCGCCTCCATCTGTGAAGCCACTGATGACGAGTTTGTATCCATCGTGCTCGGGACCGACTTTCGCTACGCCTGGGCGTACGAGAGGGACGAGCGTACAAAGGATCTCGACTTTAGATCCTTCTGGCTCACAGAGAGCGGGCTCGTGTGTTCGAGCCGAGAATGTTCGGAGCGGATGTTGACCGAGCTCAGGGCGAAGAACCTGGCCCGGCTCTGCGACGACGCGGCGCTCACGGAGCTCACCGAACGAACCTCAGCTATAGCCTACGCCCGGGGCCACGGGGCCATGTACGATGTGCTGACGCAAGCCGCCTCCTCGGGGGAGTTTTACAACCTGTACTCCAGAAGCCCGATACCCTCGGCGTCGGAGGTCGTGGAGCTGTCCAGGCAGGCCGAGCCTTCCGGGTGCAGAGGAGGAGTCTGGGAAAAGAGCGACAAGCGCCGACTCGGGGACGAGGGCTGCGTCGATTGTCTCAAGAGAGGTGCGATGCGGTGCTTCGGTGCCAGGGGCTACCTCATCTCGGACGGCAAGACCTTGCTGACGATGTTGGCGCCCATGTACTCGGAGTACATGAGATACGCCCTGGCGAGCCCCAAAGAGAGACTGTATCAAGTGGACCTGCACGATAGGGTCGTACGTCTGGACTCTACGTGGTTTGTGGACCAAGAGACTAAAGAGCTGGGCGTTTGGATGGCGATCCGATCATCGTGTTGGTACAGATTTAGCGTAGCGGTGTGTGAGTTTTTTGACTTTGTAATGTAACCAGAATCCGAGTATGTATTTTCCTTTAATTAGTTTACCTTTGATGTTTTTTTTTGTATTCACCGTTTCCCGTTAACCCGTCGTATCGTCGGTGGGTGGGGATCTGAGCAGCGTGCGTGAGTGTGATACGAGGATATGACACACATGACGATTAAAGGAAAAATGTCAAGAAGCCGTACTACTAAAACCCTGGATATCTGAAATTATTACACTCGCCGTCAGCGCTCGAACCCCGAGTGTATCCAAATACAGGTTCCGTTGAGGTCTCTGAAAGAAAAACCGAAAATGGCAAACTGGAGAATCAGACTCTTGGATTACCTGAGGAACCGGCCCATACCGGTGTTTACCATGAGCGTAGATAACGACAAGGGGAGGCTAGGCATCATGCAGGGCAAGAGCGTGGGCTTCCTCGCTCTGCTGATACCCGAGCGTAAGAAGCTTTTCAAGGATTTCACGTTCCTGTACAAGGCGAGCGTGAGACAGGTGATCAACGTACAGGTCACGTACCTCGAGGACGAACGTAGCTACGAGTTTGTTCAGAGCGGGGTTCAGGTCCCCGAGCGGGAACTGAAGACTCTACTCCTCCAGGTGAGGAATCACGCCCTCGGGTGCGTGCCCATGTCAGGAGAGGCCGACTGCGATCTGAAGATTATGATGAAGGGGATGAAACTGAACACTAGAGAGGAGGAGGAGGAGGACGAGGAGGACGCCGTCGCCATGGAGTACTACTCTGAGGGAGCTTTGTCCAGGGAGCACGCGATGCGTCCCAAGCTCCCTCTTCGTCCCCCCCGGGAGCGCTATCAAGAAATGCCCCCAGCTGACGCGTTTCTCAAGCAGCTCACCGTGGAGCCGACGTGGAGCGACTCTTCGTCCTCGGAGGAAGATGAAGCTCCCGTCAGGAACCCCAGGGCCGAGGACAACACGTACCAAGAGTACGACGGGCCGGGAAGAAAAGACCCCATCTACGCCCGGCCGTCCAAGGCGTACAGAGGGGGATCGACGAGGTACGAGCCCACGTACGCCGAAATAAGGCACCGGGATCCCGATCCCAGGGGCATGCGCGTGTACGAGATGGACAGCAGCGAGGGGGACAGCAACGCCATCTTCGGTACTCTGAAATACAGGCCGGCCTACATCAGAGAGCAGCAGCGTCGGCGGGGCGAGCGAGACCCCGAGTGCCGCCGCGCAGGTCGTCGGCCTCAGAGCGGAGACGGGGGCGAGTACTCGGCTGAGGCGGGAGCGTACCGAGAGGATCCCAAAGACTCCAGAAATAAACCGATCGGGGGCAGATGCGATAACCCTCGCGATCGCCCCGCCTACAGGGCTCAGGAGTGGGAGCTCGAGCGCGAGTAGTATACCAGGTTCCCTGACGTATAAGAGACATACCGATCCGAGCCTCGCAGGCGTGCTCGCCGATACGTACGAACGCCCGGGAGCGGGAGACGATATAAATCCAGACAAAGTAAAAGAATCTGTATCGGGGATATTGTTGGTATTTAATTCATATTGTCCTTTTGTATCACATCGCTCGCTCGCTTTATGTGCATAGATGCGAATTGTCATGCATTTCAAACATGTTACGGAACGCGTATGTATAATGCAATGTACTTTTGAATCATCAATAAAGAAATTGTGTTAACACTAAACCGATACGTGTGCGTATGTGTTATTTTTCATACTCTACAAACTGATTTCATCGGGTGGCAGTTTATGCATCCACATAGCGTCATAGTGCCATTATCAGGGAATACACATCCACCTAGCATCAGTATGGAATACACATCCACCTAGCATCAGCATGGAATACACATCCACCTAGCATCAGCATGGAATACACATCCACCTAGGCCAGTGGCTACACGGATAGACTACGCTATTATAAAGCAACAGTCAAACCAAATCACGTACATCAGTTTGACTCGGAATACAAACATGATAGCAATGGGTAGCGTAGTGACGGCAACGGGATTCGCCCTTTGGCTAGCGTTGAGCCTGTGTGTCTCTGTGTGTGAGACCTCGAGCTTATTGAGGATTTCCACAAAAGTCAGGGTCACGTGTATCATGTACAAGCCCTGCTTGTTGAGCGGGACCCTGACTGCCCAGGGGTATATGGGTTTCACCTCCAGGTACACAATAGTCCCCGATAGCAAAGACAATAACACGTACAGGGTGTTTATCACCGCTCCCACGTGTAGCGACCAGGGCGACGTCTTGGTCGGAGACACGATTAACATAGTGAATGTGAAAGCCGATACCGCGTCCGGCGTGGTCTCGTACATGTACAGCGGAGAGCTTCCCTTAGACAGAAAGTTTATAATATACAGAGTGAGGAAGCAGACCGCCCCCGCGACCTACTCTGTACCCGATCCCAAATTCGAAGTGCTCATCGATCACAGAGACGTAGCGGCTTGCTGGGCGGGGTCTATAGTAGACCGCAGCACTTTGATCTACACCAGTCTCTACATCATCGAGATGAAGCAGGAGAGGCCAAAGTGCAGCACCTGGGTGCAGAGAACGATGCGTGAGTGTTTTATGTACATCGCGCGCGCGCGCGTGTTATTTTACAAGTGTTTGTTACTGTCCGACGTGCATTATACATTATCATCTACATGTCGTATATCCTTTCTCTAGCCACTCTGAACGATCCGTGTCACACCACCGGGCACATAGAGGATACCGAAGACGACTACGAGCTAGAGATTCTGGAGCAGCTGCCCATTGTAAACACGACCCTGAAGGACGTGCTGAGCAACATCGCCGTACTGGAAGACTATCTGAAACGAGGTAAACACCTCGGTTGTGGCGCACGCGTGTATACACACGCTCATACACATTTATCGTAATCCGATAATCAAATGTTTTTATTAAGTTTCGTTGTTCTGTTCTGCTCTTCAGTTACAGATGAAGCCATCCATAACATCGGATCTGAACCGATGTACATGCCACACGCGGTGTTATTCTACACCATGATGCTCTACTGTGTTATTACCTGATTTATACTAGGATCATTAATTGTCTGTTTTGTGTGTACATTAAAGAATAAGCATTAATGCAATGAATGTTCATTCGTGCAACTGAAGAGATTAATCTCTGGGTCTGAACTGTGATCAAGTGTGTAACCGAATGTATGTGTGCTCATGAAATAAAAAACCATGATGAATTATAACTTGACTCAGTGTAATCCTTATCACACGTATTCAGGCTGTTTATATGATATATGAATTAGATGTCACACCCTACACCTTTATTAAACTATGTTTACTATAAAATGCACATAAAGTTCGATATGGCATCGCACGTGATATACTACGATCATGCGTTGTACCTGTTACCTTGTACCTGGGCTAACATGGCTAACATAAAAATAAAGACCGATGACAGTGATACCTGGTGTTTGTTTTTGTTTAGGCGATATAATTATATTGCAGTGGTTAAACGTATGAACGTGTCATCGAATAGATCAATAAAGCGGTCATTGTGCCAAACTTTAATAAAAAGTATAATGTATAATAATGGTAATTATGGATTAGAGTGGATGTATATACTGTAATTGTAATTAAATTAACATCAGGTATATCAATATATTTCTTTATTATTACGGACCAGTATAATTACTAAGCCATGAACTGGAATTGGAATTAAATTAACATCATAGACAGGTATATCAATATATTTCTTTATTACATACAAAGTATAGTTTACATGGACCAGTGTAATTCCCACGACATGAACTGGAATTGGAATTAAATTAACATCATAGACAGGTATATCAATATATTTCTTTATTACATACAAAGTATAGCTTACATGGACCAGTGTAATTCCTAAAACATGACAACTCGGAAGCTATAGTATACGCGTCGACGAGTAAGCATCCAAATATGCGTATAACATCGACGTTAAACGTAAATTATGCCCTTAAGAATTATGTCAGGTTCCTTCATGGTAACGACATGACAACTCGGAAGCTCTCGCATTCAGTGTCAAACGCGTCTACGTCCGATGATTCAGGATCGCTGCGTCTGTCTCTTTTGTCGAGGGGTTCGCTGTGAAAACCGGAATCGGTATCAGACAGACTCCGGTTTCGTTTGTTGGGTCTGTGTCCGAGTTTAATGTCTTTTGAGTCAGCTTCCTGAATAACGATGCCCGGTTCGTGCCCTGATGTATCGCAGGCAGAGTCTGACAAGTCGTCGGCTTTGGTAGGGTTCGTAGGTCCCTCCTCGTATTCCCCATCCGAGTCTCCCTCGTCATCGTCCTCGTAATCGGAGCCATCCGAGCCCGGCTCCTCTGGATCCCGGGCAGAGTTCCCGAGCCTGTTTCCCGTTCTCCTGACGAGGGACGCGGCGCCGAGCTTCTGACAGACGGCGAGCGAGTCGAGGTCGTCCAGAACGGTGCGAGAGTAGTCCCGCTTGAGCGTCTCCACCTCGAACCTGCTGCGAGAGGAGCAAGGCTTCACGGAGTTGAGCACCTGGCACGCGTCTGTCCACTCCCAGTCCACGGGACACACGTGGGGGCGTCTGGTGAGCGCGGGTCCGGAGAGGCGAGCCTGCGCTACCCGAGCGTGAGGCCCGCACGCGTAGGCGCTCGAGTCCCGGGCTATATGTATCTGGTCTCTGAAATACACGGTGCGGGTCGGGCAGAAGGTGCTGATGTTTGTCCCGTGGGCGCCCGAGAACTCTGGCCCGTATTTGTAGAGCCTGGGTCCGTGTCTGGTGCCGGGCGGTCCGATCGTAGACTCTTCCACGTGGGCTCTGGCCCCGGGCGCCCGGGCCCCCGAGCTCGGAGCCTTCCTGAGGTTCCCCCAGTAGGACGGCGCCCGGACCGAGACCCTGCACGAGGTACGCATCTTTCCTGTGGGAGCGTCCAAGATGACAATGTCGTCGAGAGGGTGCACGTGGGCCATGGAGAGCAGACACGCGAGCTGCACGGCGTCGGATTCCGGAAGGGTCACGTAGAACGCCCGGTAGTCGTCCGAGGTCTCGCTGCAGGGCAGGTGCTGAGCTTGCTCTTTCTGGGCAGGGTTCTCGTTGTTCATGAGATCCGAGAGATTGCTCCACAGGGCCTGATGTTCCTCCGGGCAGTGCAGCGCGATAAGGTCGTAGAGCACACTCATGAGCACGGTGACCGAGGTCACCTCCTTTCTGTTGTTTGCGCCCTGCCTGGCTCCCCGGGCGTTGTACCCGAATGGGTCGGACGGGGTCTTGGTTGCCAGAGTCACGGAGCACAGGGGAAGCGAGCGCAGCAGGGGCCCCTGAGCCGAGCTCCGAGGGGGGACCGTGAAGGAGCAGCACTCGACGAGACACTTGTGCACCTGCTCGAGCGTGCTCATGCCGCTCTGAGAAAAGTCAATGTGCGCGATCCGCACGGTGACGCAGTCTTTTTTGAACGTGGTGTTCTCCTGAGTCATTCGAGAGAGCACGTAGCCCAGCACCATACACGAGTGCACCGTGTCCTGGTCCTGAAGCCTGACGCAGATGTCCGGGAGGCAGGCGGCCGCGCATAGCTTCTGCACGGCGTTGACCTCCAGACACACCTCGCCGAACGTGAGCATGTCCAACGCCCGGAGCCTGGCCTCCTGGACCCGGTTCTGATACGATTCGCCTTCTTGTTCTCGTTCCTTGTCGTCACGGCTCGGGATCTCGGTCCAGGGAGGGATCCAGAGGTCAAACACAAAGATGCATGCCAGCTTCATGCTCTCGGCAAACACCATGTGATTGATGTGCACGCTCAGGCGCTGAGCGGGGTTCCCGCGCCCCACCGATCTGAGCCTGCAGTTCCTCAGGCACAGCTCCCGGGCCTCGTCGTAGTTCCTGGAGAACTGCATGAGCTGCCTGTCGGCCAGGGCCGTGACGGTCTGCACGGCGTTCTGCCTCAGGAGAAACAGCGTGCTGAGAGCGTCCATGCTGTTGGATTCGACCAGGTGGCGCACCCGTACGTCCGTGCAGGTTCTGGTGCTCACGGGGCAGTGCTCGCTCCCCATGATCACGCACCTGTCCTGCCAGGCGTCGCTCATGAAGGACAGGGTGTTGCTGTTCCACACGAAGCCGCAATTCTGCATGGACACGGTGCGGCAGGTGACCAGCCCTCCGTTTACCCTGTTGATGATGTCGCTCTCCATTTTGCTGCTGTCCAGGATCACCTTGAAGGTCCCGGGGGTGACGTCGGCCTCTTTGCTGTGGCCTCGCGAGGACCCGTGGGCGATGTGTCCGTCGTCTATGAACACCGTCTTTGACGTGCGAGGGTTGCCGCCGCTGTACTTGAACGAGTGCTGGGTGAAGGAGGTGATCCGCTCCATGCATTCGGAGACTCCGGCAAAGAGTTTCTCTATGATCCCGTTAGCGTAGGTCTTCCCTTCGCCTGGCCCGCTCAGGTTGACCAGCATGATCCGCTCGACAGTGTCCCTGGGCGCCGTGTTTGTCACAATGTAGTTAAACACGGCCGAGGCCTGGAAAAGCCGGGTCACGTTGAACTGGGAGACAAACAGAAACTCGATCACGGAAGCGTCCATCCTTTTGAGCGAGCAGAGCTTGGGGTCGAACAGAGAGGCCCGGGTTGCGAGCTTCGAGGCCAGCTCCGGTCCTTTCCTGTGCAAGGAGAAGGCCGAGGGTGAGTGTCCCTGACCCATGCACTCCTTGATCCTGACTCCGTACTTGACCGGGGAGTTTAGGCCCGTGTCCGAAGTGATCATCATCATGAAGACGGTGTTTGCGACGGGAACAAAGGAGCCCCCGGAGTACTCGTAGCACACGTCGTCCCGAGCGTCCTCGCGCCCCCCGTCTCCGTCGTCGTCACCGTCACCGTCGGCGCCTTTGGAACAGACATTGGGGGAGATGAGCCGAGCGACGTTCTCCAGCTTCCGCAGATGGGGGAATAGGCCTCCCAGGGAACACTCGGTCTGACACACGCTCCCGGGCTCCTCCTTGAGGTGATTGTAGTAGACCCCGAGTGCGGTGAAGCACCCGGGCATGCAGGAGTCTGTTTCGGGAGCAGCGAGCAAGCACTGGGGACAGGGGTCCGAGACACTGTAGAGCTCGCGCATGTCCCTGTACATGATCGGGTTCGGGGAATAGTGCCTGTGTAGATCCAGGCGCTCGAAGGCGCTCGGGTCATCGTCCCTGATTAGATCCCCGGTGGAGTACTTGAACACGATGAGCCCTCGGGTGGACCCGTAGCCCTTGGCGTCGACCACGTCCTGGAGAAACTCGATGACGGTCTCCCCGTAGTGCCGGTCGTCGGGGTTCCCGGACGTCAGATAAGCGTCCAGGTGTTCGTGTTTGGACAGTCGGGCCGGGCCGCACATCTTGAGAGCCGAGTCGAAGAAGCCCTGAGCCGTCTCCAGGTTTCTGGCCGAGGCCCCGAGCATGTTTCTGAAACAGGACTCGACCGAGTAGGCCCTGAGCTCCGAGATGGAGCGAGAGGTCTCGGTGCATCTGTTTCTGTTGGTGGCAAACAGCGTCCCGTGCATGTTGGCCAGATCCCTGTCCGCGAGCAACCCTCCGGTTATGGTGTCGTGCACAATGTCTATGGAGTCGGCCAGCTCTTTAGAGTACTCGAGCGGACCCGAGATCATTATCTTGCTGACGATGGTGAGCTTCTTGCGCACCATCTGAAGCTTCATGAAGGATACGCGCACCACGTCTTTGAGGTCCATGTCGGCGCTCGTCCAGGGCAGCACAAAGCACAGGAGCCTGGCCTTGGCCTGGTCCTCTCGTATGTCGGGGGTCATGGCCAGGTAGTCCGGGTTGTCCAGCGTGACCTGCAGCACATGGCCCTTGAGTTGATAGGTCATGTAGAGGAGCCATTGCAGCGTGCACTTGGACTCGTTGGGAAGACAGGAGAACGAGAGCCTGCCGTCCGAACAGAGAGTGTCTTTGGCGGAGATGCTCATGAACAGGACCTCGCGTCTCCCGGGCAGGTCCTTTGCTGTGAAATTGTTTCCCACGCAGCATCTGTGAAAGCGAGACGGGAGCACCCGACGGTCCTCCTGTCTGGGGGATCCCTGACCTCGCTGCCTCTGATAATTCTGCATTGTAACGGAAATAGAAACAAGTGTTTTATTCTTGTGAAAAACAGAGCGAGTGCTAAGAGACAGTTGGATTGAATTAAATTAAACTAAACTCTAAACCGTGGGAGTGTGGTATAGGCAGCGCAGAGACTCATGATAAGCTTGTAGAATGAGTCTCGGTGGGTCGTGTACACATGCACACAGCTACGTGTCGACTGAGAAAGTGAGGCACATTGTGCTGGGATTTAACCAGTGATAACTGCGCAAGGTGTCCGTGTAGCACAACCCATTTAGAATACACATCCACCTAGGGTGATATTAACCCAACACACCCACTTGAGCCAAAGCATCCACGTAGGTCCACATACGGACATAACGCATCCACGTAGGATCATATCATTAACTAAACGTCCACGTAGGTCAATATCCGTAGTCAAAGCGTCCACGTAGGATCACATCATTAACTAAGCGTCCACGTAGGATCATATCATTAACTAAACGTCCACGTAGGTCAATATCCGTAGTCAAAGCGTCCACGTAGGATCACATCATTAACTAAGCGTCCACGTAGTATCATATCATTAATTAAGCATCCACGTATGATCACATCATTAAATAAGCGTCCACGTAGGTTAACATCCGTAGTCAAAGCATCCACATAGGATTACATCAAGTTACACGTCCACGTAGCCAACCTCGCTCCTCCCACGACAAGTATATAAGCGATATTGGCATACCTCATAGTCGTATTGATAAACAGAGACACGAAGTGAGGATCTCACTGGCTGGTAGTTAGCTGTATATACTGTAACCGGATTAGCTTGTTATGCTAAACTCAGTGGATGCTAAGGTTATAATTATAAGGTGACTCATAACCCTGAATAACAAAGTGATATATACTTAAGTGATTACAGGGGCATATTTGTATTTATATATAAATAAGAGGCCAAGAAGCAACAGTCACTTGTCACAAACCATTGAGCTTGAAGGAGCTCTAGTGTGATAGGTGACAGATACAACAATGGCTGCAATAATCGATTATGACAATAAGAAAATCAAAAGACAACCTAAGGAACAGCAATCCCGGCCGTATGCTAGCGTGGACTTGTGTAATAATTTGTACACCAGACATGTGGCAGATTACCAGCACCAGCAACAGCAACAGCAACAGCAACAGAACCAGTACCGGCAACAGCAACATCAATACGATGACAGACCCGGTGTCGGTAGGGTGGTCAATTACCACCAGGGAGTGCGTATAAAGAACGTGACAGTCGATGTTCGTAGACTCAAAATGGGCAGTATGAGCAGACATAGCCCTACCGGAGCGGAGAGACATAGACCCTACAATAAAAAGGTAAGAATAAAATACTTATATCTGAAATTGTATCTAAAGCAGAGTGTAATTATTTTGTTTGTTTGATGACATTATCGGACTTGGCGCGTCTCGAGCAGAGTGTAACATTTTTGTTCTGTTCTTTCTATCTGTTTCAGCAGGGACGCGAGGAAAGGGCTGCAATGGAGAGGAGAACCAGCGTCCTCGATCGCCTGGGTCCTCCTCCTAATCATTCTAGTGTCGTTCACTTCAGGATTCCTCCTCCCCCCCGCAGGCCATCGTATCCCCATGTCCCTAACACGGGCTCGAGCGCGAGCAGCTGCAGAGCCAGGTCTCCGGGTTCTAACAGAAAGAGAAGGGGAGAGCACCACTCTGCCGCACCTGTACCCAGCCGGGCCCCTCCCAGCACAGCATCGCCCGTGCCCGAAAAGAAACGACGTACAACAGGAGAGAGCGGAGGTACGAAGATTGTGCCCGACAAAGCTCCCGACCGCAAAGAGACAAAGGGAGAATACTCGACCGGCAAGCGTGTCGACAGCTCGGTCGCCGAGGGGAAGAGTGTAATGAAGAAACCACGGCAGTCCACCCAGGAAAGAAGATACGACACATCCTCCGACACAGCCTCCCAGTCTGAAGAAGAAGAAGGAGCCGAGCCCCCCGTGTCGATCAACACGAAAAAGAAGTACGTAAAGAGGTCCGCCAAGAAATCTTCAAAACAGGATAGCAGCAGCGGGTCGAGTTCATCATCATCATCCTCCTCCTCCGAATCTGACAGAGAGGAGGGTCAGGCTTCGTCATCATCGTCATCGTGTTCCTCCTGTTCTTCATCTTCATCCTCATCTTCAGAAAGCGAGACGGATTGCGTACAAACAGAGAGAAAGAAACCAACTAAGCGTAATCACGAGGATCGTCCTAAAGCCAAGGCTATCGTCGCACCCAACCAGTCTAAGTCTAAACCAGAAGCCGAGGCGAACAAAGTCAAGGAGGCCAAAGTCGAGGAGCCTGCGCCCCAGGTCGAGATGAAGAATGTCAAGCCTGCCAAAAGAGTCAAGATCATCAGCAGCATAAAGACATTGCCTCATCGTCCGTCCGATGTGATAATAAGTGACCTAACGTCTCCCACTCCAGAGGCCGACGAGGCGTTATCATCGGCCCCTCCTGCAGCTCCAGAGGCCGATGAGGCATCGGAGCCCACTGTGTTCCTATCTCCCCATGCCTGCCAGGAGACCCTCGATCGTATTCCGCCTAACATTATGACTGGCGTGAGTATATATTGGGACGAACTGAGTACAACAGCAGCAATCAATTCTATTATTTCTATGCCTAATCATGATACAGAGGAGCTGCTCACCACTGCCCATACGATGATAATCGATTCAGCAGACACTGTAGCGGAAACAGCATACGCGGACTCCACCGAGACTGCAGCAATCAATTCTATTATTTCTATGCCTAATCATGATACAGAGGAGCTGCTCACCACTGCCCATACGATGATAATCGATTCAGCAGACACTGTAGCGGAAACAGCATACGCGGACTCCACCGAGACTCTATTCAGGGAACTTCTAGCAGAAAATGTGGCAACTCTGCAGATACTATGCACTGTAGATGGCGAGCCAGGACCTGAGACATCCGAAGCCGAGGACGTTGATGTTAATGTCGGGGTTGACGCAGACGTTGATGCACACGTGAACAGTCCCAAGCCCGACTCCAAGCCCGACTCCAAGCCCGACTCCAAGCCCGACTCCAAGCCCGACTCCAAACCAGATCCCAAACCCGAGCCCAAACCCGAGCCCAAACTAGATCCCAAACCAGAGCCCAAGCCAGAGCCCAAGCCAGAGCCCAAGCCAGAGCCCAAGCCAGATCCCGAGCACGAGCCTTCCGATAAAGAGGTTGACGAAAAGGTTGCGACCAAGCCCGAGCCTTCCGATTACAAGGTTGTTGATGTTGTGAAATTACCAGAGTCTTCATATGCAAGGGTCGTGAACAACCCCGAGCCCAACTCCGACCCTTCTGTTTCTCAAGGGCGAGGTTCAGAGAGTCCGAGCTCTACCCATCACGTTGTCGACACACGATGTGGAGGAGAGTGGGACAAGGACGCTATGTTTCAGATAATAGCCAACTCGAGCAAATGCACAATGTGCAAAGAGTCCTACAACACAAAGGTCTGGACCAAAGACACGAAGCTGGTGTCCAACTGTCCGATACAGCCACCCTGCTGCAGCGCCATGCGATGTTACCGTTGTTTCTCAGAATCGGCCATGCAGTGCAGCACGCACTCCCTGTCCTCGGCTAGATCGGCCGTGAACTGGAACCTGGATAGGATCATGTGGACCTGTCGGAGTGAGTTCCAGACCCTTGGGGAGAGCAATGAGAGCCTGGCCGGATACGATCGATCGGTGTGGGACGAGCTGAAAGGGGCCAGCACTTGGGGTAAGATCAGTTCGATGATGTTTTTTTGTTGACCCGACAAACACATATACACAAAATAACTATAAATTAAAACAACACAATGATGCATGGTTATCGTTGTCTAATATAACTAATCTAATCGGTTCCTCTCTGTCCCAACAGCATCGATGTTCAAGGTGAAAGACATGGCCCAAAAGTGCTTCCGAGGCAGCTTTACAAGAGAAGAGGCCATCGTCTACGTGTCCATGCCCTACGATCCCGAGTTCTGGGCGCACATTGCAATGCACGGTTCCGACTCAGTGTCCACCCGTTCCCTGGGCTTCAAGTTTACCAATCCTAACTTTGAACTGCACTGGTGCTGTTTTGTATTCTCTGACATATACATACTAATGGTGTGGGCCACCGACGTGAGCTCTGATGATGTTTTGCTACTCTCGGAACTTCCGCAGGCCGAATGCGACGAGGCTTGTGCGTACGGGTATGTGTTGCAATGTAAGCTCCGGGATATGTTTGTGATAGAAACGGAGCAGCACAGAATGCACATAGCCACATCCTGCTCCACGTTAATGGGGGGGTTGAGAGAGCACGCTCAACTGATGTGTAACAAATTAAGCATCAGGTTGACCACCTCTGAGTTTGGGAGCAGGTTTCGGGTGCAGGACCCGAGACGAAAGTTGGTCTATATCACAAAGAGACCAAAGGTGCCGGAGTCTCGGATGCTCATGGACCTTGCCGAAGAGTACGAAACGTATCGTAGCAATCATGTGTACTTGCCTACATGCAACTGGAATCACAACGAGTTGGTGTACTAGAGATTGTTTATTTGAAGTATTTAGTGTGAAGTCTTTGTCTTGATTTTTATCTTGGTACTACTGTTTACTGTTTACTGTCATCGGTTACATTTCATCTGTTACATTTCATCTGTTACATTTCATTGTATTAAATTTCCAGTATTTTAAGCAAAGTACCTTGCACCTTTTTCATCACATATCAAAATGATAAAGGTCAATTTCCTATATGGCTGAGGTACATATGTGTTATCATGTTCTCAGTAACTGTTTACATGTACTTCTAACTTGCTTATTGCTGCCTCTTGGGTTAGGTGCATTTCATGTGTTTAACACAGTCTGATGAAGGGATATTTGTTTTTTATATTTGTTTTGTTTTTTTATAAGGAGAATCATGTAGCAGTAAATTACGTGTTTTATATCGGTGTTACTATGTACTGCTGTAGTGTATTTCTCTACTTTCAGTTACAAAATAAACCAAAGATTTGTATTCTCTTGTAAATGAAATAATAAAATAACAATGACAAGATCTGTTTCCTCAGTGTGTGTTTATCGATCAATCAGTGTGTGTGTGTCGTGTGCTCTATGATGTGCAATATAATGGACGCTGACCACCAAGTACGAGGTGCACGTGCATGAGTTTATACCATAATTAACCAGGGGATTAACAGAATTAACAGGATTAACAGAGGGATTGTATCCCGTGTATATAGGTTACGTACGATAGAGAGCGTGAGCAAACACGCTACCTTATATCATGGATACGGTCAGAGAAAGGAACCTCAAGCGAAACGTTTCCGATAAGGGAGAAGGGGAGTACGATGAGGGGAGTAAGGTCTATCGCCGGAGGATCAACGATGATGACAATGATGATGAGGACAACGGGGATGAGGACTACGGTGAGGACGAGGGACATTACACCTTCTACCACGAGGGGAGCTGGGTTCCTGATAAAAAACCAGCGTACGCCAGCTTGGGGGGTAAACGTATGACATATAGCCCGATAGGCCTCAGGGCAATGAGCCACGCGGTGGAGAGTATGGATATACTCTGCGATGACTCCCTGTTGAGCTATCAAGACCTGGGCGAGCCCTGTAAAAGGAGCACGGTGCTGGCAGACGGAAACTGTTTATTCAGGGCCGTGTGCAAGGCGATGGGCATGGACGAAGAGAGGCACGGTGAGATCAGGCAGAGAGCGGTGGCTCATCTGGAGTGCTATAAAGCGACGTACGTGTCACTACTGAGGAGCGAATACAAGTCGGTGAAGGAGTACTTGAGAGTGAGCTGCATGAGTGAGGGCCACACGTGGGCGACCGAGGTGGAGATCCAGGTCGTGGCTGACATGCTGGGCGTAGACGTGTACACGTACCTGGACAACAAGTGGCTGAAATACCAATGCAACAACAGCCACATCACCTCAGGCGGACTGTACCTGATAAACTCCGGGGCGCATTACAGCGTGGCGGAGTGCGTGCTGGACCCTATCACCCGGAGGTGCCCGAGCTGCGATCGAGCCGAGGCCGTGGCCGCCTCGTACCCCAAGGAGGTAGAGAACGCGCCCGACAAAGTCAAAGATAGCCCGGATAATGAACCCGCTTGGGTCAGGGGCGTGGCGGAGTGGCGGTCGTTTGTGGACGAGCTGACGCTCAAGCACGCCTGGTGGGATTCGGGCAAGGATGAGATAAAAAAGAGGCTCGAGGAGACCCTGCTGCCCGGGGAATGCATCATCTCCGCCCCGTTCGACGACAGCGAGCCCGGGGTCCTGTTTGTGGTCTCGGGCGTGAGGAATATAAAGGACCCCGCGACGAGGATACGCAAGGTGGAGTTTGTCCCCGTTACCCTGGTCAACGGTATGTTTACGCTGTTTGTCGGGAACGTGCTCAATTTCCCGACTCCGGCGAGCGCGGTCAAGCACCTGTTGATGAAGACCACGATAAACTACCTGAAGCGGGAGAGTCGCGGAGACGCTGTCGCCTTTGTCTGCGTGGATCTGGTGAAGAACCTGAGCGAGTTACTCGAGAGCGCAGTGTACTGGGGAGTGTACGAGACGGAGGTGTCGGGGAGCTACAGGTACGCTCTGAACAAAGCCAACAGAACCCACTCCAGAATCAGGAGGCCCCTGGCCGTGCTGCTACACAGAATGTACGTCTGCGAGCCTGGATACATGTTTGACATAGTGACCCTGGACGAGAGGAGGCTCGAGGTGATGTTCTGCGGCGAGGGTTTCTACTCGGAGGGATTTAAGGCGAATAGGGAGTTGCCTGGCTTGCTCAAGGAGGTGAGCGAACGGCTGAACCTGGCTTATTTGGTGCCCAACCAGGACTAGATATCGCCGTGGGTTGATGAAGAATAACAAATGAATAATGTTGAATTTTCGTCTGTTTTATTTTATCAAGTTTGATCGATGCTACAACATAAGAAACAGTGATGTATGTTGTACCTGTCCGCTGACACCCCTGTTGGATACAAACGGAATCAATAAAGTACATGAAACCACCTACTGCGTGTGTATGTGTTTTTAATCATGATGTCGTTTATGGCACGGCTCACACAAGCACTGATGAGGTACAGCGCGATACGTGCATAAAACGCTGTACCTAGTATCGGTGCTCACGTGAGCCCGAGTGACAATCGGAACCTATACGCAGGTGTCGAGTACGGTGGTCTGTGTTCGGAACGAGCCGATACCGAGACTGTGAGGATACCACATCCACGTGGAGACACTCACGTGGCGACACCCACGTAACCGATATGAAACAGTACGTCCACGTAGCTGATAGTAAACAACGCGTCCACGTAGATCTGAATACAGCTGACATATCCACGTAGGTCTATATGCACTATAACATGTCCACGTAGGTCTGAATACAGCTGGTGCATCCACGTAGGTATTGAATACAGACGGTGCATCCACGTAGGTCTAGATGCACACTAACATATCCACGTGACTAATGTGAATCAGTACATCCACGTAGTCTCAAGGGGCCCTCGTAACATACAGCCGTAACTATAAAGCAAGAGGACTCGGATAGTCAGTCACATTCGAGCCGAGCACGAACAAGGTGAACTTGAGAAAACAAAGAAATATAACTCCACCTATTACACTATCGACACCGTGTGCAATCAGTGTCATCCGCACCTTTGCATTCATTTTTACCCAAGACCGATCTCGCTCAGATTACCTCGCTATGGCCCACATCAAGGACGCCGCCGACCTGTACTATGGCGTTGACTGGAGAAACGACCCAAAGTACGAGTCCCAGGCATGGCTGCGTCAGTTCAGCTTCACAAACATGATGTTTTTCAGCTCCGGATGCGCTGTACTGGGAGCCTTAGTGATCATCACGGTGGCTGCTGTGTTATACAGACGACGCAGCAAGCCAATCGGGTCTCCTATCGTCACAGGGGTTCCGTACCAGAGCACCACCTGCACCATGTTCACCAAGGAGCCTCTACTGTCTGCCTCTGGCCTGGTGCCCCATCCCGATCATGTCAAGATAGGGTGCGATGAGGACGAGAGAGTTACCCTGGACTGCGAACTCAAGCCCTTCATGAATTGCGAAGAACCCAAGCCCATCGTGATTCGATTATAGGTAAGAGTTTGCGTACTCTGAAATAAAATGTAGAGTGTGTGTTTTATATATATATATATATGTGTGTGTGTTAAGCTTGAAATTAATTTAATGTTTTCTTTCTTTGGTATCAGGTTCCTTCCATCCAGAAGCAGTATCTGAACCCAGGATCAAGATCCACCCAGGATCAAGATCCACCCGGGATCAAGATCCACCCGGGATCAAGATCCACCCGGGATCAAGATCCACCCAGCTCAATGACCTGATCTTCATGCCGGGACGGGCTCCTATACAAATACAAATATTCATTTAATGCAATACTCGATGTATATCACTATACAGGCGGAGAGAGGAGCGAGAAGGAGAGGAGAGAGGAGGAGAGAGGAGGAGAGAGGAGGAGAGGAGAGGAGAGGAGAGAGAAAGAGAGGAGAGGAGAGGAGAGACGGAGAGGAGAGGAGAGGAGAGGAGAGACGGAGAGGAGAGGAGAGGGCAGGCAATTGTGACACAACAGAACATAACAGGGTTACAACAGGATCACACACACACACACATACACACATACACACACACGCATACACACACACACACACTCACATTCACACACACTCACACACACACACTCACACACACTCACGGATGTAAGGGCTGATAAGGTGTGTATGTATGTGTGTGTGTGTGAATGTGAGTGTGTGAGTGTGTGTGTATGCGTGTGTGTGTATGTGTGTGTGTGTGTGATCCTGTTGAATATGGGCTAATGGAATACGAAAGTGTGTTTCTGTGTTTTTGTGTGTAATATCCTTACTGGATGTCTTAATAAAAATAATGAAAGAAAGGTTGTTTGTTCATTATCTTTTATTTCATTGATAAAAAAAATACAAGCATATACAAAGCATATAAAGAAAAGAAATAAACAATAATGAAAGAAAGGTTGTTTGTTCATTATCTTTTATTTCATTGATAAAAAAATACAAGCACATACAAAGCATATAAAGAAAAGAAATAAACAATAAAGTGTAATATGATATACGATAGAGAAACTAAATCATAGTAAATCAATGTCGGTGTCACTGTTGTTATACTGAAATATCAGCAGAGCGTATAGCGTTGTATTTTACATTGTAGCGAGCCACCCTTCGGGTGCGCATGACGCGCATACATTTGTCAGAGGCGTAGTAGAATGCAACCCAAAACACGATGACAAAACAGCACGTGCATACGACAAGCATAGCCATGTATCCGTTCATCATGAACGGGTCATGGTCGTCTTCTTCTGTGTACGATGTTCCGTTTAGAAGAAGGGTACGGTTAAGGGTCGACGTCATCGTGTCGTTGACCTCTGGGAACATAGTCACTGTCGAGGTTCAGACGCTCGGCGATCTCCAATATACACTCGTAGACCAGTTCGGGACGGACTGCTGCTAGAGAAAAAAAAGATAATCAGTGATATGTAATGGAATTACGGATGACACGACCATGTGATGCTAGTGTGAAATGAAAGGATATAGCGCACGAGATATATAGCGAGTACTCACATGAATCAGAGGACACGCTTATGGTGATCTTCAGCCCTGGCCCAGTAGGTTCATTGGGGTCTGCCACGCTCCAATGTCGTGTGGCTACGGCTGTGACAAGGTCGCTCCAGCTCTGGCACCGAGGTTCAGGTTTAGGTGTAGGTTTAGGCTCTGGCTCGGATTCAGGCTCTGGCTCTGGCTCTGGCTCAGGTTCAGGCTCAGGCTCAGATTCAGGCTCAGGCTCAGGTTCAGATTCAGATTCAGGTTCAGATTCAGATTCAGATTCAGGCTCGCGCTCGATACTGGGAGTCTCGGCGTTGCGGAGGATCAGACTGTAGATGCGAGGCGCGGGTACGGGGGGAGAGTCAGAGTCAAAGTCGGAATTAAAGTTAAAGTTAAAGTCAAAGTCAGAGTCAGCTTTGGGAGTAGAGTCAGACTCCGATTCCAAAGGACGATAATAGTTGTACAGGGTTGTGTCGTGCTGTAGCTGGTTAGTACATTCGAGCTCCTGAATGCAGCAGGGCAAGGACCTTATCTTATCGGAGTCGTCAGTCTTGACCCTGCTAGGCAAGGTGACCCTGATCACCTGGGTCTCGGAGTCGATCTGAGTCACGCGGTAATCCATGTGCCGGATGGGTTCGTTTAGAGGGGTGATTCGGTGGTCAGGAGACGGTCTCGACGGTTGCTAGGATGAGTGTGACAGTGTTGAGTGACTGCCTGTCTGGATGAGTGTGACAGTGTTGAGTGACTGCCTGTCTTTTATAGCAAAGAGCTCAGTGTTCTTTTTTTGATGGGAGGATATATTTTTAATTACACAGACAGGTTATACAAGTTACCAAGCACAGAACATGGAACAACAACATACACACTCGCGCACACACCAAAAGTCTCAATGCAAGACATCGTCAGCTTGATTCCAGTCTCGCTCTCCGACGTACGCGCCCGTCCCCATACGTGGGTACCCTGAGCCATGTCCGCTCCGATCCCGACCGTATCGTGTGTTCTGGGAACGGGCTTCAGACGATGATCTGTACCGTTCCTGGGACGCGTCGGCTTCCGATTGAGAATACTCTGAAGCCGGGGGTGCCGAAGCCTCGTCCCGATTCCTATCGGGACACTCCCGAGAAGGGGCGTCCGAGGAACGCTGTACGGCGCCGTACAGCTGCGTGCGCGTTTCAGGGGAAAGCTCGGTACACATCCGTACGGTGGTTTTGCACACGGGCAGCTCGAGTATCCCTATGTCGCGCTGCACCTGCAGCGCCTTGACCTGCGTGTTTATGTAGCTCGACAGGTGTATCTGCAATCCGGCCGAGTCTGCCACGGTTTCGACGGCGGGGAGCAGGGACTCTGCGTTCAGTGTCCCCCTGAGGGACACGAGTAGGTACTGCAGCTGCTCCCGTTCCTTTTGCGCCGCGAGGAGCTCTGTTTTCATCTGAACCGTGGCCGTTCCCAGCATACCGCAGTTTGTGATGTGTTGATCCAGGGCTCGTGCGGCCTCGGTTATAGAGCACACAGCCGCGTCCAGGCGTTCGTCCTCCTCTCGTCGGATCTGCAGGAGTCTGTTTCTGTCCTCTCTGGGATGCCCGAACATCAAGGCGAAGAAGCCGTACCCGATGTTCAGGAGCGCATCGGCGGCATCGGCCAGGGCCCCGCAGAGCCCCTCGATTAAAAGATGCGCGCTCGGGATCACGGTTCTGCATCGCGACCCTACTCCGATCATACGGGTGGTGGCGAGGTGAGGTATATCTCAGCGTAGCTCAGGTCTCGAGGCGACCATCGGACGGATACACTCGGGTCTGTAGCCCTGCCGCCTCGCGACAGTACCCGAGGGATGTACGTGCTGCGACGAATATCGCAGACACCAACAACACCAACAACAACACCAACAACAACAACAAGGGTGGGTAACAGGGAATTCCAAACACAGAGACTCGGAGACACGTTTTGTTTTTATACGTTGCACGTTTTCTTTTTAGTAAGGAACACACGATACATTGCACATGGGATACATCAGACACGTCACACTCGATAGCGATACAGTTTGTACATATAATTTCAGCGTAAAGGGGCTATAGCGGTTTACGCGTTATACCGCCAGGTTAATGTCAAAGTTGGGGTTAAGGCGGTTCGTTCTCTTTGTTCGTCTGTCCTGTTTGGTGTTCATCTCATGGCGGGCCTGACGAGTTTGGGCAGCACGGAGGTAAACACGGGGTTGATGTAGGAGCCGGGCGGACAGTCCATGGGTGCGCCTAATAGTCCGGTCCCGCTGACGCGAGGAGTGAGTCTCCCGAGCAGGGTATCGCCTCCGTCTCTCCCCGTGGTGTACGCGCCCATGGGTCCGGCGAGCTTCATGTCTGACGTCTTTCCGATGGAATATGTGGAGCAGAAGGCTACTCCCAGGGTGTCCTGGAGCACGTCGGTGACCGAGCGTCCGGTGAAGCGCTCGGCCGTCTGCTCGGCGTGGACGATCCTGTTGGACGACGCTGTGTTTCTGGGAGCGAAATCTTTGTTGGTGGCCAGGTGCATGGTGTTCATCAGCAGGCTCAAGTTGGACCTGACCCCGGAGCGCGCTGGGCGCCCGTCGGTCTCGTAGAAGGCGGCCGAGAACTCCCGGAACATGGTGGGCATGCTGGAGTGAGCCATGGTCAGGGAGAGGGGGTCGGGACGCACGCCCGCGTTTTCGCACGTCAGGGGATCGGACCTGCCGTTGAGGAACAGCGGGGCGTACCTGACGCTGTGGTGACCCCCGGCGGCCGGGTGCGTGGGCTCGAAGCCGGAGAAGCAGTCAAACACCACGGCGTCGTAGGGACACGGAGGCCCGTTGCGCCTGTCCCCGGGAGGAGGCGCCAGGGTGGCCTGATCCCCGGTGATGGACTTCATGTACATGTTGGGCACGTACACCCCGTGGCTGCCCAGGTCATCGGGCACGATGGTGGAGGAGCAGCACTGGTTGATCACCGTCTGGTGGTGAGTGTTGCTCATGGTGGGCATGCACGTGACAGCCCGTCCGTTGATGTAGACAATGCCCTTCTGAGGCATGGCGGCCATGCCGCATCCGGAGAACCTGACGCCACGTACGCACAGGTAGCACAGACCGGAATAGTAGTCGACGTCCATGTCCCTGATGATGACCCTGTGGGTGAGCATGCGGGTGTAGTGGCAGCAGAGGAAGAGCCTGCTCGTGTGATCGTTGAGCTTGGCCATGTGCGCGTTGCGCACCGCCCACATGTAGGTGCAGACACTGCTTGCCTCGAAACAGACGTCGCTCAGGTGCAGCCTCTCCAGGTCGACCCCTGCGGTGGGAGGGAAGAGGAGAGACACGTCCAGGTATTCCCTGGGTATGGCGGAGAGCAGGGTAAAGTGGCACTGGGCCTTCACCACGGGGTACGTGGGCACCTCCCGGTCCTTGAGGGCAAAGTCCACCAGATCGGGCCCGAGGTCGCTGATCCGGATCGTGTCGGTCTGCGAGGGGCCCGTGTGTGTCTTGGTGATGAGCCTGGCTCCCATGGCGGGAATCACGCACCAGCACATGAGCGAGCAGTAGTCTCGCTCCTGGTCGCTAAAGCGATCAGGGTACGGATCCCCTGAGACGGGGCCGAGCATGCGCACTACGCTGGTGTGTCTGTCGGGGATCACCGCTGCGAGCACCCTCACCACTCCTTCTATCATCGAGGTGAGCTGCGCGAGCACCTCCTTCTGCTGATCCGTGATGGTGTTTGCGACGTCGCGAAGCATGAGAGCGGTGCGGAGTATGACGCTGGCGATGGGGTCCACCAGGATGTGGTCCACCACGGCGGACCTGATCCAGCGCTGGCTCGCGTTCAGAAGAGCGTCGACGTGAGCGACTCCTCCGGCCCTGATGGCGTCCAGCTCATCGTAGGGGACCTGGTTAGAGTTGAGCGAGGCGGCCAGGAAACCAAAGAGGGTATCGATGTCCCGGGCATCGGACGAGTAGCGCACCAGCATCTCGGAGCCCACCTGGATCATCTCGTCCTCGATTGAGTTCATCCCTGAGGTGTTGTACATGAGCATCCGGGACCTGACCTGAGGCAGGCCGTCTCCCTGTTCCTCGCAACATTCGTCGGCAGCGGGCACCACCATCATCCTCATGTCGAACTCAAAGAGGCAGGCTGGGTTGCGGGTCTTGTCCGTCCAGTTGCGCGTGCAGGCCAGGATCACCATATGGCGCCTGTCGACCGCGGTCCGGAGTCCGTGCGTGACTCCGCATAGCTGGATGAGCGCATCTTGCAGGGCCATCCTGCGGTCGTAGCAGAACAGCTCTTCCCGCGAGGTGGAGCGATGCAGGTCCCTGAGGCATATGAGCGCATTGCGTTCGTCCCCCCTACGCTGCGTCACCCAGGAGACTGACGGAGACCTCAGGGTCAGGTTGTCTGGGTTGTAGTCCACGTTCTTGGAGGGCCTGAGCACCGAGGGGAGCTCCAGGGTGCGCATCTGAGGAGGGGTACAGCCCACGGTCCAGTACTCCCACATGTGAGCGTTGTTGGAGGAGAAGGCCTTGCCCTCGACCGAGGTGTCCCCCTCGGAGTCGTGCTCCATGTTGGTGTTGTCCACGGGGATGATGGGCACCTCGTGGTCGGAGAGGTACACGTGTGCCATCTTCACTGTCTCGGGGGGTAGGACGACTACCTTGGCCTCGGCCTCGGGTCCGGAGAGCACCATGACGAAGCTGGCGTTGTTTACCCCGAGCCCGTCGACGTACTTGGGGTCGCGCATCTGCTTGTCGCCTGTGTCGTAGAGGATGAACTCGTACTTGAGCTCCACGTCCTTGGACTTGATGACGGTGTCGACCCCGGACCTCTCGCCGAGCCTGCTCAGGATCATGTTAAGCATGCTGTCTCCCACCACGAGCACGGTGTCTCGGCCCGAGTCGGGCAGCATCCTGGTGATGTTGTTGGCAAAGGACGAGAAGGAGTCTGGGGAATGGTTTATGGCCCCGGTGGTGATCTGTACCATGGCGAGCATGTCCGACACACGCTGCGCGTCGCTGATGTAGCCGTTGCTGTGCATGATCATGTCTATCATGGTGGGCTGCGCGGCGCAGAAACGCAGGATGTCAATGTCCTTCCCCAGGGTCCAGGCGATCTCGTTGCTGCAGAGCTCCCGATTGATGAGGCTGACCATGCTGGTCTTGTCCGTGAGCGTGAGCATGGAGCCGAACTTGAGGGTGTTGACCCGACTCACGGACTCGTAGGTGACGGTGTACTCCCGGCTGCTGGGCGCGTTAGTCAGGGAGTCGTAGGTCCCGAACTCTGCCTCCTTCTGATCCGTGATGGCGAACCTGCGCACGAATCTCATCTTCTCGGGCACGTGACCGGACGGCACCATGCTCTTGTAGAGGAGTCCGCTCATGGCCTTGCTGGTCAGCACCTGAGGCTTGTAGAGATGCATCCCTAGACAGCCGTGCGTGACCTGACTCAGCTTGGTCAGGTACATTGTGTGATCCTGGGGTATGTTTTCGTTGGTCGCGTTGCCCATCACGTGCTTGATCAGCTGAGGCCTCAGCACGTTCAGATCGAGGGGCGTCCCGGCCATAAAGTTCAGCATCTTGGCGTGGTTCAGAGCCTTTACGCTCTGGTCCCAGTTCAAGGCCGCCGCGTTGGGAGACTCGTTTACGGCGACCATCGGGTTCAGGTTCCCGACCGCGTGGTTGGTCGGGCTGAAAAGCTGCACAGACATGGCTTGGGCGTACGGGGTCACGGAGAGCGCAGGAACCGCTGACAATCGACGTGTGATCGGTGTGTTAATTGTGCGATGCGATAACGACGACAGCAAATACGTAGAGACGTAGCACCCAGGCGTATGATATAACTGGAAATAAACGGAGGGCACGGCGATGCTATACAGACAATCCTGCGCGAGCCCGAGCAGTCAATAAGTGTCGTTAGAAAAGCTTAGGCGACAGCTTCCGATTAGTAGAGCGAGCCTCGACTGTCGAATCTGCCTGCCCTATGGCCGCAGCGTGGTTCGTTAGTAAAAGCTCATCGCCGTACGGGGGCTTCAGAGAGGCCGTGAGTTCGGATACCGCGTGCCCCCTCTGCATACGTACGATGAATCCCCTGTCCCGCGAGGCCTGCTTAGCCATCTCCTTGGGGTCCTCGGAAATCACCTGCCCCGAGCCTTCCCATATCTCGTCCTCGTCTTGGTACCCTTCGGCATCCGATCCGAGTTCGAGCTCGATCCCCTGATCCCCTGACTCGCGCGCTCTCGACGTCTTGTCGTCGGTGCCCTTGTTGATACCATATCGGTCGTAGCGCCTGAGACACCCACATGAGCTCAGGCACGCAGATAACACGGATCGGAGGTCGCGCATGGTAGCCTTCGGCTTCGCAGCTCGAGCCTAGTCGTCGTACTGCGAGGATGAAGCCGAACGTGGGAAGTCTTGACGTGACGTACGCGAATAGGGAAAAGAGCTACGCCGCACCAGGTAAGATCAGTACACTGGTCGTCGACGCGGCCGTGTGCGAGGTAAGTATGCGAATAAGGTCTCCTTTCCCGGGTTCCGGGTCCGTCGGTCTATATTAGGTTTAGGCGACGCGCGGAACCAGAGTGATTTAAACCCCGGTCGACTAAACTACAGATGCACTGAGCGTCGGGCCGTACGGATACGTTGTCGCAGTTATGTTTGGGTCGCACGCGGGATCGGATCCGGACAGGGCGAAGCGAGAGGAAGAGCTCCAGAGCTACATAACAAAGGAGCCCGTGGAGGCCGTGAGAGAACGCAACCGCGTCAGGGGCAAGGCCCATGCTAGGGGCAAGGCCCATGCTAGGGGCGGACCGGGGGGAGCGGGAGGATCCGCCGATCCCTCTCGGGGACACAGGTTGGTGGATGTGCACGGCGACCTGAGCGCGTGGAGGATCGTGGAGCGAGACCAGCAGCTGGAGTCTGCGATAGAGGAGATAGTCGCGGCCTACAACCCCGAGTTTGCCCTGGAGCTGGCCCTGTACGACGTCCTCGGTCCGGGCGGGTTCTCCTGCGAGATAATCCGGAGCGTGGTGGATTACTTTATCAGGAAGGGCACGTTCGAGCTGATGTCTTCGGGGATGAGAAACTTTATACGATGGGTCGTGTTTGCGGGCTACGTGCCCTGCGTCTATGTGACCTGGGACAGGCTCCTGAACACCCGAGCGCGAGCTCTGGGTCCCCAGGCCAGCTCGTGCGCGGTATTGTCTCTGGAGAAGGAACCCGTGCCGCACGGGTATCGAGACCGGGAGGAATGCGGGTCTGGGAGTAGGTTCGTTCCCGCCTCCTCGGCGGGCGTGAAGACGAGGAACGGGACCCGGAGAGAACGAGATGCGAGGCGCCCTGCTGAGGACGAGGCTGACGGGGAGCTGACTCGCTTCGCGGACGGACTGTCGCTGAGCGAGGCCCTGTTCGAGGCCAGGCTCGAGAACGTCGCGGGCGAGAAGATCACGTTGCCGATAATCTCGGCCGAGGTGAGCAAGCTGCCGGGGCACATGGAGGAGCTGATGGCAAACTACCCAGGGTTCGTTTCCGGGACCCTGTGCAGACTGATCCGTTCCTGGGTGGAGGACGAGGCCGAGAGCCTGGAGAAGGACGTGGTGAAAAGGACCAAGCTACAGGTGGGCCTGATCCGCATGTGGAGCATAATCAAGACCCTGATATACGGCAGGTTCCCGGTGATACCCGAGTGCACCTGGCACGACACGATAGCGTACATGGATAAGCGCACGGGGAAGGTGACGGCGCGCCTGGGCGACGTCGTGTATCCGGAGGCGTGCTGCTACGCTCCCCTGAAAGGCTCGGGGCTCGAAACTATAGCCGAGAAGGCCCGACACAAGTCGGCCAAATGGAACCAGTGCTTCGTGGGTCTGATGACGGGACTGGCGGACACGTCCGAGCGCAGGATCTTCACGAGCACGGGCCAGGATCGCAACTCGCTGCTGCGGATGGCCGAGATGATGGGGCAAAAGGGACCCGGCTCCCACGGGGGTCCGGGGTCCTCAGTCGAGGGGAGCGCCGCGGCGGGCTCTCACAACAGGGCTCTCGGGGATAACATGGTGAACGGGCTCTCTGGGTTCATGTCCACAAACGGCACGACCGACATATTCGGCGTGCACCCGAGTCAGATGCCCGACTGTATGCTCAGGGGCGGCGGGACGCCCGGCAGCGTGTCCGAGAACAACACAAAGCAGATGAACTACGAGCTCTCGAACATTCTGAGGCTCATGGTCCGGGAGGGACACGAGTGCTCTCTGATGACGACGTTCCTGCGAGGGTTGGCGCAGGTCACCGGGCTGGATCGATCCAGCGAACTACATCCGCTACGCGAGCTGGAGAGGAGTTGCGATAACCAAAGCGTACTGCACTCGGCGAGGATGATAACAGATATGGTGGAGGAAAACAGGAGCCTGGACAGGGACGAGTGGACCAAGAACAGGGTGACGCACACGGACCTGGGTCACGACGTGAGACTGGTGTGCAGCTACCAAGGCGGGTCCCCGACCGCGGCTCAGCTGGAGGATCTGCTGAACCTGTGGACCCTGTACTGGAAGAGCACGCTCTCGGGGAGCAGCAAGTTCAAGGCCAGGCACAACAATATACAGTACGCAGGCCGCTCGGGTAACGACGAGCGCGTGAATCCCGGGGCCCCGGCTCACCCGATGCACGCCCTGTACGTGGATCTCCTGAACGCGTCGGGCAGGGTGTTTCCGGACCGCTCGTGCGTGAGAAGGATCGGAGGCTCGGTGTCGGTGGCGGAGATAGAGGCCACAAAGAACCAGATGCGACCGGCGGCCTACGGGATGGTACTGGCGTCTAAACTGGGCCTGAGACCCGTGGACATCGTGGCGAACGACGTGGTGTCCGAGGCCAGATTGCTGCTACAGCGGGCAAACGACGAGCACGGTGACATCGGGGATATCTCCTGGAACAAGCAGCTGGACATATTGCAGGAGCTGGGGCCCGAGCGCAAGGTGCCCAAGCTGAGCATACACCACACGACCAAGAAGCGCACGTGCGGGGTGGGAGACTACGATGTATGATTTGTGGTGTAATGAAAATGTATCACATCTGACTAAATTAAACATGTACACGAACCCGATACGTGATGTAGTTTTTTTCTCTCCTTGTGTGTGTGTGCGTGCGTGTTTCATATTATCTTTGCTTTGGTCAAAACACACAGACACGAGATGAAGCACGATATGATGTAAAACCTTTTTATTTTATTATGACAACACGCGCCGAGGCGCGATGCACACATACAGGCAGATGACAAACGTAAATGACAATTTACAATTCATAAATGACAATTCAGACACCTGGACGAGCCGGGGATCGGCCTACGATATGCCCACGTACGTGCCTACCCCTTCTATCATATCCGCCATGTTACAGGGGAGCTTTGTGAAATCGAACCCGATGAGCGCCTTCATGTAACAAGGGAACATGACGTCGCGGGTCTTGACACACTGTTCCACGCAGGCTACGAGTTCTGCCTGGGCGCAAAACATATTCTGCTCCTGCAGGTATATGTAGTGAGCGCGTACGAGCTCGGGTCCCGTAGGGTAGGCGACTCGGGTCCCCCTCACCGGTGCCTGCAGCAACAGAGGCACGAGATGTAGAAACTCTGGGTTCTTGACGTTGTGGTCCCTGAGGAGCTTCTCCTGCTGCGAAGTGAGCCCGCAGCTGTATGTCGCGACCATGTGATCCCTGAGCTCTCGACTGTACTCGTCCCAGTGTCCCGGGTGGTCTCTGGGAGCGGGGTCCCCTAACACGTATCGCCTCTTGTAAAAGTAGAGCTCCGTACGATAGATCAGGTCCATCTTCTGCAGCGAAGTGAGCACCCCGGCTTTGTCGTGAGCCAGCTCGCAGCAGATCCTGTTGAAGTGTACATGTATCTCTGCGATCTGGCAGACCATGACCATGGCATCGCGCATGTCCTCCACTATGTTCTTGACGTTCTGTGAGTTTATGGCCATAGAGGTGAACATCTGGTGGCGCGCGTCCCCTCTGACTATGTTCGTAGAGGAGAAGAAGAGAGGCGAGTGAAAGTCCGACTTGAGTTTCCTAGACTTGGCGATCAGGGTCACGGGATTGGCAACACCGTACAGGTAGCTGGTCAGGTTCTTGTGACTGGAGGTGAAGGGCTTGGCCGACACGATACAGGTGCCCTGGACGGTGGCGAGCGTTTCTAGCCCGGCCCTGAAGTAGCCCTGGAGAGCGTAGGGGGCGTTCGAGGTGAAGTTCGCGCTGCGCATGGGACACAGGGAGAACTCGACCCTGGTGTTCTTGAACCCGTGGTTGCTCTGCAGCCGACGCTTGTCGGACATGAAGCTCAGCCTGCTCATGTGCGTGGTCTTGGTGGTGTTGGACTGCAGGCGCGCGATTCGGTCCAGCGTCCTAGAGTATCGTAGCGTGTTTAGCCTCTGGTTGCCTACGGTGTTTACGTGCAACACATGCAGGGTCACCCCTGAGGTGAGGACTACCAGGCAGCTTCCCCTGACCTTTAGCTCGGAGCGCGCCTCGAGTTCGCGGTCCCGCTCGGGCTCGGAGCTGGGGCTCGGGGATCCCGGGAAGCCGGAGCAAACGTGAGTCGGAGGGGCTCTACAGGTGTAGAAAGACGGGCTTGTACATCCAGCCAAAGAGAGGGGACTTGCGCACTTCGGGGGATTCCGAGGCCCAGGCAAAGACCATCCAGGCGAGGCGTTCCTCTCTGGTCTCGGTGTACCTGGCTCGCTCGGGAGGACCATCGCCCTTGTGTGTCGTCCTTTTGGAACGAGGAGCCCCGCCGCCTCTGGTCCCGGGTTTCCCTGAGGCCACGAGGCACCTGGGAGCGTGCCCCTCGAGGACCCTGGGAGCGCACTTGGGTTCGTGTCTGCCATGCAGAAAGAGCGCGGACCTGAGATTCCTGGGGCACAGAGTCAGGGAGTCTCTGGTGCGGTACAGGAACCTCGACAGGTTGGCCCTGAGCTGCCTCCTGCGCCCGGCGTAGAGCACAAGCAGATGGGACCAACAGAGCTCGGCCGCGACCTTTATGTCGGGACACGCGTCGCAGTCCCTGACGAGTCCGGACCACTCGGGTTCGCACTCGGCGTCTAGGTTCTCGACGAGAGACTCGCACACGAATATCTCGTAGTCCCCGGTCTTGCCTAGCCTCAGCGCGTCCTCAGATCGCTCGGCGAGCAGCCTCCCGAGGAGCCCCGATGCAGAATCCCTCGCCAGATGGTGGGAGCCTGAGAGGAAGCAGAGCGTGCAGTAGACGGGCAGCAATCTGGAGTACCACTCGGCAGAGTCTATGCCGCCGAACCCCACGTGTTCGGTCTTGTGAGTTGGTTCGGCGAACGCGTGCACCTGCTTGTAGTGGGGCACGTGTCTGCCGAGGTAGGGAGACCAGATTCCTCCCTTTGCGGATATTAGATCCAGGTGCTTGACCAGACACTCTACTAGCCTGACGTCGTACAGCGGAACTGGATCGGGATCGTGCGTAGCGTCGTCTCTGAGTCTCAGATCTTTTGCGAGGTACGCTACGAGTCCGGGATAGCTGACGATGCGCAGGGCGCAACAGGATAACAAGGAGGAGCGCTTCTTTGTAGCGTGCGCCATAAAGGCCTGCTACGGTACGCTGGGCTTCAGGGACCCTGTGTACGATGGCGATCCTGACGATCAGGAAGAAGAGACTATGGAGGATTGCTCGTCTACGGAGAAGCTAAGAAGGGTTGTGTCTTTTAATGTAGCGGCGGGCCCCGAGACCTCCTCCCCGGGATACCCATCCTCCCCCTCGGCGGCGGCGGCGTCGCTGCGCAGGTCCTATCGTCGTCCCACGCCCCAGGGAGAGGTGTTGAACCTCACCTTCAGAGAACTGTACGGAACCCTGAGGACCAACACCAAAGACCTCGCGGAGATGGTGAGGAAAAGGATAGAAGAGATATCGGACCCGGACGCCGCCTACATGTTTATAAACATCTACACGCTCTGCCACGACCTGGCCGAACACGACGCGCTTCACAACTCCAGGCACAGAAACAACCCGGCAGGAAACCCGGCGTGCAAGTTTACCAAACGCACGGAATGCGAGACCTACGGACACAGTTCGTCCATAGCGAGCAAGTCTCAGACAAAGGGCCTGATCTACGTGACGGCCGTGGCGAACCCGGCTCTCCTGGCCAGATCGGGCTCGGGGACTCTGATGCCCAACCCGTGCAAGGACTCTGACCTGATGGATTCCATGTGGAAGCACGAGGACACGGTAAACTACAACACGAGGCGCGCCCTGCCCAAGCTCAGCACGTGGGCTAACCAGGATAGTCTGAATATCCATCAAATGCTTTCCCCGTTTGTGTACGTGGTGGCAAAGGAGCTGCATGCGCTGGGGTGCGCTTATAGGAAGACGTTGTGGAGCATGGAAATCTTGCACATGATGAACCTGGTTCGTTTCAACAGGTGAAGACGTGTGCGCCAAGAATGTCGATGATACGTGTGTGATATGATGTGATGTGATGTATACGTGCGACACAATGTGTGTTCTTTACGGTATGTGACATCGACAATAATAAAATACAGAGAATAAGAGATTCACTTGGGTTGTGTTGTCTTTATTTACAAACAGTACGATACACAATACATGACTTAAAATGAACACAGTAGAGAATGAGGCGACCCGCATAACGGTCACACTCCTCGGAATAGGCGATAATAATACAAAACACGACATCCGGCACGCACGGACGCCAGAGTGTACGACGCTCAATATTCTCCGTCAGAGTTCATGGCCTCGGCCTCTTCGTCAAACATCTTATTGTACGCTTCGTCTTCGCTGATGTCTACGCGTGCTACGTTATCGGTTTCGGTACGCTGTTTGAACGCATCTGCCTCTTTGGGCTCCGGGACGTGAGGCGTCTTATCGGCCCTCTTGACGGCGGTGCCTTCGGGCCGCTTTCTGGCCGACCTGCCCCGGTCTCCAGAGGTTCTTTTCCTCTTCTTGTCGTGTCGGTCTCTGTTTTCCCTCCCCGCCGAATCGTACGTCGCGGGGCGCTTCTTACGCCCCTCTACGTGTCCCGCGCTCCTCTTGGTATCGGCGTCCGGGCGAGGGCTAACCTTTTTGGTGTGCTCTTTTCCCGGGTCTCCTCGTCCTTCTTCCGTATCGCGCTCCCTAGAGTCCGTCTCGAACATCGGGGCTTTCGCCCTCTCCGGTTCCCGTCGAAGCTCGACCGCGACGGGATCCGGGATCCGTTCCGAAACCTCGTCGCCGTGCTCGCCCTGCGGCCAGGATTCGTCCTCGCACAGGCCGAGCACTGTGACCCTCCGCTCCCGGAGGGTGGAGAGCACCAGGCTCCTGTCCTGCTCCTCCAAGCCCCGGCAAAACAGGTTGACCCTGCTCATGTGGACCTCGTCTATGCCGAACACGACCTCGTGCAAGATGCTCTCGAGTATCTCGTGTACAGAGAGCTTGGCCGCCTTGGAGACCCGAGCCTCCACGGTGCTGTCCTCTTCGTACTTGGGAAACTGCAGGGCGTTGTTGCTGAGTATGTAGACCGGGTACAGCTTGCTGCCGTAGCCGCCGTCCAACTTGTAGCCCGAGGTGAACTGAGCCCCGTCGAACATGGAGACCCCGACGGGTATCACCATGGGACACTCGCGTAGAGCGTTTTCGTTCGCCATAACGTCCTTGAACAGCATCGTTCCGGTGTAGGACAGCATGAAGGTGAGCCTCCGGTATACCTTTCCGGGGTTGGCGGCGAGGATGTCCTGCACGGCCGTCCTCATATCGACGTTGTCCAGGATGCTCCTGACCCTGGCCGGGAGTCCGGGGGTGTCCTTGTCCAGCCACTCGAACATGGAGAGATCGTTGTACGCGTTCTTGTTGTTGGCGATAAAGGCCTTCATGGTGCAGTCAAACAGCGAACCGTAGAGGTTCTCGTTGGTGTCGACCGTGGCGCTCTCGGCCGAAGCCGCGTGATCCCCCTTGTCCTTTCTGGTCCAGTTCTTGGCAAACTTCATGGGCTGTTTCATGTTGCAGACCTTGAGCATGGCGACGCTCAGGTCTGCTCCGTTGACCAAGGCCCAGGCTATGCGGGCGGCCGTGGTACCGTAGAAGGTGGCCACGGCCTGCCTGACGCAGTAGCCCATGGTCACCGGGCACAGGGGCATTCCTCCGCTCTGACACGCGATCCTGTAGACCTGGCCCAGACGCACGTCCGTGGCCACCGAGTCGTCCCCCTTGGCGCCCTTGAAGCTGTTTTGCTCCACGACCTCGTGGTAGGTGTGCATGTCGCCGATCTCCGTAAAGGCGCCCTTGTTGAGTCTGTGGTAGCGCACCAGCAGGGGAAGGACCCTGCGCGATATGTCCACCTCGACGCAGGTGTTGGGACGCACGGCCGCGAGGGCCTGGATCAGCGCGGCCTTACCCGAGGAATGAGACGCGCGCGTGGCCTCGTCCTTGGAGAAGAAGCGCGTCAGGGAGTGGGCAAAGGCCGTGTTCTTTGAGGTGTAGGCAAAGTTGGCCTCGCCGTTGACCCCGTTGATGCCCTTGATCAGCTTGATGACGCGAGCTCCCGAGGGCTTACCCCCGGTGTGTCCCGAGGACGGGTTCCCCCGATCGCAGGCCGGGGCCTGAACGCCGGCCGCGGACGCCCCGACCTTATCGGGCATGTAGTAGGCCCCGGAGAGCATGGGGAGCTGCCACTTTGGCTCCACGGAGCCCACGGCCTTGCGCGTGCCAGAGCTGATCTCCCGGGCCGCGTCGCAGAGGCCGCTGCCGGTCAACTTGTGCAGGACGCGCATGAGGACGCTGGATCTGCAGGGCAGAGAGTTGCGTATGGTGCCAAACACGATACTCTGGACGTAGCACAGTACGTTTGTCACGCAGGCAAAGTTTCTGATCTCGTCTCGGGAGCTCATCCCCTGGGTCCAGCGTTCCCTGTTGAGCAGCATGTCGTCCATACGGTCCTTGTGTTGGGGAGCCACGAACCAGAGCTTGCGTCCCGCGTTCCTCTCTCCGTAGCCGGCCCTGGCCTCGGACATCGCGTTGATCAGGGCCACGTTGTTCCACCTGGTCTCGAACTCGTCGCACATGTCGGTGCCGCCCTCCACGGACATCCGGTAGCCCCTGAACATCCTGTAGCTCTCGGGAGTGGACGCAATGTCCCGGGACCGCGTACGCGCCGGGTACACCAGCTCGAAGATGGGCTTGAGGAGCGAGGCCGCGTAGCCCAGGCCCGACATGTTGATCTCCAGAAAGGCAGCCGTGGCGACCGAGACAATCGCGGCCAGGTCCGAGCTCCTCATCCCGTCTATCAGGACCTCGACGAACTTTTGCACGGCGTAGAGAAACACCATGTGCAGGGGCTCGGATTCCGGGACGTAGGCCATCTCCAGCTCCAGGCGATCCTCGGTGACGAAGGTGCCCTCGCCAAACAGCTCCCAGATCAGGGCTTTCATCAGTCGGGCCCTGCGCCTACGCCTGAGCGCGCCCTGGACGCCGTTGGCTCCTCCGGTCGTGGCCTCATGGTGGGCCACGTGAGAGGGTTCGGCGATCACGGGCTCGAACCAGTCTTCCGGGGACAGGGACTCGGGGCGCGAGACCTCGGTACTCTCCTCGCCTACGCGATCGTCGGTGCCGGCGCACACGCGCCTGTATATGGCGTCGACGGGTCCCTCCCCTTTGGCCCGCACAAGGGCCTTGTAGAAGCAGTCCTCGAGCTCGACGTCAGTGCTGTCCCGGTCGGCGATCCCCGAGCAGTGTTGCAGAAAGTGTCCGATATGCTCGGCGTGAACGGCAAACACGTTCGTGGCAAAAAGCCTGGGAACGTGCAGGTGAAAGACACAGGGCGAGCGCACCAGTACAGGAGCCAGGGGCTCAGGAAATACTTCACGGTCCTCGGGGGAAACGTACCTAAGGTCGCACCTGTCTCCGACGGCAAGGCAAAATCCTTTCTCGTCGAGGCGTACCTGCTGTGCGTCGACACCACCCGCAGGGGTAGGAATGGAGCGTTCAGGCTCCCGGGCTCCTCTGTTCGCCATGTCAGGGCCCTGTCCGAGTACTCGCCGGGACGCGTCGATGTATCTTATCCCGGAGCCGCGAGGAACTTGGCCTTGGTGGAGATCACAAAGAGCCTGATACAGAAGAACAGGATCCTCTTTTCCGATTCCACGCTGGACTTTTGCGCCGAGAGCTACCGGGACACCCTGGTCCCGAGTCTAATTAAGGTGATCGTGTGCTTCGGTTCGGGAGACGGGGGCGAGTTCTACTCGCACCTATCCAAGTGGTTGACAGACAGGTGCCCTGACGGAAGCAAGGTCTGGCCGGGCCAGACGTGCTGCAAAGCGCAGGAGGATCCCGAGGAAGGAGAGTACGGCAGAGACGAGCCTCAAGCAGAGCGCGATACGGGTCTCGACGGGCACGGGCGAGAGGATGACAGAAAGGACGGGGACGACGTAGGAGCAAAGAGCCGGGGCAAGCCTCGCAGGGCAAAGAGAAAGGTGAGCGAGAGTAAAGCGCAAGAGTGCGATCACCTCGCGTTGAGACTGGCTCTGCTGGCTCACTACAACTGGTTCAAACTGAAGGTGCTCAGGATGGACATAAACGCTGTGACTTCTAATCTGAGGAGGATAGCGCAGGCGGCTTTATCTGTTCAGAGCCACCTGCTCAAGAGGATCAAAGGGCGTATGTCGAAGCCAGGCGGATGCTCCGGTAGGAGGCACACAGCCCCGAACAGGGGCTCGGGGCTCGCGTGCTCCGCTCCCGAATGCGGCCGCGCTCCCAGGAAGCCCTCATGCGTCATCAAATGGTCCACTCTCACGGCTCACGGACCCGAGCGCGTTTCCAAACACACGACCATGGCCAGACGCTTCCAGACGGTGAAGAACACCGGACACGAGACGCTGGTGGAGAGCTCCGAGTGGGACCTCGGTCCGTACTACGCCCTCACCTCGGCGTACACCTGCGACGATCCCGAGGCCCTGGCCCGAGCCTGTTTCCCCGAGGCGCTCGCCCGGGGCGACGGAGCAGCGCCGGGTCCCGCGTCCCGAGGTCAGTCTAAGAGGCTTCGGCCCGGGGACGATAACGGAGAGCGCGGACACGGCACCGGAGACAAGAAGCGTATCAAAGCCGAGCGAGAGCCCGGGTCGGATCCCGCGGCCAAAGAGAGATACAGGATACTGTACGCGATACTCAACTCTTCCCTGAACTGGACCAGGCACGCAAACTGCCAGATAAGGCTTCTCCCCGAGTCCGAGAACCCAGGTCCGAACGCGGACACGCTCGCCCCCAAAGAGTGCGTGGTGAGCGACGTCAGGTGTCTCAGATGCCTGAAGAACCAGACGTTCCGATCGGCCGAGGTCACCGGCAACCCGAGGAACATCAACGTGGAATACGACGCCGACACGTTGTCCTTCAGGTCCTCGTGCTGCAAAGCCCCGAACGTCGCCGTGCCCCTGAGCACCGAGCGCACCCGCACGTGCGTGTACACGGACAAGGGCCAGATGTACGCCTTGTGCAATAGGTGCGGCATCCCTATATTCAGCGAGCGGCTCATGGACCCGGAAACGCTACAGACGCGTTGCATAGCTTGCGTCTCGTCCAGGAACCTATAGCGGGGAGCCTGCGACGTAGGGAACGCTCGCGACGTACCCATACGACGAGGCAACACGGCTAGACCGTACAAACGTACAACAGAGGCGTTGTCATATCAGGTTAGGTTTGGGGATCGCGTGTCGTTGCGGAATAGAGACATCAAATGATAACATGATAGGGCGCGGAAGGTCGAGCGGCCGGGGTGATAATACTATATAAGAGCCATTAACCAGGGAGCCGGAGTCACCGGACGTTCGGAGCTTAAAGGATAACCTAGACCCGTGCGATATGGCTAGCTACGATACAAGGGACAAACGCGTCCGCTCGTGCGAGCGGACCGAGTGTATGTGCTGCGGCTCGTCCTCAGCGGGCGCTCACGTACCCGGGACCGGCGGAACCGAGGTGGTCGGAAACGAACGGTATCGCGTCATGGTGGAAATCGATTTTCCCGAGCTCACCATATCCCCTCCCCCAAAGAGCAAGCTCGAGAGAGCCTCCAGAGACGCCCGAGCGAGACGGGAGAGCACGGGGCGGCGCGCCGCCCTAGAGGAATGCGCGGCCGAGGCCAGAGAGACAGCCAGACTCGAGGCTCGTGTGTATCTACATTTCCTCTCGCGTAGGTACTTTGACGTAGTCCGCGTCAATCAACTCGGGGCGCTCACCTGGGCGGGGCAGACCACCCTGGGGGCGAAGCAGGCCCTCACCCTGATGTACGAGCGGCTGGGAGTAGATCAAGCTCGCGCTGACCTCGAGGAGTTCAGATCGCTATCGGACTCCACCAAGAGCAACCTACTCGAGATGACCAGGTTCCCGGGACGGTACCGCATGTCGGGCGCGAGCTTCGGTCCGGGCGACGGCCACGGGGTACGCGACTCCGACTCTGATCCCGGGGACTCTGGCGGCAACAACGGAGGTCCTCCCGGCGACAGAGATCGGAGTAGGTACTGTAATCTCGCCGGAGAACGCGACACAGGAGAAGAATATGATAACGACGACGACGACGGAGAAGACGAGGACGAGGACGACGGAGAAGACGAAGACGAGGACGACGAGGGCTACATGTTGTACGAGAGGCCGATACACAGAGACGTAGACGACGTAGACTACGGCCACGTGTTCCTGATCCGCGGCGACTCGGAGGTCGCCGAGTCCCAGGGATACCAGGAATACGTCGAAGATCAGTCTCTGTTTTTCCCGGTACACTCGCACATCTCCCCGGGCAACACGTACTCCCCGAACCTCGCCATGGAGACCCTGGACATGCTCGAGTACACAGAGCCCCGTCCCGAGGCGTTCCCCTTTCTCCAGCAGCAAGAAGAGTGGAGGCAGATGCAGCACCCCGTACATGACTGGTTCTCGTATACCTACGCGGCCTTGGAATCTGATACGTTTAAGCAAGATGCGTGATTGTCTGTACAAAATGCCGTGTGAGTCTATGTGTGTTTCGGTACGTACGCAGTATCTACGATACGCGGTGGTCACCTATAATGTAATTGTGCAACAATAAAGAAATGTAAAATGAAACGGTACACGTGCAGACTCTGTGATTTATCGCAACGCCTGTGAAAGCTACGTGACGAATCGACGCAGCTCGGTCATACCGCGTGCGTCTCGTCAGCGTAGAAGCTCGAATGAAAGGTGCAAAGGTACAGTCGCATTATCACCTCGCTATCACCACACCCGACACGCACGTCCTCAAAGCCCGTCGCAATGCGTATACACAACCCTCTGTACGCAACGTGTACCCAACATGTACCCAACGTAGCGCATTGGTTCACAATGGATACACGCGACAGACAACCTCGTTACGTCAACATGCTACAGGGCAACGCACCCCGCGAATGACAAAACCCACCCCGGCACGCGCGCGCGGGGCCCGACCGGGGAAGGATAGTCTAGGTTCGTGAAACTCACGCCCGGCTCGCGCAGGTAGAAACTAAGGTACGGAAATAAAGGTGACATGTGCGAAGGATAGTCTAGGTTCGTGAAACTCACGCCCGGCTCGCGCAGGTATAAACTAAGGTACGGAAATAAAGGTGACATGTGCGATAGCGGGAGACGTGAACTAGGGAAACCTAAATGAACAGGACACGGGTGTCGGACGCCCGACGTAAATGTAGGATACGTCCGACAGTCGAGCACACGTATCACGTACCCTCGACAGCAGCAGGTTCCCCGGTCACGATTTGACCGACCCCGAGATCCAGAGAGAATGCGTCTTTGCCGGGCTCTCTCTGGCTCTCTCTGGCTCTCTCTGGCTCTCTCTGGCTCTCTCTGGCTCTCTCTGGCGCTCTCTGGCGCTCTCTGGATCTCTCTGGCGCTCTCTGGCGCTCTCTGGATCTCGCGGAAACCCCTACCGATCCGACCCAAAGTATGACGCGGCCTCGGATCCCGACGTCGAGGCCGCCTCGTTACACGTCGGGCCGGGCGGTAGAAGACTCGGGAGTAATGAGATAAAACAAGACTGCGATAGGACGAAAGTCTACGTTAGTTTATCAAAACTAGGGACACGCTACGGGATCCGCGCGTCGCCGACGACAATCCTCGGACGACAATCTCCGAGCTCGGTACCCCTCGTGTATTTCCTAGCTTCGAGCTCGGGTCGAACACGAACCTCGAGCCTGACCCGAGCGCAACTACAACCCGGGGATCCGACACGTGTACAAACGTCGTACAGCACGTCGGCCGCACACGTCCTCGACCCAACTCCCGACGGCAGGGCCGACTATCGGGACTACGGACGGTGTAGCATCGTGTGTAATATAAAGAGAGCGATATAGACACACGGATTAAACCAAAGAAGGGAGACTGCTACCCGCTTCGCTCGGAAGCGTTCATACCCGCTTCGCTCGGAAGCGTTCATACCCGCACGTACAACAACAACAACAACAACAACAACAACGAGACAATGTATTTCGATATAGATATCAAGTTTATTGGCATAGATTGGTCGTACATCATCGTCACAGATCTGTCGTACATTGTCTGCGTTTCGCATAATCCCGGAACACATGACATCGGAACGCAGACTCGGGTCGCGTAGTGTAATCCGTAGCGGGGTCCGCTCGTCGACGAGCTCCCGATAGCGTCATCCTCGGCTTCGGCGTCATCATCGTAATCGTAGGCGGCGGCGTCGGCGTCACAAGCATCCTCGTCGCCGTCGTCCTCCTCGTCCGACCGCGATTCCCGAGGACACGTGTAAGCGACAGAGTCTCGAATGCGAGACGCGCCGACGTCATCATCGTAATCATCGTAATCATCAGCGTCGGCGTCATAATCCTAGTCGCGGTCGTCCTCGTCCTCGTCCTCATCCTCATCCTCATCGGGAGTCGCTGTCGGACGAGGACACGTCTAAGCGACAGAGCCCCGATCCTCGAGACGCTTCCCTCCACGGCCGTACGCGCGGGCCTCCCGGATCGGGACACCCTCGGGATCACCTGGGTAGACGGATCAGAAACACACGGGATTAGGTAAGTACGACGATAACGTAGCCGCGGGGGTCGACGCTGTATTAAAAATAAACACGCATCCGGCCTGGTGCGTGTGTGTGTTGTACTCACGGTAACGAGTCGGGAATACGATCCGGGATCAGGGATTCAGGCGTACCCCTCGATACGGAAACGGAAACGAGCGAGGGAAACCCGGCGACGGGAACCTGAAAGGGAACCAACCTGAAAGGGAAACGGAAAGGGAAAGAGAAAGGGAAAGGGGAACAACCCGAGCAGGATCCCGAGCAGAAACCGAAACGGAAACGGACGCTCCGGATAAGACGAAAACACAGAGGGAACACTCCGCCATCGGAACGGATACGTCGGCGCATCCACGACCGAACCCCCGATGTCAGAACTTGGATATCAGAACTCGGACGTCAGAACGACAACAGCAGCACGATGGCAGAACTTGGATATCAGAACTCGGACGTCAGAACGACAACAGCAGCACGATGGCAGCACCCCAAAATCCGAACCCCAAAATCCGAATGACGTCATCACCTCAAAATTCCGAACCCCAAAGTCAGCACCCCAAAGTCCAGACTCCAACGTCAGAACGACAACGGCAGAACGACAATGTCCGAACCCCAATGTCCGAACCCCAATGTCCGAACCCCAATGTCCGAACCCCAATGTCCAGACTCCAATGTCCAGACTCCAATGTCCAGACTCCAACGTCAGAACCACGACCACGGCACCCTACCGCGAACAAAGACACAGACACACCCCCCCCTTTTTTAAAACCCACCCCGGCACGCGCGCGCGGGGCCCGACCGGGGAAGGATAGTCTAGGTTCGTGAAACTCACGCCCGGCTCGCGCAGGTAGAAACTAAGGTACGGAAATAAAGGTGACATGTGCGAAGGATAGTCTAGGTTCGTGAAACTCACGCCCGGCTCGCGCAGGTATAAACTAAGGTACGGAAATAAAGGTGACATGTGCGATAGCGGGAGACGTGAACTAGGGAAACCTAAATGAACAGGACACGGGTGTCGGACGCCCGACGTAAATGTAGGATACGTCCGACAGTCGAGCACACGTATCACGTACCCTCGACAGCAGCAGGTTCCCCGGTCACGATTTGACCGACCCCGAGATCCAGAGAGAATGCGTCTTTGCCGGGCTCTCTCTGGCTCTCTCTGGCTCTCTCTGGCTCTCTCTGGCTCTCTCTGGCTCTCTCTGGCGCTCTCTGGCGCTCTCTGGATCTCTCTGGCGCTCTCTGGCGCTCTCTGGATCTCGCGGAAACCCCTACCGATCCGACCCAAAGTATGACGCGGCCTCGGATCCCGACGTCGAGGCCGCCTCGTTACACGTCGGGCCGGGCGGTAGAAGACTCGGGAGTAATGAGATAAAACAAGACTGCGATAGGACGAAAGTCTACGTTAGTTTATCAAAACTAGGGACACGCTACGGGATCCGCGCGTCGCCGACGACAATCCTCGGACGACAATCTCCGAGCTCGGTACCCCTCGTGTATTTCCTAGCTTCGAGCTCGGGTCGAACACGAACCTCGAGCCTGACCCGAGCGCAACTACAACCCGGGGATCCGACACGTGTACAAACGTCGTACAGCACGTCGGCCGCACACGTCCTCGACCCAACTCCCGACGGCAGGGCCGACTATCGGGACTACGGACGGTGTAGCATCGTGTGTAATATAAAGAGAGCGATATAGACACACGGATTAAACCAAAGAAGGGAGACTGCTACCCGCTTCGCTCGGAAGCGTTCATACCCGCTTCGCTCGGAAGCGTTCATACCCGCACGTACAACAACAACAACAACAACAACAACAACGAGACAATGTATTTCGATATAGATATCAAGTTTATTGGCATAGATTGGTCGTACATCATCGTCACAGATCTGTCGTACATTGTCTGCGTTTCGCATAATCCCGGAACACATGACATCGGAACGCAGACTCGGGTCGCGTAGTGTAATCCGTAGCGGGGTCCGCTCGTCGACGAGCTCCCGATAGCGTCATCCTCGGCTTCGGCGTCATCATCGTAATCGTAGGCGGCGGCGTCGGCGTCACAAGCATCCTCGTCGCCGTCGTCCTCCTCGTCCGACCGCGATTCCCGAGGACACGTGTAAGCGACAGAGTCTCGAATGCGAGACGCGCCGACGTCATCATCGTAATCATCGTAATCATCAGCGTCGGCGTCATAATCCTAGTCGCGGTCGTCCTCGTCCTCGTCCTCATCCTCATCCTCATCGGGAGTCGCTGTCGGACGAGGACACGTCTAAGCGACAGAGCCCCGATCCTCGAGACGCTTCCCTCCACGGCCGTACGCGCGGGCCTCCCGGATCGGGACACCCTCGGGATCACCTGGGTAGACGGATCAGAAACACACGGGATTAGGTAAGTACGACGATAACGTAGCCGCGGGGGTCGACGCTGTATTAAAAATAAACACGCATCCGGCCTGGTGCGTGTGTGTGTTGTACTCACGGTAACGAGTCGGGAATACGATCCGGGATCAGGGATTCAGGCGTACCCCTCGATACGGAAACGGAAACGAGCGAGGGAAACCCGGCGACGGGAACCTGAAAGGGAACCAACCTGAAAGGGAAACGGAAAGGGAAAGGGAAAGGGAAAGGGGAACAACCCGAGCAGGATCCCGAGCAGAAACCGAAACGGAAACGGACGCTCCGGATAAGACGAAAACACAGAGGGAACACTCCGCCATCGGAACGGATACGTCGGCGCATCCACGACCGAACCCCCGATGTCAGAACTTGGATATCAGAACTCGGACGTCAGAACGACAACAGCAGCACGATGGCAGAACTTGGATATCAGAACTCGGACGTCAGAACGACAACAGCAGCACGATGGCAGCACCCCAAAATCCGAACCCCAAAATCCGAATGACGTCATCACCTCAAAATTCCGAACCCCAAAGTCAGCACCCCAAAGTCCAGACTCCAACGTCAGAACGACAACGGCAGAACGACAATGTCCGAACCCCAATGTCCGAACCCCAATGTCCGAACCCCAATGTCCGAACCCCAATGTCCAGACTCCAATGTCCAGACTCCAATGTCCAGACTCCAACGTCAGAACCACGACCACGGCACCCTACCGCGAACAAAGACACAGACACACCCCCCCCTTTTTTAAAACCCACCCCGGCACGCGCGCGCGGGGCCCGACCGGGGAAGGATAGTCTAGGTTCGTGAAACTCACGCCCGGCTCGCGCAGGTAGAAACTAAGGTACGGAAATAAAGGTGACATGTGCGAAGGATAGTCTAGGTTCGTGAAACTCACGCCCGGCTCGCGCAGGTATAAACTAAGGTACGGAAATAAAGGTGACATGTGCGATAGCGGGAGACGTGAACTAGGGAAACCTAAATGAACAGGACACGGGTGTCGGACGCCCGACGTAAATGTAGGATACGTCCGACAGTCGAGCACACGTATCACGTACCCTCGACAGCAGCAGGTTCCCCGGTCACGATTTGACCGACCCCGAGATCCAGAGAGAATGCGTCTTTGCCGGGCTCTCTCTGGCTCTCTCTGGCTCTCTCTGGCTCTCTCTGGCTCTCTCTGGCTCTCTCTGGCTCTCTCTGGCGCTCTCTGGATCTCTCTGGCGCTCTCTGGCGCTCTCTGGATCTCGCGGAAACCCCTACCGATCCGACCCAAAGTATGACGCGGCCTCGGATCCCGACGTCGAGGCCGCCTCGTTACACGTCGGGCCGGGCGGTAGAAGACTCGGGAGTAATGAGATAAAACAAGACTGCGATAGGACGAAAGTCTACGTTAGTTTATCAAAACTAGGGACACGCTACGGGATCCGCGCGTCGCCGACGACAATCCTCGGACGACAATCTCCGAGCTCGGTACCCCTCGTGTATTTCCTAGCTTCGAGCTCGGGTCGAACACGAACCTCGAGCCTGACCCGAGCGCAACTACAACCCGGGGATCCGACACGTGTACAAACGTCGTACAGCACGTCGGCCGCACACGTCCTCGACCCAACTCCCGACGGCAGGGCCGACTATCGGGACTACGGACGGTGTAGCATCGTGTGTAATATAAAGAGAGCGATATAGACACACGGATTAAACCAAAGAAGGGAGACTGCTACCCGCTTCGCTCGGAAGCGTTCATACCCGCTTCGCTCGGAAGCGTTCATACCCGCACGTACAACAACAACAACAACAACAACAACAACGAGACAATGTATTTCGATATAGATATCAAGTTTATTGGCATAGATTGGTCGTACATCATCGTCACAGATCTGTCGTACATTGTCTGCGTTTCGCATAATCCCGGAACACATGACATCGGAACGCAGACTCGGGTCGCGTAGTGTAATCCGTAGCGGGGTCCGCTCGTCGACGAGCTCCCGATAGCGTCATCCTCGGCTTCGGCGTCATCATCGTAATCGTAGGCGGCGGCGTCGGCGTCACAAGCATCCTCGTCGCCGTCGTCCTCCTCGTCCGACCGCGATTCCCGAGGACACGTGTAAGCGACAGAGTCTCGAATGCGAGACGCGCCGACGTCATCATCGTAATCATCGTAATCATCAGCGTCGGCGTCATAATCCTAGTCGCGGTCGTCCTCGTCCTCGTCCTCATCCTCATCCTCATCGGGAGTCGCTGTCGGACGAGGACACGTCTAAGCGACAGAGCCCCGATCCTCGAGACGCTTCCCTCCACGGCCGTACGCGCGGGCCTCCCGGATCGGGACACCCTCGGGATCACCTGGGTAGACGGATCAGAAACACACGGGATTAGGTAAGTACGACGATAACGTAGCCGCGGGGGTCGACGCTGTATTAAAAATAAACACGCATCCGGCCTGGTGCGTGTGTGTGTTGTACTCACGGTAACGAGTCGGGAATACGATCCGGGATCAGGGATTCAGGCGTACCCCTCGATACGGAAACGGAAACGAGCGAGGGAAACCCGGCGACGGGAACCTGAAAGGGAACCAACCTGAAAGGGAAACGGAAAGGGAAAGGGAAAGGGAAAGGGGAACAACCCGAGCAGGATCCCGAGCAGAAACCGAAACGGAAACGGACGCTCCGGATAAGACGAAAACACAGAGGGAACACTCCGCCATCGGAACGGATACGTCGGCGCATCCACGACCGAACCCCCGATGTCAGAACTTGGATATCAGAACTCGGACGTCAGAACGACAACAGCAGCACGATGGCAGAACTTGGATATCAGAACTCGGACGTCAGAACGACAACAGCAGCACGATGGCAGCACCCCAAAATCCGAACCCCAAAATCCGAATGACGTCATCACCTCAAAATTCCGAACCCCAAAGTCAGCACCCCAAAGTCCAGACTCCAACGTCAGAACGACAACGGCAGAACGACAATGTCCGAACCCCAATGTCCGAACCCCAATGTCCGAACCCCAATGTCCGAACCCCAATGTCCAGACTCCAATGTCCAGACTCCAATGTCCAGACTCCAACGTCAGAACCACGACCACGGCACCCTACCGCGAACAAAGACACAGACACACCCCCCCCTTTTTTAAAACCCACCCCGGCACGCGCGCGCGGGGCCCGACCGGGGAAGGATAGTCTAGGTTCGTGAAACTCACGCCCGGCTCGCGCAGGTAGAAACTAAGGTACGGAAATAAAGGTGACATGTGCGAAGGATAGTCTAGGTTCGTGAAACTCACGCCCGGCTCGCGCAGGTATAAACTAAGGTACGGAAATAAAGGTGACATGTGCGATAGCGGGAGACGTGAACTAGGGAAACCTAAATGAACAGGACACGGGTGTCGGACGCCCGACGTAAATGTAGGATACGTCCGACAGTCGAGCACACGTATCACGTACCCTCGACAGCAGCAGGTTCCCCGGTCACGATTTGACCGACCCCGAGATCCAGAGAGAATGCGTCTTTGCCGGGCTCTCTCTGGCTCTCTCTGGCTCTCTCTGGCTCTCTCTGGCTCTCTCTGGCTCTCTCTGGCGCTCTCTGGCGCTCTCTGGATCTCTCTGGCGCTCTCTGGCGCTCTCTGGATCTCGCGGAAACCCCTACCGATCCGACCCAAAGTATGACGCGGCCTCGGATCCCGACGTCGAGGCCGCCTCGTTACACGTCGGGCCGGGCGGTAGAAGACTCGGGAGTAATGAGATAAAACAAGACTGCGATAGGACGAAAGTCTACGTTAGTTTATCAAAACTAGGGACACGCTACGGGATCCGCGCGTCGCCGACGACAATCCTCGGACGACAATCTCCGAGCTCGGTACCCCTCGTGTATTTCCTAGCTTCGAGCTCGGGTCGAACACGAACCTCGAGCCTGACCCGAGCGCAACTACAACCCGGGGATCCGACACGTGTACAAACGTCGTACAGCACGTCGGCCGCACACGTCCTCGACCCAACTCCCGACGGCAGGGCCGACTATCGGGACTACGGACGGTGTAGCATCGTGTGTAATATAAAGAGAGCGATATAGACACACGGATTAAACCAAAGAAGGGAGACTGCTACCCGCTTCGCTCGGAAGCGTTCATACCCGCTTCGCTCGGAAGCGTTCATACCCGCACGTACAACAACAACAACAACAACAACAACAACGAGACAATGTATTTCGATATAGATATCAAGTTTATTGGCATAGATTGGTCGTACATCATCGTCACAGATCTGTCGTACATTGTCTGCGTTTCGCATAATCCCGGAACACATGACATCGGAACGCAGACTCGGGTCGCGTAGTGTAATCCGTAGCGGGGTCCGCTCGTCGACGAGCTCCCGATAGCGTCATCCTCGGCTTCGGCGTCATCATCGTAATCGTAGGCGGCGGCGTCGGCGTCACAAGCATCCTCGTCGCCGTCGTCCTCCTCGTCCGACCGCGATTCCCGAGGACACGTGTAAGCGACAGAGTCTCGAATGCGAGACGCGCCGACGTCATCATCGTAATCATCGTAATCATCAGCGTCGGCGTCATAATCCTAGTCGCGGTCGTCCTCGTCCTCGTCCTCATCCTCATCCTCATCGGGAGTCGCTGTCGGACGAGGACACGTCTAAGCGACAGAGCCCCGATCCTCGAGACGCTTCCCTCCACGGCCGTACGCGCGGGCCTCCCGGATCGGGACACCCTCGGGATCACCTGGGTAGACGGATCAGAAACACACGGGATTAGGTAAGTACGACGATAACGTAGCCGCGGGGGTCGACGCTGTATTAAAAATAAACACGCATCCGGCCTGGTGCGTGTGTGTGTTGTACTCACGGTAACGAGTCGGGAATACGATCCGGGATCAGGGATTCAGGCGTACCCCTCGATACGGAAACGGAAACGAGCGAGGGAAACCCGGCGACGGGAACCTGAAAGGGAACCAACCTGAAAGGGAAACGGAAAGGGAAAGGGAAAGGGAAAGGGGAACAACCCGAGCAGGATCCCGAGCAGAAACCGAAACGGAAACGGACGCTCCGGATAAGACGAAAACACAGAGGGAACACTCCGCCATCGGAACGGATACGTCGGCGCATCCACGACCGAACCCCCGATGTCAGAACTTGGATATCAGAACTCGGACGTCAGAACGACAACAGCAGCACGATGGCAGAACTTGGATATCAGAACTCGGACGTCAGAACGACAACAGCAGCACGATGGCAGCACCCCAAAATCCGAACCCCAAAATCCGAATGACGTCATCACCTCAAAATTCCGAACCCCAAAGTCAGCACCCCAAAGTCCAGACTCCAACGTCAGAACGACAACGGCAGAACGACAATGTCCGAACCCCAATGTCCGAACCCCAATGTCCGAACCCCAATGTCCGAACCCCAATGTCCAGACTCCAATGTCCAGACTCCAATGTCCAGACTCCAACGTCAGAACCACGACCACGGCACCCTACCGCGAACAAAGACACAGACACACCCCCCCCTTTTTTAAAACCCACCCCGGCACGCGCGCGCGGGGCCCGACCGGGGAAGGAAACCCACCCCGGCACGCGCGCGCGGGGCCCGACCGGGGAAGGAGGAAGGGCGTGTCCTTATTTATGCAGGCTATACCGTCTCTGTCCAGCGGCGGTGTTTCTGCCGAACGGATGTTCGTTTCTGTGCCCGGTGTTTTGTGTGCGTGTTCGTTCGCGGGTCCTGCCTTGCCCACGCGACGGCTGGTTCCTGTGAGGCGCGTCCTGGCGCTCGAGCGTGGGGTCTCGGGGGTCTGCATCATCGTGCGCGGCGTCCGGGGGACCTCTCGCGTGTATTTTTTCCGTTCCCAGAGCGTGGCCGTTCCGTGTTATCTGAGCGTGTTCCCGTGTCGTGTGTTCCTATCCTGATCGGGCTCTACGAGGCGTCCCGTTCGCGCGTACGATCGTGCTGGGCTCTACGAGGTCGACCGGGTCGCGTGAAGTATCTCAGGGGGCGCCGCGACGCGATATCCTGTGTATATTCCTAGTCTGGGTATTTCCGTAGGGAAGTCGTGGTCATAGTTGAGGGCGGAGCTGTTAATTAGGGTTCTGCCATTGGCTGACTGCTCTCCTGGGTATTTCCGTAGGGAAGTTGTGGTCGGGCTGTCATCAGCTGGCAGCTCTCCAGATTAGTCACTGTCTGGTAATGAAGGAGGAGCTGTTAAGTTCGGGGCTGCCATTGGCCGACTGCTCTCCTGGGTATTTCCGTAGGGAAGTTGTGGTCGGGCTGTCATCAGCTGGCAGCTCTCCAGATTAGTCACTGTCTGGTAATGAAGGAGGAGCGGTTAGGTAGGGTTCTGCCTGTCTGGTCGCGTGGTATCGATACATCCACGTGGGTTGTTGATGTATTCGACGTGGGGTCGACACATCCGCTTAGGTTTAACACATCAGCTGCTGGGTCGTATGTCGTATGACGATACACGTATGATATCGTATGTATGTCATACGCACGCGCGAGCAGACATTACTATAACGATCGCACAAGGCGACCGACCGCGTACGGGTTTATCGAGTGTCCGCTTCGAGGGCTGACCTACGCCTGGTCGAATCGTACTTACGGCGGCGTAGCTATAAAGGTCCGGGTCTAGCTGTAAAACCTAAACGAGCTCGAGCCGGGTAACCTAACACGAGTCATGAACGCTATCGCCGTCCAGGGAGATCGCGATGGGGCCTCGGGCACGGAGCGGCTCGTGCTGCGTCTTTTCGAAGAACACGCGGGGGTAGATTCGATCCGGCCCGGGAGCTGCGACGAGACGCTGGACACGATGAAGAGAGTCGTGATCGGAATCCTGAAAAAGCACCTGATGCCGGAAATGGTAGCCGGAATGTTAGCCGGATTGCATATAGATCGCCACGGCTCCGACGACATGAGCTTCGTCGGAGCCGTGTCGGCCGCCATGTTTGCGGACGGAGTCACCAACTGGGGTCGTATCGCGGCGCTGCTGGCGTTCGGAGCCGCCGTGGCGAGGGCCCGCAAGCTCGAGGGCAGGGACGGATGCGTCGCTGCCGTGGCCCTGGAGACGTCTACGTTCCTGCTCAGGGAGAAGAGAGACTGGATCGTCGACAACGGCTCGTGGGTGAGTCTGGGATACGAGTGTCACGTGTATCTACGTTACCCCGGCGCACGTAGTTTGGGTACGCCGCTGACCTCCGTCTCTTTCCTATGTGTTTCCGCAGGACGGGTTTACAGAGTTCTTCCGGTCCTACCGGGACGAGGACGCAGAGCGAGCATCGATGAGGAACGCCCTGCTGGCCGTGGTGGGAGTGGCAGGAGTCGGGGCGACTCTGGCAATGTGGTGCATGTAGAAGGTCGCACGGACAGCCTCGTACGGCGGAGCGTCGTGCCGCGAGCCGAGCAGAGTGCCGCTCCGCCTACGTGAATCTCAAGCAGACCACGTGATTGTGGTGCTATTCTTTATGTTATTATCTCTCTGGGAATTACAATACACAACTATGATCAATGTAAAACTACTACGTGTCTTTGGATTGTATGTGGAAATATCCTATATAAAATCTACAATAAAGATTTATATTCAGAAACCAACAGCCCTGTGTCTGTGTACGTGTCTGTGTATGTGTTTATGTACGTGTACGTGTTTGTGTACGTGTCTGGTGTTATTCCGGCCACCAGTTTCATCGTTGCGCCGTCGCGCAGCACATTGCTAATATAAAAATGGAACCCGAGACGATACGTTCATTTCGGTAAAGACCTGATTTTATTGTGTTTGACAACAGCGTGAATTGCATGAATTACATTGTTACAGTGACAGATGCAGGCTAGATAAATGAGCCTATACATACACGATACACGAGCTTTAGGTACGTTCGGGAAATGGCTACGCTAAACCACATTATAAACTCGCCTGAATACACGCGAGTAATACGATGCTCTACGATGACAATGACACAAAGCAAGTACAATACATGTCAAGAGAAACAACACATTGTCTGCGATTCTAAAGCGCTTTGGCGAAATGCCTGACGAGATCGGTCACGGCGTAGTTATCCTGCTTCAGGTAGGCAGGGGCCCTCTTCTTGGCGTCCCAGCAATGCTCCATGAGCTTGGCTCCGTACGAGCCGTCTCCGGGCATGACGATCCTCCCCCAGGCGCAGGACTCTCCAAACAGCGTCAGCACGGCGGTCCTCAGAACCACCAGGTTGGCAAAGTCCGCCCGGGTGATGTGCGCCACCATGGCCTCCAGGATCTTCTCGCAGAGGACCTTGTTGTGCTTGTCCTTGAAACGCTCGGACCTGAAGTATCTCACCCAGTCGGCGACCTTGACGGGCTTCAGCCTCTCGAAGATGCAGGCCAGCCCGTCCACCACCGCCTCGACCACCATGACGTCGGGCATACGCTCGCCTCCAAAGTGCTCGGGGTGGTGAGGGTTGGTGGCGTAGTGATGTCTGAACCCGATGTCGACCATGGCCGATGTGAGGCGCCCCGCGACGACATCGACGTCCACCTCCTCCTCGTCCTCCTCCAACTCTTTTCTGGCAGCGGTGTACACCCCCATGATGCCTGCGTACGTGACGGATTCTACGTCTCCCATCTTGGATAGGTCGTGTCCCACGATGTTGCGCACATACGCGCTACTGGCCAGCAGGTCCAGGGCGTTGTTATCCGGGATGTAAGAGGCGATGGAATCTCCCTCTTTCCAGGCGGGTTCGGGCTCCTCTCTGGTAAACTGCTCCAGGACGCGAGCCACCACGGCCCCCACGGTAGTGACAAACATACTGTGAGACATGTAGGCCACGTTGTTCTCCCGGATGGGCAGCAGAGACATGGCGTCCTGCGTGATCCTCTGAACCTTGTTGTTGCCTCCCAGCACCTTGTTCTCCTTGGCAGCGGCGACGCTGCCCATGACGTGGACCAGGGAGGCGATGCCCTCCTGATCCCGGGGCATGTGATGCCTGATGAGCTCATTGAGGTCCTTGGGGGTGACGTTGGCCAGCAGCTTATCGGCCATGGCCTCAGACAGGGCCGAGCGTCTGACGTAGCGATTGTGATCGGGGATCATCCGGTTGAGGACATTATTGTCCAGCTTCTTCTTGACGTTCTTCTGAGGCGCGACGCGGGGCGCGCGACGAGAGGAGGATATGGGAGGAGGCGGGGAATCGTCCCCCACCTGGGCTTTGGCTCGTATCGTGGGCTTTCGGCCACGGATCAGAACGGGCGAGCAGGAAGGATAGTCGCACGCGTCCTGACACTCGAGGCCCCGGGCCCGCCCGGGGCGGGCTCGCTCTCCGTAGCCCCTCTCCGTCTCCCTGTCCTCGTCCTCAGAGTACGAGTAGCACTCGTCCCCGGGCTCGCAATACCCGCGTCGCCTGTGTTCCTCGGCGTGCTGCAGATCCTCGGCCCGAGACAATCTGATGTACTCTTCCGAGGTCAGGATCACGGGCTTCGCCCTGGGGACTACGGAAGCCTTCACGTTTGTCCTTCTAGAGGCCATGGCGTCTGCGGTCGGTCTGTTTATCCGCAGGGGAAACGGATGTGTATTGCGATCGGAATAGTAATATGTACGGTTCCGTGCGCGCACGCCAGGTTAGTATATCGAGGGGATAATGTGTGCGCGAATAGATATATAGGAAAGCTAGCGGCGAGGGTGGGCCTTTTTGCATAAAACGTGACAGAAAAATCAGTCAGGGTGGGGTCTTTTTACATAAAGTATGAAGAAAAAACACAGATAAGCACCGACAACCGCGCCATCGCCTGGGACCGGAACCCGACGGCTGGAGAGGAGTCGCTGCGAGGCCAACCGAACCAGTTGGACCAATCGCTGCCGGGCTTAGTATCGGACGGAGCGGGAGGATCGATCACGGACACGATGCAGTGCTCGTCGACCAGGAACATCGTGACGATGTTAACGTGACTCACGTTGGCGGACTGCAAGCACTCGTACAGCTCCAGGGTCCTGTTGGGAGAGGTGAAGCGCACCTTGATCGTGGTGGTGTTGTCCACCTGATAGTGAGTGACGTGCTCGTCGTCGTACAACGAAAGGTAGAACATGGTAGTGGCGTTCACACCGTGCGTCTTCCTGAACACCCCGACGCGAGAGCCTCCCACTCTCCTGTACCAGCACGTGGCGCGGACCGAGGAGCCCTCGGGTGCCTCGGGACAGACGAGGAGCGCCTCGCACTCTCCTAGTTCCCGTCCGGTAGCGTTCCCGGGCGCTGGCGTCCCGTCGATCCTGGGGGATTCCATGGTCGAGTTCCCGATCGGAGGTCCGTACGACGGGGTCGCGATATCGACCCGATCGAGTTGCGAGGGCTGAGGTGTCATGGGTATCCCCTGGCAGAGCACCGCGAGCGTGAGCGTGATCGTGAACGTGAGCAGCGAGTGTACGTCGATCAGCGCCATGGTAGTTCTAGACAAACGGGAGAACGTAGAGCGGATAACTAATCGGATCGCCGCAAACGATACTAAAACAAGGGCACTGGGAGGCGATGATAACGTGTGAAGTACGGCAGCAGATCGTCCTGCTTTTATGCGGCGATAAAGGAGACCACTCCCACATGTGTTCAGAAAGGTCTTAAAGCCTTACTGAAGGGGCGACTGCAACACCACTTGAATGTGTAACAAAACCAAAAACAAATCAAACCATGGAGAACCCCATCCCCGCGTCTAAGCTGTTTCCCGGCCTCTACCCGAGAGAGACCTCGGCCGCGCGAGCTCTGGAACTGGGCGAGGACCTGGTGTTGTGTCTGGTGAAATCCGTGTTCTACGAGCAAGACCGGCACGCCCTGAGATGCAGAGCTCTGGTACTGGAGCGTACCGGGGAGTACGAACCCATGTCTACGGTAGAGTTCAGAGTAGATAACCTACCTTGCGTGGTGGCGTACGACCTGGCGCTCCTCGACTCGAGCGCGCCCTCGTGTAACGGCGCCGGACCCCGCCTCTACGCTTCGGACGAGTCGAGCGCCCGCGAGCCCGGGAGCCTGAAACGCAAGATCTCGCACGGGGCTTCGACCCATCAGGACGTATCCTCGGCTAAGAAGGCGAAACCCGAGCTCGATCCGCTGGCTCCTGGGATCTGTAACGCTGTCCTGGATCGCGATCTGGTGTTGGGAGGCGTCCACGGACACAAGATACGGGCGCTGATGCAGAAGCAGTGGAGCGACGCTCTCGTGTCTCCGGTGATCTGCGACGTGTATAACATGGACATAATGAGGAGCGTGCCCGCGGCCCTGATCGCCCTGTCTCGCGCCTCGGCCGAGAAATTCACCAAGCAGGTGGCCGGGGCCTTGACGTTCGGGGAGTTCAACGAGAGGACGGGTTATTACCTGGGCAGAGGGGGCAACACGCCCGCGCTAACGTGCAACGTGATGTACGGGCGGACCTACGGGGTTCCCGCCAGGTTTGTCAGGGGAGCCCCGGGCCGAGAATCCAGCGTGACCCGGAACGCGCCCCCCTCGGCGTCCCCGGGTCAACTGATCTACGACAGGGCGCTGTGCGAGGCCACGTGCAAGAGGAGCGAAGAGATCGCGCCTCGTCTCTACAGAGAGGCGTGCCTGGACATCGAGACGGTGTACGACGACATGCGCCGTGACGACAGGTGCGGCGCCGAGTGGTTCAGGGACCAGTTTCCCTTCTGCACCGAGGGCACCGTGGAGAATCTGACGACGTGCGCCCAGACCCTGACCGAGTCCCTGAAAGAGCTGGCTGCGCGAGGGGACTCCCAGGCCCCGGACATACCCAAGTGCCCGGACGACATGCCCGGCAGGCAGCACGAGATACAGAGCGTGTCCCTGGTTCTGTGCGGAGGACACCTGCCCAAGGGCGAGCCGGAGCGGGGCGCTTCGAGGAAGCGCCTGATTGTGATCTACAACAAGGGCAAGATCCTGCCCGGGAACCCCGCGCCCTTGGTGTCTCAGGCGCTGGCCCGGAGCGTGGGGATAGCCTCGGCCGACACGATACGTCTGGTGGCCAGAGAGAGCGAGTTCGCCCTGCTGGAAGAGCTGGAGCGAGAACTCTCTGATTACGGTGTGGAAATGCTGTACGTGTACAACGCGGGGTTCGACATCCGTGTGTTGATTCAGAGGTACCAATTCTACGCGTCTCTGGAGAAGCGGCAGGTAGCAAACAGCGCGGTTCCGGGCACCAGGGCCAGAGATCTCTTGACCAGATGGACCAAATTGTTTTGTCCCGTGAGCCGGCAGGACCTGAGCGACGTGTTCCAGTTTGAAAATACGAGCTTTCTGAAACTCTACAAGACCATGATAAAGGAGCTCCTGGCGGCGACAAACAACGCGCCGGATCCCCTCGCCAAGGCCAGGGATATCGTGTCGGCGTTCAACAAAGGCAAGGGCAAACTGAGTCAGTTCAAGGTGGCCGCGCACGGGTGCACCGTGGTGGACCTGTACCTGACGAGCTGCCTGAGGAACGTAAAGTTCGAGTGCGGCTCCATGCGTCTGGACGACGTGGCGCCCTACATAGTGAACGCCTGGCGAGCTGACAGAAAGTCCGGCCCCAAGGCAGGCGTGCTCAAGTCCGAGCGCAAACTCAGAAAGGTGTCGAGCGTGTCCTACGGGACGATGGACGAGATGATGAGTATGGGAGGAGAGAGCGCGGGCCAGGTGCTCGTGTACAACCTGGTGGACTCGCAGTTGTGCGCCAGGCTGGCGCGGGCCACGAACCCTCCCCTGTCCCTGTTCAATAGGTGCAAGGTGACCCTGAACGTGGACATCCTGGTCCACGGCAGAGGCGACTGCTTCAACGGCTTTGTGCAGAGCATCCACTCGGTGCAGCTGCCGCAGCTAAAGTACAGACTCGACAACCTGTACGCCCAGGGCGGACCGGCTACCGCCGCGCTGGGCCAGAGGGATCGTATAGCCCTGGAACCGGGCTCGCTTAACCTGTCGGCGTCAGCGTGGCAGGGCGGGTCCGTGTGCGAGCCCCTCACCGGCCTGCACTACGCGGGTCCGGGCATGGGCATGGAGATGTCGTTTGACTTTGCCAGCATGTACCCCTCGATCATGTGTCTGCTCAACATATCGCCCGAGACCACCGTGTCCTCGGAAATCAAGGAAAAGTACGGCAGCGACCTGAGCGGGTGCTTGGTGTACGACTGGAGCAGAGAGGGCTTCGCCATAGCCAGCGTGGTGATGCGCCACAACCCCGACACGGGACGGTTCGAGCGTGTCAAGGGGGTGGTCTCGTCCTCCGTGCAGCACTACCTGGAGCACAGGGCGCTGTACAAGACTAAGCTGAAGCAAGAGGGCCTGGAGCCGTCGCTCAGGAGCCATTACAAACTGCAGGAGGGCGAGTGCAAGATCATGGCCAACTCGTTCTACGGCACGGCCCCGTTCCCGTGCGGGCCCATGATCTCGGGGCACGGCAGGAGGCAGCTGGAGGTGGTGAACCAGTGCGTGTCCTCGTTCTTCGACGGCAACTGTCCGGTCATGTACGGAGACACCGACAGCGTCATGGTGGCCGTCGGGGAGATACCCAATATCAGAGGAACCGAGCTGCCCGCCGACGTCGGGCGGAAACGGGACAACCGCGACTCCGAGTTCCCGATGTGGCAGAGGAGCCGAGCGGAGCAGCAGCGCGCGAGACTAAAGTCCTTCCAGGTGCCTCGTGAGGTGGACGACTGGATAGAGTGCAGGAGCGAGTTAGATCTGGAGCGGGTCTGCGGGGACGAGGAGTGCGAGGACACGCTCCGGAGGTTCGGGGGGAACGCCCGCGAGTACATCAGGAGCAAGGTGAAACGATGTGAGGCTGAGGTTCCCGGTTTCCTGCAGTACGTGCACCGGAGGCTGATGGACGACGTGATGTCCAGGATGTACGTGATTTCGGACGAGGGCAACAAGGTACCCCTGGAGAAACGAGGCAAGACCGCGGACGGGTACAGCGAGTGGTTCGCCCCGTACAGAGGCGGAATCCCGGTGACGGCCGAATTCCTCTCGGGGCGCAGGGTGAAGCTCGAGTACGAAAACAGCTGCTCCGTGTACTGTCACCTGGCGAAGAAGACCTACATGTCCCTGACCCACGTGTCGGGCGTCCGGGAGAGCGGCCCGCCTGTGGGAGCTCCCTCGGTGAAGATCAGAGGCATAGCCGCGTGTAAGAGCACGCACACGGCGGTGGACCGAGAGTGCACCAACTCCTTCGTGGCGCACGCCATCAAGGGCCAGTGTCTGCGTGTGTACAAGGATCGTCCGTCGGAGGCCTGCGCGTGGCACGAGCTGGAACAGGGAGACTCTGTCATGTGTCCCAAGGACTCCGAGCCGACCGATACTCCTCATTCCGGATTCGTGCCCTGCGTGGTCGTGCGCAGGAGGACCCTGACCCTGACCGACCAGGAGAGCGGGCGCGAGGAGAAGGCCTGTCTCCTGGTGCTGCGCGTGGCCGGCGAAGCTCCGGGTGAGCAGAGGGCGAACCTGGGCTTCGTGAGGCTCTCGCTGCACCATGGAGAGTACTGCCTGAATCACATGTTCAGCCGACGCGAGGGCACGCTCAGGAGCAGATACGTGGCCTTGGCCTGCCAGGGGATCGCCATCAAGATGGGCCTCGGGATGTTCCCCTGGAGCAACCTGATCAAGACCGCCAAGAGCAAGACGTTCAGCGAGGACGCTCTCAGGCGCATCGCCCCAGGCTCCCTGGATCCCAAGGCCACTTTTGTGGAGATCGTAAAGACCAGGCTCCAGGCCAGGACGGGGCTCAGCATGAAACCCGTGAGCTCGGCGCCTGACTTTTTCAAATGCGAGCCCGCTCGAGCGTGCCTGGCCAAGTATCCCCTGCAGCTCAACGTGACGCAGTGCTGCAAAAAGACCATGTTCGGAGGGGAGCTCAAGTGCGGGTCCAAGAAGGGGAAGAACCAGCACGAGTGGCGTGCAAACGATTCGGCCGAGTTCATAAAGTCGGTGTGCTTTCCGGGCAAGCGCGTCAATCACCCGTATCAGCGCAGCTCGACTTGCTATTCGGCGTCCAGGGTCATGATCGCTAACGCAGCGGATAAGATGCTCACCAACCCGGGGGCAAAGTTCCTGACCCACTGCGTGTTCAACTGGTGTCTCGGGGACATGCCCATGTATCCCAAAGAGGACGGCGACGGGCAACAGGACGCCGACTACACAAACGAGACCGACGGGTACACCCGACTGAACCCGTGGGCTCGCGCCCGTCTCGAGAAGTGCGCCGACGCTGTAAACTCCATCAAGAAAACCGTGGACGATAGCCTGTCTCTCGGGGAGACCTGCTTCTCCGCCATAATGTCCACGTGCCCCGCTCACCTGGTTCCGGCGTGCTCCGAGTCGGAGCGGGACGAGGTCAAGAGACGTATGACAGAGTTCACGAGACTCACCGGGCCGCTGAGGAAACTGTGCGGCGTCGCCGTGGTGCGGCTGAACCTGGACGTGAAACAGGCCTACATGAGAGCCCGGAGGAGAGTGGACTCTAACGTGAGAAGGCTGGTGGGCAAAGGAGCCGCGTCCGCGAGCTGGATAGACGGCGGAGCCGAGGGCGCGGCGGACCCGGGCTCCCGAGATCGCATCTCCGTATCGCTCCCGGGGAACAGGGTGCTCAAGGTGGGAAAGAACAGAAACTACGAAAAGGATGCCGTGGACCTGGCCGGGATGATTTACGAACTGAACATGCTGACTCAGGTCCATTGTCCGGACTCCATAGACTCGTGCCACGCCATTTACGGGAATCTCCTGCACATCCCCCCTCACGACCTGGACAACGAGCACGAGTACAAGGAATGGGCGCAGTCGATGAAGACACGAGACTGGCTCATCGCGAACCCCGAAATCGACACGAGGAACGCGAAACCCGGGAAACCCCGCGTAACAATGTGCGTGAAATACCACTGCGTGGGGTGTCAGAAGTTCTACGTCGAGACCTACAGGAGCGGGATCCGACCCGAAGAGTTTCTGTACAGGGTATACGACGACAAGGGCGTCAGAAGACTCGGGGAATGCATCGCAGAGAACACTCTTTACACGAGCAACGAGTGAATCTGTTTTGTATGTTTTGTATGTTCCAGACTTGTCGTGTTCACGTGTTGTTATTAACGTGTCGTGGTGCTGTTATCCTCGTCATTATCACTGTGTTTATGTGTACGATACCCCTGTGATTTATGTGTTACTGAACAATAAAAAGCTACTTGTACAGAAACCTACGTCTGTGCGCGTGTGTCTGAATCCGTATCCGAATAATATGGCAAAGGCCCACATGAGCCATGAACTCAAGAACGCGATGCAAAACATCACCTTGGCTATAGACGCTCACTTTACGCAGTGTCTCACGACATGCGACAGGATCACCGATGTGATGCGAGCCAGAGAATCCCGAGCCAGAGAGATACGCGACCTGGAGAGTCTATTGGGAAAATGCGAAAATAAACTGGCTCAGGCCGACGAGTACGTGGAGAACCTGGCCAACGAACTGGCTCTGGCCGAGAGCGCCCGGGAGAGAGCCGAGACGAAGCGCGCCCGGGTGGAGTTGCCCGAGCTGAACGAGGAATGGCACTACCTGTACCTGCACTCGGGCAGGCCCTTTGGTTACATGATGCGGACGGAGGATGCCGACGCCGAGCCGTCTGCGCGTTCGGCTCCCGGAGGGGCCGAGTTTGTGTTGCCCGAGTGCGTGAGAGCAGAGATAGTCCGCAATTGCAAAGAGCGAGACGACTGTCTGCAGCGCGAGGACAAGCCCTCCGAGTGGAGCGAGGGCGACTTTGTGTGCCCCCTGTGTCAGATTCCCGTGGAACCCGAACTATTTTGGAGACACGCGGCTCTGGAGCTCATAGACACTCGGACCAGAATCAGAGCCTTTCCCTCGCGGTCCGCTACCGGGTTGAGGTGGACGCTTCCTGGGAACTCGGAGTGGAAATACGGTATTTACAGACCCCGGGGCGTCATCACCTGCGCTAAGATCGCGGGTGACCTGGATCTGCTCAAGTTCAAGAAGCCCGAAACCGCACAAGAGTTTGGAGATTGCATGAGAGTGTGCGTTCAGGAGATAGCGGGGATACTAAGCGTGATAGCGGTGTAGAAGGCTTGGGTCTACGATCATGGATATCGCGCACGCTCCCGATAACGCCCCGGGGGTCATGAAGACGCTCGGGAAGAACAGGTCCGAGACCCTGTTCATGCTAGGCGCCATGTCGACGACCTCGGGGACAAAGTACACCCTGGTGAGCTACACTCCCACCAGATCGGACAGGACCCTGGCCAGCAACAAGGTCGACCACGTCGCCAGCCTGAACACGATGGTGGATAAACTGGACAGCGTCGGCGTGTGCCACGAACGCGTCATCTGCACCCAGGGCTCCGAGCGCAACAGGAGCGCTCTGGTGATCATATCCATAAACATGAACCAGGTGAGCGAGATCAAACTGCAGCCCCTGTGGTGTATGAGCGGCACCGTGGAACTGGACAGGGACACCCTAATCGTCACCGTTCGCTGGGAGAGCGCAAACGACAACACCAAGCTGACGTTTGTCGGGGGCACGGGAAGCGCATTCGCAGAGGTTCCCGTACGGGACCGTGAACGAGCAGAGGACGGGAGACTAGCAGAGGAGAGCGTGTCAGAGCACGGGGACGTTGCGTCCGAATATTCAGAATGCGAATCCGATGTCGATCCGGAGCGTCGGGAGGACAGGGCCGATCGGGACGAGGAGAGACGAGAACAAGAACGTCGAGCCCCTAAAGCCGAGTCTCGGGTCAGAAGGAACTCGGCCCGCGTCCCCAAGACGCGAACGAGGAGAGGAAGGGTCCCGGGTAAAGAAAGAACCAGGCGCGCGGCCGAACCCCTGAGAGCTAAAAGGAGAGAGGCCGCACGTAACATACTACGCGAGATGCGGGGCGACAAGACCGAGGCTCTAATGCGGGGCAACAAGACCGAGGCTCTAATGCAGAGCGACCCGGCTCCGAGGGAACCCGATGAGCCGGCGGCGACGACCGTAGTCGAGGAAGCTGGAGCCGAAACCCGGGATCGTGACATCAGTCGCACCCTCGACGACTATCGTCATATCGGGGACACTGTCCCCGATACTCTTAGATTAACCAGAAACCCGCTCGGCCGGAACGATCTCAATTGGCGGGATCGCTACGCGCACCGGCAACCTCCCGAGACGTACCCTCGTCCCGGAGCCTCCGAGACGCATCCTCAACCCATACCCACCGAGGCGACAGGAGAAGTCGCAGTCATCGTGGAACCCAAACCCGAAAAGGGCTGTACTGTAATGTGATATGATGTGCTTCTGCGTGTATAAATTTGTGAAATAAAGAACAACACGATGATAACATGACCGAGTTTTATTTCCAACGGCAACACACGTTACAACCACAAGCTTAACATACCCAGCAGCACCGTACACGATACAAAATAAAGCATTTGATATAAAAATAATCGGGGGAAAGAGGGAACAGAACCAGTATAAAAATGTCATTCACTTTGCCTTTCTCGTCAGGGGTCTACGTGACTCGTATTCAGGCTCCTGATATTGAGGTTCGTGTTGCTGGTAGTCATCCTCATCGCGATAGCTTTGTCTGTACTGAGCGGGAGTGTTTGAATGCTGCGGGGGGTAGCCGTATCCGGGATACGGCCGCTGCTGGTGAGGCATGATGTACTGCACAGGAGCGGGTCTGCCCATCTGCATCGCGAGCATCGCGGCCACGTCGCCTCCTCCGCCTCCTCCCGTTCGTCCTCCTCCTCCCAGAACGCCGCCGAGCATACCCAGTTTACCGATCCCGCCGGTGACGTACATGTATCCCAGCCCGGCCGAGAGAGCCGTGCACCACATGGTAATGAAGCCCAGCGCGATCCATAGTCCGGTGGTGTTGAACAACCCCGAGAGCATGCTCGCCAGCGAGGACGGCATCGTGATGTTTTCGTACTTTTCGTCAAACTGCTGTATGGTCAGAGATATGTTCTCCAGGGTAGACTGCACCTCGTGCAGCGTGACCGAGGTGTTCACCGCCTCGAGTATCTCCAGCTCCCCGATGCCCAGCTTGTCCTTGAAGAGGCTGCCGAACGTCACGGGTCCGTCTGATATATGGGGTCCGGCGAAGGGCTTGAGCGGCGGGGACACTATGGACACGAGCGAGGTGCTCTCCATCCAGGTGAACCGGTTGTCCCTGTAGCATATGCCCCGGTGACAGTGTCCGCACACAATCTTGCACTGGCTCTCGTCTGCGCGGCACGCCTTGTACTTTGCGTGGACCGTGGGTTCCA